>NW_020537324.1:56406579-56435890 GCF_003426905.1 Ctenocephalides felis
TTATATATTGTTATATTATCTTCGTAAGGTTTATTTAAATGATTATGATATATTGTGTTACATATTTCTGAAAACAAAAGTCGTTATAAACTATTTTGGTGTTTATACCTGTTGTTTTTAAGCTATTATTATGCCTGTCGCAACTGTCCCTCGGTTGTGGAGGGTTGTGACACTCGCCCTCTTTTGTATGATTTGGTTTTATGACTAATCCATCGTTAATGACAGTATTTCAATATTTACTAGACAAATGTTCAAATTACCATTTAATTTACTTTTCTCTCAGATAACTAGCAAATTAACAAAATTATTGCTGATCAAATAAGTAGCACAACCATATGAAATTTCTCCCATATATTTAATTGTATTTCACTAAATTTTCAATAATATTTAAAATTAATTAATTGTTACATCTTGAGATCGACTGATTATATTTCGACGAAATAAAGTTGAATGGATGCTACAGCTATTCCTCCACTGAATCAAGTAAAAATAATTACATAACTTTGGTATATTTACCAATGTACAATTATTGTCAATCAATGTAATAATGGTATATTCACCAATTTTCATTACTTTACTATTAATCATTTTCTAGAAAAAGTGCGGTGTTACAACTTACCCCGTTTTTTTAGATTAGTTGTAACGTATACCGGAGCATATTGTAATGACAAAGAACGACAATAACAAATCCGACTATTTATTCTTTGCTAGCCCCAAGGTTTTGTTTTAACTAACCCCACATATGACTTTTTACATTAATTAAGGTAACTATTTAAACAATTAAACAATCACAAAAATTGTCACACATTATCAAAGTCTGATACATTTGATACATGTTATTAGAATTTTCTTCGAAAATGAAATTATGCATAGCTTTAACATCTCAATTCCATAATTTAAAATAAATTAATAGTAAACATTTCCAAAGAACCAGAAATTACTATTCTCACAGAAGCAAATATAAATGCAATAAATCAAATCGTTATCTTGCATCCCGCGCATGGTTTGTAGTAGTCAGTTAGCATAAATACTCACAAAGTACTAATTAAGGACGATATCGATGCATTATTCTCGATCCAATCTTTAATACGAGTTCATAATTCTATTTCATCTTGAGTTCCTGGCGGTTCAAGGAACTCTATTTCTTTGAATCCTTGGTAAGCGTATGCAAGTTCATATTGTGAAATATGAAAGATGATAACTTCATCTGTAAAATTGAAAAAACCTGCATAAGTTTTAAAGCTGCTGTCTTTATTTTAATTATTATGTAATCACATGAACACATCTAAAAAGTGAAAACACTATATATATATATATATATATATATATATATATATAAAAATCATATTTTTGATTTATAGAAATAAAAATTAAAATCAAATTTTTGTAGCATTTTTATCCTACAGACCATCTATACTTGGAAACAGTCAAAAATTTGTGTTTTTCTTAGTCTCTCACATAAGAATAATTGCAAAATTTTGAAGGAAAAGTTTTACTTTTTTCTCTGAATATGTATACATATAGATTTTTAAGTTTTCCTACCCAAAAAGCCTAAGCAAAACCAAAATTTCTTTACTTCCGCGTGTTTGTTTTGTATTCCTTATTATCTTAAATAAGAAAACATAACTATAATGATAACACTGCACGACACTAACTTTTTTTCCTGAGATGTTATGATGGTTTTTAGTAATTTGCTGATAGCTCTAGTTTTTTAGATATGCCAATACGCTAGTGTTATCTCTAATTACAATAAAAAATACAACGTATTTCATTTTATGCTTTCAAAAGATTTTTATATGATTTTCGAGCATAGGCAAGATCTGACTGATTTCGTCATAAGCTTCAACAATTGTCAGCCATCATGTGGATGTCCTAGTTTTCTTGATATCGCTCCTTCAAAGTCCAAATGTCTTGATGGATATTCTCGCCCTGCTCTTGGCTAATATCTCTAAAGATTTCCAAAACAAAACTGAATAAGAGTGCGAGTGATGAATTCAAAGCAATTACATTAACTATATCAGTTTTTAATTCTTCCTGTCTTCTATTTTATCGTTGGTTTTTGCATCTATTTTTTGGTAGGCAGTGTTATTAATGTTGAACCTAGAATTCTAATGAGTTTCATTGACAAAAATTTAGTATTGGTTTATTTTTTATCTCTTGATTTAACTTCTACGAGTTCTTTACGTGAGCTTATTCAAACATATTTTCATGATTTTTTTTGAACATACTCTATTGTTAAGTTACTATTGCCAAGCTTTAATACAAAATCAACCATAACTGCTGCTTAGACCTGTATTTGAGTTTTCTCAATTTGCATCAGGAGATTACAAAAATATGGCAAGTCTTGCTTATAATAATGGCCTATTAGAAGGCCAATTTGAAAGATGGATCAAACTTAGGCTCAATTTCAGATTTGTATAGAAGATTCTTCAGTGTCTTTCACAACACAGCTTCCAAAAGCACTATTATTCCAAATATATTTTTAATATCGATATCACTTTTATTATACATGTGTAAAGCTCGGGCTTTCCTCGCTAGCCGCATCTTCTGCACTTGCCATCAATCACCACGTGGAATATAATGTAATATAATATTGCAATTGTGCATTCCCGTACGCCACTGCTTCCGTGAGATACTATAAGATAAATCGCGCATATTGCGCAGATTTGCTCGTTATATATGCGAAGTCAGCTTTTAATAAAGTATTTCAGTGCGAATGATGTGAGATGCGCCGCAGATAGCAGATATCTTACAGAAGGACCACGGTACCGCGCTGACTGCCACGGTGGCACCGGCGCGCTCTCGGGCCTCATTAGTCGCCGACTTGATTAATATCTCTGCAGGCAGACGGGACGAGATTCGTAATTATTCAATATAAAACATCGCTGTACAATGAGGAAAACTATTAGAAATTGTCGATCTAATAATATTTTGAAAACTATGTGCCGAAATTTATAAATTCTACGGCTAGATAATTAAGGATTACAATTGTATTTATTTGCAGCCAATTAATCGAAATAATTAGTGGTGCATAAGCAAATTGCTGGAGCTCCCCGCACTGAAAAATTAAAATATTTAAAAAAAGCTTTGAAATTTTATGAAACCAAAAAAATAGTTTTTTAAAAAAAAATGACTTTTTTGAATTGGTATGAATACATACATACACATACACATACATACATACCCGTACTGAAAATTTAAATTTTTAAAAAAGCTTTAAAATTTTTAAACCAAAAATAGATTTTTAAGAATTTTAGAGAATTTTTGGAAGAAAATTGACTTCTTTTAATTGGTATGAATACATACATACATACACATACATACATACATACATACACATACATACATTTTTTTTTCAAAAGGTATAAATATGCAAAAATTTTCATTTTTGATTTTTTTGTGATTACTATAACTTACCCTACGGAAAGTTAAAACGCAAAAAATAATTATTTATTTGTACATTTTGACACTGTATGTGAGTTATATGTTGTCATTCAGCTTGTTAGCAAATTCAAACCAGGAAAAAACACACACATAAATTCAAAGACGTTATTTAATTTATGGCTCAAATGATTAAGAAATTGTAAAAAAATACGATTTGTTAATCATGTGACAATCTACATAATTTTATGATATAAATTTTAGTTTACTTTTTTATTTTATTTGTTTGTTATTAAAATGTCTTTAAATTTGTGTTTATGTTCGAACGTTAAACAACAAGATCCATTGAACATATTTCTACGAAATAAAGATGGATAGTTGCTGTAACTATTCCTTTACCGAATCAAGTGAAAATAATTTCACAATGTTGTTCATTATTTCACAATTAATCAATTTCTAGAAAAAGTGCGGTCTTACTACTTACCCTGTATTTGGGGCTAGTTGTACATATAGCGGGGCAAATAGTAACAAGAAAAAATCGAAAATAATGCCAGAAATAATTTTATTATTTACTCATTTTTAAAAGAATTAGCTTTTTAGAATTAGAATTAGCGTTTCTAAGTAATTATTTTCATAAATCAATACAAACTAAAATAAGTTTAAAAAAATTACAATGTCTCCAGTAATATTAATGTTTATGATAATCATAAATTAACGTAAACTACAATCAATATCATATTGCAAATAAAATATGTAGTATGAAGTAACACAATTTATATTTGCCTACATCTTATAAATTATACATTTCATGCACGTTCTTCACTTGAATCTCTACGTAGTTCTTGTATGTTCAACTAACCCCAGATGTAATTTTGTTACATTAATCAAGATAATATCACAAAAAATGTTGCACATAATGAACGATTGATAAAATTAAAACAAAATAACATATATAAAATTTTAAAATAATTGATATTATAACGCAAACTAAAATTTTATTACACGTCAAATATGATAGACCTGCACAGTTCTGTTTACTGCGTCGGCCTGCGGAACAGTAACTATGGCAATTTATGCAGAACGGTTTACATGTCCAATTGAGACAAAAAATGTTTTAATATCGTTTGAGATCCTATTGAAAAACGCCTTATATTAGTTACCCCTGTTACAAATAGCCCATAGCTTCCCTACTAATATTGAAAAATAATAAGTTTATAGCCTATGGATTAGTGTAACTAAAAATTATCAATATATAATATTATAATTATGTCACAACCAACATTCATCCAAAGATTATTAATTATTTATATTATCAAACAATGTCGAATCATCGTAAATATACACGAAGTTGAGGGAAAGCAAAATTCATTTATCTCAAATAATTTGTAAACGCAAAGTTCAAAAACCATTAAAATATTTTCCGTATTTTAATGAATCGTCTGCGTCAGAACTCTGTCAAAAGAGTGTTGATTGATGATTCAGCACGTTGTGTTTCGACAAAATGCAACAATTACTTACACTTATAAATTGATTTTCTTTCAGTTGTCTTACTTTCTCCACACAAATAACAAATTGGATATAAACACGAGCAGAATTGTAAATAAGTTGACGAAGCTCATAATAAAAAATCAAGCGAATTGTAGTGATTTTGTCTATTGTAAACAAAGAACTTTTTTATGACGATTGAGAACTTACGCAATTTTTCACATATATCGTGATGTAAAACAATCTATTTTAATCGTAATATCATATATTTGTATGATGCATGCAGAAGTAACTCATGGCATAATCTGGGATAGACGTTTATATTCTGTCACATTGTCCTCTAAGATATTTGGCAATGCGCCAGGAAAGCTTTTAAAAAGTATCCATATCCATATCATAGATATGCTTGCTCGGTTTGGAAATTGTATAATTGTAAGTTACATAATCCTGATATATTATGATGCCATTTTATAGTATCTTTAAATTAATATTTTATTTGGCTCGGGCAGCCTGATGTCAAGCTGTGGCGGCCTGATAGAAAACGTTTTCAAGTGTAAATAGCCCTAAGCCGGATGTATGCACCAATAAAAAAACAGTATTACAGAAATTATAATAATACATTTTATCGTATAGAACCGCCTAGAAAACCAACGTATTTTGTTAAGTCAAATCACCACAATAGAGTAAGTTCTGATCGCTGTTCCAATTATAAAAATATATATATACATTATAGACTGTTATCATTGTTGTTCAATATTATTTTAATTAGTTTTTGGAAGCCAACACGGGCAAATGTATGTAAATATATGGGTAGTACTGCCCTCGGGCAGGTTCGTGAGCTAAGTTAAACTCCAACTCGATTTAGGGAAGAATAGTGTGAGAACTTTCTTATTGCCATTTTACATCGCAATGCCCGAAATGGTCTTATTTTCAATTGAAAACATATTTTTTATCTATATTTCAAGAGAAAATGGACATCGTTGATGTACAATGTCAGGTTGTCCATAGCAGGGTTCAAACTCACGAGTCCGTGAGCTTAACCATCACACCATGGAACACCCATATGCAAATAGATATATGTTAAATATATTGTGCGTTGCACACTTTTAAATTATTAAAACAGAAAGTATATAATAATTTAACAATATCATTGTAAAGAGCATGTTAAAAATGTTTCTGTTTAAGATGCATGTTTCTTTAAAATTTTGTTATTGAATAATAATCATAATTTGAAAATAATTTTCCTTAAGAACAGTTAATATAATTGTAGTAATACAAAGTTAATGTCAGAATTTTACGTTCTTTTCAGTATCCATTATGGTTTGCATTAAAATATCTCATTAGAGTTTTATGATTTGTAGCGAATACATAAGTTGATATGGTCGTGATCAAGGTCAATTCGTTAGTTAGTATCGATTAAAATTAACTTCGCATAGAGTCGTCCCCTAGACATCTTGTATACGGCATTTAAATTAAAATCAGAAAGAAATGCTGTGTCTTCCGAGAAATACTTAAATTTTATATGATCCCAGAGCTCAGAATACTCTATAGAGTGATGTGCTTCGGGAAACATGAGCTTGGAATCACTTTTCAGCGACGTTAAAGCCTAACCGCGTCGAATTGATCACACCGACTATTTCCACACGAGGAAATTGTCCGTAGAGCGCAACGCAAATGCTAATCTTTTCTTTCTTCGCCAATACTCAGATATAAACAGAGAGCTTGATAACAACTATAATACACTATTTTTATTTAAACAATTTTGCTAGATTTAGAAAATTGTATTTATTATCTAAACCCTTACAAAAAAAGGGGGGGGAATACCAATAGGTAAACTTTATTTCGGATTTGACTTTGCATGTTGTTCTTTATAATTACTGAAGGTTTTTGGTATTATAAAAACAGATTATAATTGCATCTAGAGAAATCAAAAAGAATCTGAATATTTATTTCATTAAATGGAATCGATGGCAATTTTATTTGTCACTCACCTTAAACTATGAGCTCTTTGGTATAATAACAACTAGTTCACCAGCTTATTCTAGTTATTGTACACAACTAAAGCTATGAGACTTTCATCAGAGGTCTCAGCTTAAATCCTTCATCGGTCAGTCTGATGTCAAGCAGTAGTGATATTGGTTTTTACTTGTAAATGTAGATAGCAATATGTTTCCAAATGAAAATAGCCCTTGCCCAATGCTGCATCAATAAATAATCATCACTAATATAGAAATTGTAATAATAAGATGATATTAGATGCGACAACTATTTGGGTTGCCAAGTCAAATTATCACAACAGCTTATAGAACCCTTCATAATTTCTAGTAGTTCTTCAAACAATGATAAAAAAGTCCAGTTGTTATCAAATAAAAAACTTATTTACATAAAAATTATTATATATAGTTGAATAACTTATTAATTTATTTATTTGTGTCTTCTAAAATGGAAGATTTTAACTTCCCGTAGGGTAAGTTATTGTAATGAGCCGAAAATCGGAATTGAAAATTTTTACATTTCTCGACGTTTTGAAGGTTTCTGAACATTTTGGCATACTTCAGAAAAAATGGATGTGTGTGTGTGTGTGTATGTATGTATGGATACAAATTTTCGCCCACGTTTTCGGGCGTACGGATCAACCGATTGGAATGGTTCAAAAAACATTCGATTCCTATTGATAGGGAAAAGAGCTGATTAGTTTTTGGCAAAGGCAGGTCCAGCCGTTTCGGAGATACGGAGCAAAGAGTGCAGAAAATAGAAATCGAATTTTTGAGAGAACGGAGTATCCGACTTGAATGATCTAAAAAACATTCAATTAGTAATGATTGGGAGAAAGGTTTATTAGTTTTTGGCAAAGGCAGGCCCAGCCATTTTGAAGATACGGAGCTAAATATGTAAAAAATTGCAGTTTTTGAGAGAACTAAGCGTCCGATTTAAATGATTCAAAAAACTTTGTGCTTGTCTTAACAAAATAATTGATTTTGGAAAAAAAATTTGTTCAATTTTTTTTTTTTTTTTTTTAGTTTTTTTTTAGTTTTTTGTATATCGAAAATATTTCAGATTTTATTTTTAATTCTGACTATAGTTCTAATATACTTTACAAATAATTTCAATTCTGCAATTCAGTTTATATTATTCTTATAAATATTACACAATGTTACAATATTTATAATAAACTATTTGAAAACATTCAGTATTCCTCGAACATTTCGTTACGGTACGGGAAGTTCCAGCAATTTGCCTTAAGGCACGATGCCATAATTGCCTCAAGACAGAATTCCACTTACAGCTAGTTATTATATTTTTATTGTTAATTGAAATTTTTCTAATTTAAAATTAATGAAATTATGCTGGTGCTAGTGATTTTGATCAGTCTTATTGCAATTATCAGGTGCTTTATGGAATTTTGTTTATTTATTCATTTTTGCTCACTTTCGGTCAAAATGACATACTTATACAACAGACAGAATGAGCATATGAAATGAAATGAGTTGCAAGACAGTTCATTCATGGACAAAAAAAAACTATAAAAAGTCACTTTTAACTTTTACTCGAACTACCTCTAAAAATAGACAAAGGGTCCACCGGTAAAAGAAGAAATTTGCATTTATTGCAAAACCAAAGAGGACCAAACGTTAGAATCTCAGTATGACCTTCCCTTATATGTCATTTTGTGCTTACTCTTTGGACAAAATAGTTTTTGCAATTAGTTGCATTTTGTCCTTAATAAATATGTTAATTTAGTCCCTACTTTTAATTTAAAAACTATATTACTGACAGTCAATGAATCTAAAATGTGTAAAATAAAAACGATTGAGGCTGATCATTAAATACAAAAATATCATTAAAAAATAAAAGACCATGTCATGTTATCCGTTCTGTCCCTACCCTTCATTTTAACCCTTTCCACTAGCGCATTTCAAAAGTAATACTAGGTAAAGTATTTGTTGCCGGAGCGGCGGCACTCCAGTGGAAAGGATATAATCAAATTTATAATAAAAAAGTACAATCAAATTTATAATAAACTATCAAACATTGTAAAATTTTACGCAAAACTTCATCAAATGTTATTTAATTTATAGTTCAACAAAAATCTAAAGAATTTTTGTCACCAACTAGGCTACTATTCATCGTCTCGATAGCACTCGTATTTTCCCACTATCAACCTACCACTGCTCGAGTACGTCCCAGTGTTGTCTGTTCCTCTGTTCCTCTGTTCCCTGTTGTGTCTTGCGTCTGTTTCGCTTTTGGATTATTGTTTTTGTTTATTTCTGATGCCGAGTTGAGCTACGTGCCGCGCAATGTGCAATAGGCGTCTATATGTCTGCCAGAGCATTAAACTTGACGAAATATGACGTCGATTCGAACGACAGAGATAAAACTTTTTTGCTTTTCTTATTTTTCTTCGATCCTTCACAAGGTCATTGGTCCGTGGACAATCGTTGAAACGATCTTAAATGCTTTGGGTCTCATATGAATTTTTTGAATTTATTCGAATATTTATATAAATTAAATACACGAAAATTATTTACACTTTACGTTAACGTATCAGGGTATCAGGACATCAGCAGCACTGTCCATATTTTAAAATTTGTTTATACTCGATAAATTATTCATGTAAAATCTATAAAATAAAATCAGGCTTCACTCTGTACCGCGGTCAGGATTTGACCAGGTCTTTTTCCAGGGTAGCAAGGTCATTGGTCTATGGACAATCGTTGAAACGATCTTAAATGCTTTGGGCCTCATATGCATTTTTTGAATTTATTCGAATATTTATATAAATTAAATACACGAAAATTATGTACACTCTACGTTACCGTATCAGGGTATCAGGACATCAGCAGCACTGTCCATGTTTTAAAATTTGTTTATACTCGATAAATTATTGCTGTAAGTTCTATAAAATAAAATCAGGCTTCACTCTGTACCGTGGTCAGGATTTGACCAGGTCTTTTTCCAGGGTAGCAAGGTCATTGGTCTGTGGACAATCGCTGAAACGATCTTAAATGCTTTGGGCCTCATATGAATTTTTTGACTTTATTCAAATATTTATATAAATTAAATACAAGGAAATTATTTACACTTTACATTAACGTATCAGGGTATCAGGACATCAGCAGCACTGTTCATATTTCAAAATTTGTTTATACCCGATAAATTATTGCTGTAAGTTCTATAAAATATAATCAGGCTTCACTCTGTACCGTGGTCAAGATTTGACCAGGTCTTTTTCTAGGGTAGAGGGTATAAATATATGCATTTAAATACCTGCATTTTATAATAACTGAGAGACTAGCAAAAGTAATGAGAGAAGACGGTTGTAGATTGGAGATCAATATATTGTAAAGCAAACACTTGTTTTATTCACTTTTCTTATGGTGGCGGGATATTTATAATTTACATTCTGCTTAATATCTTATTAATGAAGGTGATCCCCACCATATCCTTTTGATATTTTTATATATATTTCAACAGCAATCTATGATCTGTTATGATATAACTGCTTACTAAGTGTTATTAGAATCCATTTGTTGGCATTTCTCTTTCTTGTGAGATTATTATCAGACTTTTTCTAATAGTAATGTGATATATTGCAGCAATGCTCCAATTGGTTATTTTCACTTAAAATCAGAATTTAGATGTATAATTTCAAGTAAAAGCTGATATCCCTACTGCTTGATATCTAGCTGATCCAAAGAGATATCGAACCAGGAAACTATGGTCGCAAGTCCGAGCTTTCACCACGAAGCCACTGCAAAGCATTCATTTTGAAGAAATAAACAAGCTTAGTGTTATGAGTAAAATTAAATAATTTGAAAATGGTTATAATTGAACAAATGATTTTCTACTATCAAGTATCGTTTGTAATGACATTAATATAATGGTATTTATTGAACAAAAAATTTTTGCTGAAGAATTGATATCTTTTGATATAGGTAATATATTTACATGTATTGAAGAGAACAGAAAATGTTGCAAATATCATTTTAGTTATTGACAAATATAGCAAAAAACTTTTGGAAATTTATAACGATGAAGTTCAATTCATATAACTTATTGCAAAATTTTAATGAAAAAACGCAAAGTGCCAATCTACCAAGTTCAATGCACTCATTTTTGAATATTTAGTTCAAATTTGAAAAATAATTCTTTACAAAATTATATGTAGTGAAGGGCTTGTGTTTTGTCTCAATTGGATTTGACTTCCGTGCATGTTTTAAGTAATCACAATGGTAAACATCCTTGACTTAGAATTCATATATAAATAAGAAATTTCATCAGTGCTCCTTGAAATGCATAATTGATAATATAAATACGATATGTATATTTTATCATTATATTGCTTTTTATGTGATATTTTTTGCATTAATTATAGCAATTACTAATAATAATTTTGGAAATCTTCACATTTTTATATCAATGCTTTTGACTTCAAATAAATTTTACAAATTGTTCATGGCATATAAAATTACCCAGTCACAATCATTTGCTTAATAACACAATTACTAATATGTATTGTAACTATATTTATAATATGAATTTATATAGATATTTGAATTATAATAATGCCTTTTATGATGATCATAAATTATATAATAACCACAAAAGTTGTCTCTTGTGAATTCTTTTACAACCTAAAATCGTCTACTCTAGAAAACATAATTATCGTCCAGTGGGTCTCAGATGTTTCTCAACTACCCCAATAGTAATGATTAGAAATTGGCAATAAACAATCCGGTAGAAACGGAAAGTGTGATATAATAGGCTGTGCAAAAACACTCCGATACGACAAAGAGGATTCGCCTTAGGATTTATGAAGGGATCGAATCGCAGCAATAAATTCCGTGCAAACTTATAACTGGCAAACGTAAACACACAACGTTTGTTCGAAAAGTTGCAGCTGAAGTATTGGAATCAGATACAACATAAGTATTATACATACATGCTACATATACAGATACGTGCAAAATATAAACATACATATATAAAACAATCATGAAAAGCATAAAATCAAATTAAAAAGGGGAAAACGTATCGAAAATCATTATTTGCCATAGAAATCGACATAAAAAATTATGCCATAATTCCACATAAATGAGTAGCGGAGGCCGATGAATAAATAAGCTGATAATACATCAACTTTTTCAGCAAGAAATAAATTGAAATTAAATCTATTTTTTATAAATGAATTCAATTAGTTAACTTTATTCACTAGAGCGTAATTTTCATTTATCTGTGTGTTCTATTAGTACCATTTTTTAATTTAATCTACAGAAGGTTCTTATTTAGACAATAGAGAAACAGCTATTGTTCACATATTTATTTTAATTATCTGTGATATTTAATTATGACATGTACTAAAATGGCAGAAATCTAGAATAATTACAATTAAACTAAAGCTGATTAAGATTTGTAATGTTTTACTCCGTAAATTAACATCTCATTTTTTAAGGAAAACGATGAAAATTTAAATACTGCACCTATTATTTTCTGTGCCTATAAAAATATACTTTTATCTTGTATTCTTGATTATATATTTATATACACATAGAATAGGGTGGGGCAGAAAGGTCTATTTTGAATTTCAGTGAATACTGTCTAATCAAAATGAACTACATCACAAAATAAAAAACTTGACAAACAAACAGCTATCGATATATATAGCAGTAAAATTTCCAGTTAATTCCTAATTATAGATGCGTATATTTATTACTATTTTTCTAAAATTTGCTATAGGCAAGGGAAAAATAAGAGAGACAGCCAGAAGACAAACAAATACTGAATATTGTTTATGGCCATTTTTAATATTAAATCAACTTTACAAAGTGATAGCTACATTGTATATAACCGTAGTCAGAATATTTATCAGCAGAGTTGGAATAACTTGATTTAATTTATTTTTGTAAAATTGTTTTTTTGTAAACATATATTTTTTTATTTACTATTTTCTTATTGTTTACATATTTGCCAGTGTAAAGGTTTAGTCAGTTCATTTTACCCCACAAGTAAGCGTTTATAAAGGTTTAGGTTGTCAAATATCTTCGTTCCGCTTTTTTGCTCTTGGTTTATAATACAAAAAGGCGGAAGGAAGATATTTGACAACCTTATAAAAAACCTGTTGAATCTTACTTATAAAACAAATAAAAAAACGTTCACTTAAAAATTATATTCAGACATCATAAACTAAATAAAGAGCTCAAAACCAAAAAACTACCAATAAAAAAATCTATGTTGTAATGTACAAGAACTTGTAAATATTGACGTCGTGCCAATTAAGATTATTTCTGGTTACATATCTTTTGCTAGCTACTTTAAAATAGTATCCTTTAAAAATTATATATTTTACTGGCTTTTGAGATAATGGTGGTGTACCTTTTTACTGCTGACCTTTAAGCTGTGCTCTACCCTATGTATTAGATAAAAATATTAAAGAGTCCATCATTGAATTCTTAGATTTAAAGCTGTCTACAAGTCTTATTCAGCAAATTAATAATTAGTATCATAACTTTTATCACTTTATGAAAGAACTCCAACAATAAAAATTTCCAGCAAATATAGAAACGTCATCACCATTGAAAAATCCGCAACTCTTGGCCGCGACGGAAAGCAATAAATTTGAATTTTGCATTATATGCATATACGATTTCATTCAAAAACAAGCGTACGCGGCCGTCGAGATATTTATGCATCCCGCGGAATCGCGCTATCGGGCAGAGATCTCTCGCTCGGCGGAGCCGTGCAGAAAACGCGATAGACAGACGTCCGCGGCACCTACCGGATCGTAAGCAATGACTTATGGCCCGATTCGGCCATCATTCATATAACTATGCGGTATCAGTTTTCTACCTTGTTGTATGTGTGTTAGAAAACTTAGATCAGTGTTAGTCAAGGAAATAGTCAAGTTATAAAGTTTTAATCTAATTGTAAAACTAGTTGTAAGTAACATTTTGCCTTAATGAAAGTTGTATGAACTTTTCGATACGTATAGGTGTTAGGTACATAATCAACTTAATCAATAATAATTCAGATTCAGTTATTTAGATGAATTGTTCAACTGGTTATTTCGAAAATAAAATTTTGGCTTTCACTAAAAATTAGTCAATGCGATTTCCAATTGATGTTTTTCAAACATTCTGTAAAATACATTTTCGATATACATATATTCTAAATCACCAATAGAAAATTTTTGGTAGGCTGGACCAGAACTCCAATAAAAATTTCAACAGTTGAATAGTTGTTAAAGTATAACAATTGTGAGTCCACAGGTGGTGTAAAAGGCCTTTAGGACAAACAGCGATTTGAGAGTGATTTGGAAATACAATTCTAGCTTGAGATGACTTTAATGTACACTATTTTTACAATTAATATCTGTTGATAACCGTTTGGTTATCATATCAGCAAAGACTACATTTTACTGAATATTAAGGCTGACTAACTTTATGTCTGGTTCCAAGTCTGACTGCTTATCTTGCCTGACTCCTATAAACTAATTTGTTGTTTACAAACATATTTACAAAATCCAACAGTAAGCACTAATGATGACCGCGTTACCTACAAATAACTAGCAACGTGTTTTGTAATTATTAAACAAAATAATGTTTCAAATTATTAATGCAGTTCCAAATATTTGTAGTTGTATAAATTAAATTAATTTGATTAACACATTTCAATTTATCTATTTCGGGTTCTGAAAATGTAATTTATTTATGTGAGGACGTGAACTGTAATCAGTAGGGCCTACGAAACAACTTTCATATTCTTGGCAAAGATTCTGATTCGAATCGCTTAGGCGTAGAGGGCAATTACAAATTCTGGTGAATTTTTATAATTCAACCGCCTATCGTAGGCCTATAATATTTTAGTATACTATATCAGGCTATGAAATCTATATTCATTCAAAGTTTCATCAAAACTATCAAAAATTCTACATGTAATTATGTATAGAGAAACAACTCTGCCGATTGTCGTGCAGAGCTGGCAAACGCTAATCCTTAAAATTAGATAAATTTACATCGAATGGTTTAAAAAAATTTGAAATCAGTCTAGCCGTTTTTAAGAAAACGTCGATGAATTGTCAAAAATCGGCTCACACACACACATACTTTTTCCAAAAATCATCTCATTCGATTAATAATAACTTAAAAGTTCGATAAAAAATAAATTTAGTAAAGTGAAGGTAATAAGATCGGAGGCGTTAGATTGGTAACTTTATTTTAGTGTAAATTTATATATATTTCACATTATTTATATGAATGCCAAAATTTTTTTAGTTAATTTATTTACAGTATGAGTACGTATGGAACTTTCTACAATATTTGTGCCAAAATGTAGATACATATTGTAATGTTTTTATTATATTTAATACACGCTAATACTAAACTCAACCATATTTTATTTGTTGAGTCTGTATTTATTATTTATTGTTAGTAGTGCTAATGTAGTTCCTAATGGCCAGTTTACAAAGTTCACTGACTTTATTATAGTTACTAGCAATTATGTATCTATTTATTTATCCAAAGTGCACCATAATGATCAAACTTGGTCATAAAATAACACGGTGATTGTATTTTGATTCTTGTTGTAAAAAAAATTAAGTAGAATACTATAGACAGAGAACGTTTTAACTACAATTCAATTATCTAAATATCATAATATCAGTCGAACACATTTATGAATTATAATTAAATTAACTAATTTATGTCGAATGACCTGACTAATTTCGTTCAAAATTAAACACTTGGGAGGTTTCATTCACATGCATTTGGAGATTATGTTTTTCTGTGCTGTTACGTTACTTTGGCTTCATTTATATTATTTTACTGGGAAGAATTCTCTTGAAATAGTTTATACAATACTGATCAATACAATACAAAGCAGTCAGTCAAGAATTTGTACTACTATTTTGTACTACTTATTTTTATAAAGTAATTTTGTACTACTTATTTTTTAAAGTATCCATGAAAAATAATAATACCGCTGATCGCATATCTAATCTAATACTAATACAAATTGTGATAAATCACAAATCGGTAAATTTGTATTCCGTTTCAAGAACATTGCATTGACAACAAAGACATATCACGAAATACATATATTTAAGTTTATTGTATTTTATCATAATCAGGCAATATTGATGGTACAATATTCTTTATTATGAGTTTGTTTAATTTTTTTCAAAAAGCATAACTAGTTGATAAAAAAATTTAAAAATGCTGTACGTATTATATTAAGCAAATATATGCGACATTGTGCTATTATAAAAATACTATTCATGACGACTCTATGTATTCTCAACAGTATTTCTTCATTTCCTATTATATTTATATTGCAAAGCAATCTATCAGAGAAGCCATCCATATCGTCATTATCAATAATATGTATTTCTTATCTTGCCGTTAATTGTATTGACTTATTTCTAATTCTGTCTACAATTCTTTTATTTTTTTTTTATTTTTTTCTTTATTACAGACATTCAAAGTTACAAAAAAAATTCTTTATGTCTGTGTACTAACTAACTTCGTATTTTGAAATCTTCTCCTTTGAGAAGATTTTCTATAATATAAGTAATGTCTCTTATTCTGAATGCCATAGTTTTCAAGAATCAAATACAATTATTGTAGATACCATATTAGCCAAATTGGTCTTTCTCAAAATTATAGTAAAGAACTTGTGTTTTATCTCAATTGGATTTGACTTCCGTGCATGTTGTACCTTTTTAAGTAACAACAATCATAAACATCCTTGTCTTAAAATGTTTGGTATAAATATGTGCTATATGTGTATTTTTACATCATATTGTAATAATAATCACAGGTCACATAAATTTGACTTAAATGTGTCAATAGTTCTAATATTTTTTTATGTTTTTACAGCAACTTTAGTGTGAAAAAAGTTAATAATGTATGCATTACCGTTGGAAAACACCGAGTAGAATAATAAGAGTCCTCATATTTACACAACATTCCATTAATATGTATTTATTCCCCGTTCAACAATGAACTTTTTTATAATAATCCACAATTTTGACATTATTGGCCTAGGGCAATATGGATGTGAAAATAACGGCTGAATATTTCACTTCCCACAAACACAAACCATTAGGATAAAATTTATGTTAACATTAGGTAAATCTCGACAATTGTATTGTGTTATGACAAATGATATTTGGCGCACGTACGCGCCCTGCAGAATGCTAATCGCACGTTTTCACGACGGGGTCCGTTACGGATTAAAATGTTATGTCTTCTGATCATTTATTTTCTGCATAGTTGTTTTTTGAACATAAGAATTGAGTTATAACTTTCACTAAATATTTTCCAGTAAAATTTTGCTAATGAGTGCTTGTAAAGTTTATAATATAAACGCTTCTTTAACTTCGAGTCATTCATATTTTTTTCATAGTTCATAAATTCTTAATATATTAAATTCTTATTTATTTATTTTAAGTTATTAATAATAATTCATAATTATAAAAATATGTTCTTTGCTATTTTTTAAATTAAGCATCTATCCCTTTTTACCATAGGCCAGGAAAAAAGAGACAGCTTTTTTACAATAGGCTGGGTAAAAAGGGACAGCCATCGGACTAACAGATACATTGCCTTATTTCTAATTTTAAAAAGATTTGATTTTTAAAGGATTTTAAAGGAAATAATAGCGAAAATATTTAACCAATGGGAAATGTAATATATAAAATCTCACGGCTATATTTTATACAAAATTACACCGTATATAAGCTTGAAATTTAATCAAAACTATCCATCAACAAAATTGGAATAACTGAAAAAGTTTTTTTAACTTAATTTAATTTTTCATTTACTATTTTATCATTCTTTACATCTTAGCCAGTGTGGAGGTTTAGTTGGTCCTTTTTACCCCACCCGCATGTGAGCTTTTATAAAGGTTATTTAAAAAAAAATCTGTTGAGTCCAAATTTAAAATATATATCTTATAAAACAATTAAATAACTTGTACCAAAAAATTATATTCAGGAATCATAAGGGGGCGTCCATTAATCACCTGAGGTTTTTAGGAGGAGGGGGGTTAGACAAAAAATCACGAAATATCACGTTGGGGGGGGGGGGTATGATAAGATATCACGTGTATTAATTTTTAAATGATTTTTTTAAAAACATTCAAACATTTTCAAAAAAAGAATCAAAAATTTTTGTTTTTTCACGTAACTAAAAATACACGTGATGTTTGGTGGGGGAGGGGGGGTAATTTTGAATATCACCACGTATCACCAATGACGAGGGGGGGTCTAAAAATCCTTAAAAACTAGCTCACGTGATTAATGGACGCCACCTAATCTAAATGAAAAGAGCTCAAAACCAAAAAAACTACCAACTAAACAAAATACTTTTGTTACGAATATTACTACATGGCCGTTTATTTTTTTGATAAAGGCGTCGTAAGAATTAAGATGATAAGTGGTTACACATCTTTTTTCCTCTACTTTAAAATAGTATGAATAAAAAAATCCATTCTTTATTATTTTGAAATAATGGTGTTGGATCTTATTATTATTGTTTCACTTTCATATATTAAACTGAATTTTTGATTGAAGATTTTATTTATATTCCATTTCATAAGAAGATTTTTTGACAACTAATTTAAGTTCATAGATTTGGTGAGTAATTTAAAATCTACAAGTATATTATTTTTGACAAATCTAATATGATTTAGGGAACGAAGTAAATTTTATCATACTTAATTGAATACATTTTAGAGTTAAATGTAATTGAGTATGTAATTTATTAAGATAATGAATTAAGACACATCTTTTTCCCTCTACTTTAGAATAGTATGACTAAAAAATTCCATACATCATTTATCTTTGAGTTAACGGTGATGGACCTTATTAATCTCGGACCTTTAAGCCCCGCTATTATTATTATTATTATTATTATTATTATTTTACTTTTACATAATATTTTATATATTAAAATGATTGTTTTTACTGAAGATTTTATTTATATTCCATTCCATAAGAAGATTTTTTGACAACTAATTTGAGTTCATAGATTTGGTGAGTGATTTAAAATCTACAAGTATATTATGTTTGAAAAATCTGATATGATTTAGGGAACGAAGTAAGTTTTATCATATTTAATTGAATATAGTTTAAAATTGATTGTAATTGAGTATGATATTAATTGTAAAAAATTTACATAAAAATAAATAGTACATAAAATCTGATTTTTTGGGTTTAAAATCTAAAAGTTCATTATTGATTCAATCCAAATTTCAAAGCCGATAATACTTTTTATGTGATCCGGCGCAATTATTTTAACCGCAGTCGGATTTCGTTTGGTTTTGAGCCAAAAAATATTTTATTAAGCTTCAGATTTTCCCTATTTTTTTAAATATCATCAAATACATTTTCGTCTTTATTTTTCAGGATATTAGATACAAATTGTTTATAATATTAGATATACATTATTTATAATATGATTTATGTAAAAACTGCATCTGGGATGATTATCTTAAATATAATATTCCAAGTGACTGTCTACTATTACAAATAAGCGCCAAAATTAATCAATTATTGTAATTAGGCATATAAAAGCAATAACACGCCATCTTAGTGTACACAGTATATAACTTAAAATTGTACATAAATTCATTATGAAAACACGTAAGAACTATAAAAATAAATGAGAACATAAGTTTTTGGAAAGTTTTACAATTCATTCATAACAAGACATTAAAAGTTTCTATATTACATAGGGGACCACCTAAACATATTTATCATCATGCTTCAGAACAAGCAAGCATACATCATAACGATGCATTTAGCTTAGGATGTTTAGAAATTTTACAACTCAGCTGTCAAAAGGGTTATGTTACTATAAATCAAAACACTAAAAATGCCTCAGAAACCTTGACTGTCCTAATTTATGGCACGCGTTGAAAAACTCTACGACCGAGTATCATTCTTCAAGTTACCCAGGAAATATTTGGACCATAAATATGAGACATATTTAATAATGTTATATTTACGATCTCTGGCACCGAACAATAGGCGAAATTTTTCTGCAGTAAAAGTTTTATGACAGGTAAGCGAGACGCTTCTATTCTTTGTATAACCGCAGGGTGTCGACGTTCGCATTTTAAAAACCCTTTTTTTGGAAAAGTTTACCAATGAACTTGACTTATTTTCTGTGAAAATTAAAACATTAAGAGTTAAATATAATTTATGAGGATCGAGAATATTATGCTTAAATATTTCAAGTAAATTATCATATAGTTTGGATCATTACGGTTGTAGGAATTTATTCCACGAAGATGTATTCATTCATGCGATTTAATAATATTCAGTTGTAGTTTATATAATAATAATATTTAATTTAGTTAAAATTGATTATTCGTTATTAAATTACTTATATTATTCTGATTGTTACACACAAATTTTTGACTTATTGAATTTGAAATCTATTGAAAATAAAATAGTAAATATTTTGTATTAAAAAATTCTTTCTGATAATTTTTTTACATGAATATGAGCAATAGAGTTCAAGAATTAAATAGAATATCCTTTCAATACTTAAACTGCAATATATTGTGAATAAATGTATATTCCAAATTATAGAAGACAGAATATAAAAGGTTTTAAGGACCAGTAATACCTAAACTCAATGACTACATTTTGGGTTGTGAATAATTGTTTACTAAACTTATAGAATTTTGGGTTGTAAATAATTGTTTTAAAATAGTAGACATATACAGGGTGTCCCAGACATTAACGTCAAGCCGAAACTGGGATAATATAGAAACTGGGATATAGAATTTTGGGTCGTAAATAATTGTTTTAAAATAGTAGATATATAGAGGGTATCCCAGACATTAACGTCAAGCCGAAACTGGGATAATATTGACCACAATTAAATTGAAAAAAAAGAAAGAAAATTATCTCATGTTGTTTGGAATATACATTTATTCTGAATGAAGTGTAACCTAGTGCTTTGGTGAAATTATGACCATTTTTGGGTTAATTGTGGTTAATTTTTACTGATTATCTTCATTTAAACTTAGAAATAGTAACCGTGAATAACATTGTTAGAACCATAGTGAAAAAAAATATCACAATTGCCCCAGGTTTTCAAGAATTAGGACTGTTTATTGAACAATGATTTTTTTAATCGGTTGTATTTGAGAGTCCCTCCTTTGGTACAAATGTACTAAAGTCTGGTGGCAAGTTTTATCAAAAGTTGGTGCATTTAATGAGGATTGAAAAATGGTAAAATACTTGATAGTTTTATCATTGAAAATTTTGGGTAGAAAAATAAAAATATGTACTTTCATTTTTTTAAATGGAAGCTTCTCAAAGTCGACCAATTTTAAAAATTTTAAATTTATGGTTCAACAATAAGTCTCAATTCTTGACAAATTGGAGCAATTGGGGTATTTGGAAATGTTATTCACGGTCCAAAGTTTAAATGGACATAATTAGTAAAAATTAACCACAAGAACCGAAAAAGACCATTATTTCCCCAAAGTTGAACTTTGCACTTAAAAGCTCATATTTTCCAAACAATGTGAAAAATTTAGTTTCTAATTTTTTTCAGGACAGTTAAGGTCAATACTGTCACCCTGTTTTGGTTTGACGCTAAGGTCTGGGACAACCAGCATAGGTACATTAATAGCGCCAAATTTTATAGATAAAATCAACATTAAAATTTATATATACTCGTACATCAAGTGTTTGAAAAATATAAATAAGTAATTAATTAAAAATTTAAAATAAAAATTCATATAAACTAGTTAGCTTGATTCCAGCAACGCTATTTGAATCCTAATAAATGTGCTGGTTTCTCTAACTGAATTGGGTTTATAATAAATCATCATTCAAACCAATAATTACATATTGATATAATAAGTGTTGCAAAACATAACTACTAGAACTTACTTTCTTTTACTATATAATCCCTTTTCACAAAAATCTTTCATAACATTCGTCAACGTTCTATTACCGAATACCCTTTGATGACTTCCGCACAATCTTCACAAATGTTCAAATATGAGAAAAAGTATTTTTTAATAAAAGGAAAACTACGCAAGAAAAAACAAGCTTAATACAAATATAATAAATAGTTTTTAATGTAAGTGTCCTCGAGCGATGCAAGTAAAAGCATAACAGATACATGAAATATTGGCATTGTCGTGTATTATTATCGGTTATGTGACATACTCTGGAGGAGTATTTTTTGAGGTCTTTTAATCCTCGGGTCGCATCCTTAAGATGTTATCATCACTGATCCCTGAGTTTGTATACAACATTGTCCTTATTATCCCGGTGCTTTGTCAACGTATTATTTGATATTTTTTGCCATTTATTTATTTTTTCTCTTGTGTACCTACGCGTATTCGGTCGGCTGGCTTTTTGGAGCTTTACCTATATCTGTGACAAAGTTTTTTCCGTCTTTCGCATGCGCTCATACTTCTGCATTAATATTTTATCCTACAATGTCTTTGACGAATTTTTCGGCACTGTTCCGAATTTTATAAGAGGGTTATTATTCCTGTAAGTTTATATTATATGCTATACTATTTTTAATAACTTTGATTGATAGTAAGATATTTAAAATTTTATATTTCAGAATATATTTGTGATTTGTGAGTGTGTGAAGTATCTTTTCATCCACGATTTCGAGAGTACGGATCAACCGATGTGAATGATTCAATGATCAGTGATTTGATTAGTTTTTGGCAAAAGAAGATCCAGTCGTTTCGAATATATAGGGCAACACGTGAAAAGCATGGTAATTTAGTTCTTGAGAAATTTAGTTTTGGAGCATCACCTGTATGCTGTGAAGAATTGGTTTCATTTTTGGAAAGCAGGTCCAGCGGTTTGGCATTTTTAGGTAGTCTTTAAAAACTGGCATTTTAGGTAGTCCAAATTGATAATTGGGCATAGACACATCAAATTATCAAATATTTTATACAGATTTTAATAATAAGTACACATTTTGTTTCCATTTCTTTTGGTTGAATATCAAATATTAAAATGTTTAAAATTACAATACCCTTTTTAGAGCCTAATATAAGCTCTTATATTTTGTCTATAACTTATAGTATTTATAATAAACTATTTAAAAATATTTAAAACAATTTTTGATCAATTTTTGTTCACTGTTAATTATTTTTATGCCAAGGATGTTTAATTACAATACGGGAAGTTCCAGCATAATGCCATGCATCATGCGATGGTCTAGTTGTAACGGAGTAGTAATTTCAAAAAGGCATTTCAAATGTTATTGAGAACATCCAGATATTTCTGGTGGTTAAAAAAGTTTGCTATGTCTTGATATTCAGTAAAGAGGAAGTACTGAATCTAAATATTAATAACAGCATATTAACCCAAATATTATTAATTTGCAGCAAGTACTATACTACTGAATTAATCTTATAATACTGATCTGTACAATTAATAGTAGTCTGCCCAAAGGCAGGTCCATAGTATGAGAGCACCACAAAATCAATTATTTTCTTCCTCTTCCATGTTTATTATTCCCATTACCGTTTTATTACCATTAATTAATAACCATTTTTCACTCTATATTCGTTTTTATGTATTTTATGTATTTTCCTTTCCAAACTTCTGCTTCCATGCTTCCTGGTCCTACTCTTAATATATAGCAATGTTTATATACATTTAGTTTCAATCAGCAGCAAGTAACACACTATAGCCAAGCCGTCTATTAAAAACTTCGAAAATTCTCATAGGCTTAATCGTTCAATTAAAACTTATACATTATCCACTTTATGATATCTACGCAAGACTCATCACAAAAAAGTATCGTTTACTGAAAAAAAGTCTAGTAATTTAGCCAATTTAAAATAAATTTTTCGTTCATTACCCATCATCAATGTCTGTCATCCGAGCTATTGTGAAATGTCTTAAAAATCCGTTTGCAGTTGAATGATTCAATGAACATGTATTACGGTCTGTCGGCGAGGTACAGTTACAATGTCATCGAGGATCTAGAAAAAAAATGCTTTTGTTATGACCATGTGACATATTCTATAATAATGGAATCGCATGGTAATTCAATTATAAACCGATCACGACCAGCGTGCATTCAATCAGAAAATGTTGGGAATTGAACATATCGTATACTGTATGTTACGCGAATATATAATGGGATTATTATTTTCAAATTTATTTGAAAAATATTTTAGTATTAAATAGGATTAAGTATTTTTTTAAATCTTCAATATTATTTTGTCTGATATAATAAAGAAGATATTCAGAAATTGTATTCAGAAAAATTTATACTTTATAAAACATCAGCAAGTAAGTATCATCTTGCCCGAAGACATATTTGTTGAACCTGGCATTCTTAATATATAAACACTAATTTCTCATTTTCTTTATATTTTGACTTTGTCGATTATTTGTCTCTATTTTTGATAACTTTTCAGTACATTTATTTCAAGCAGGCCAAACGTAATAGAAAAGCAATTTGAACACTGAGTATCATTTTTAATAGTTTTCTTTTATAAATTAAAGCAATTTTATGAAAAAAAAAATGTGTCTGATAAAATAAAGCTTACACATGTCCTTTATATCATCTGTAAAAATTATAAAAAAATATATAATTTCTGTGTCTGATGAAATAAAGCTTGTATCATCTCTTACAAATTATCAGTTCACACTCATAATTTTTAAGACCATCATTACCGAGTATGATAAATTACAAAGAATTAGAAAAAAATTGTTTTAAATGTAAAAAAATATTAATGATGTCTATAGTGATATCAAAATATCAAAATCATAAAGTTAATGAAGATAAAAACGTAAAAACTGTCAGTAAAAATTCGATCAAAATTGAATTACTACTAATTGTAAGAAATAAATTGTCACTAATAAAGCAACATATAAGTATCAATATAGTAAATTACAAAAATGTCCATGTCCATATACAATGTATAGGGTGAAACTTAATATGGATATTTTCAAATATTTTTGCTCCCAGAGCTTCAAATACTTCCAAATTAATAAAAATAAAATAAAAATAAATTTCAAAATTTTGAAAATAACATTCTATTTGCTTATTATGATAATCAGTAAAAAAATACATAAAAATTTGATATATTTTATAAAATAAGTATTTAGTTAGGAAGAAGAACCAAGAAGCTTTGGTTGGAGTGCAGACTATCTTACAGTTAATTTAAGAGCTAAAACTTTCAGAGAATTTTTTTTATCAATTTGTAAGCATTTGAGCCCCTGGAAGCAAAGAATTCAAAAATATCCATATTAAGGACCACCCTAATATACATATAATATTATTATCTAAATATCTTATAAATAATTATTTATTATTGAGTCATCTGTTATGAAAGTATATGCATATAATTAAAAAACAATAAACTAGTATATGTAAACAATGAACAAATTATTTTAGTAAACAAACAATTTATCATTTTCCATACTAATAAAGTAATATTGTTTATATTTTCTACAATTTTTTTTAAATATATTTTTATTTCATAAGAAAAACCTAATTAAATCAATCTCTTTGTACTATCATACATTTCCATCAACGCAATTAATTTAATTATACTGAAATGTATAACCAAGTCTTTAGAATTCATTTGTAAATATTTGTATCTAATGAATTGTCCCTAATAATTTCTCTTCCTGATTCAATGAGATCTTTGATATCGATATATAAGATAAAGAATTAAAATGACTTACTACAGAATTAAATTTCTTTTAATTTTTTTTTCTGATAGTTAATAGTTATATATTATAAACACTTAAACAAATGATAATTTTTTTTTTTTCTATATTAATATATAGATTCATAATAATTATAGACACATCTGTTCGATCACAGCAGACTTGTAAGTATAAAGTAAAAATGAATTAAAAATATATTTAAAATAATTTAAGAAATATAATAACTGCCACATGATCATCTTCACAATAAGATTGCAGATAGAATTCCATTAAACTTTCTATAATGAATTGCTCTTTATTCAGAATGTCTTATAATCGCAATTCTGGTACGAAGAAAGGCTTGTTAAGATGAAAATGAGTTCGATAGATTTCTAATTTAAAATCTGTATTGTGATCGTTATCACATCGAATGAGGTAAAAACCTGGTTTGCCTATATTCCTTATAAAGGAATGACTGCCCCTTTCGACATGCATAAATCCAGGCACAGCGATCCGAAGTGATTGATGGGAATATAACTCTTTTAAACGGTTTCAATGACTACTGGAAAGTGACCATAAATTCACTTTACGGCGTATAATAATTTAGTCCGAATATAAATGAAGCATGCGAAATAATGCGAATATTTTACTACCCCCCTTCGATTCTGTATTTGTGCAGAACACTTTAAACATGATTTGAAATACGTTTACTGACTACATTTATAAAGCAATAAAGTCGAATGCAATTTTATCATACTTATGGATGTAGGTATGTAATGATGCAGAATTGGTCTAACATTCCTAATATAATCGTAAAAATATCAGGATTCAATCATGAGGTATTCAAAGTATTTTTAGGATTCTGCAACTCAAAGAATTTTATAGAGATATCTTATTGATATCTTATTGTTTTGGCTCGTTCGCAACGATAGCATTTTTTCGAAATTAAATTTTGTCTTTAAAATTTATAACTATAGTAGTAGAGGGCTTAAAGGTCCGCGGATAGAAAAGTCGATCACTAATATCTCAAAAACCAGTAAAGTTAGGAATTTTTCAACAATATTAAAAGTATCGGAAAAAAAGATGTGTAACCAGCCATAGCCTTAAATCAAGCAACGACTATATCAGGAGATAAACGGCCATGTTTGAAAATCTATAACAAAAGCATTTTCTTTCGTTGTTAGTTTTTTTTTTTTGGTGTGAGCTTTATAAGACCTTAATATATTATTTAGGTACCTATACGATATTTAATTGTTTCATATAGAAGTACATATTATTTCATTATAAGACATTTAATTGTTTCATAGGAAGTATTGTTATTTTTATGTTAGGTTCAACAGATTTTTTTAAATAACCTTTATAATAGCTTTAAAAGCTATAAAGGCTTACATATGGGTGGGGTAAAAAGGACCAACTAAAACTTTACCCTGACAAAGGTATAAATAATAAAAAACTGTAAATAAAAAAACTGTAAATAAAACTTTTACCCTAAAACTAAATTAGGGTAAAAGTAGCAATTTTAAAAGAGATAACATAGTAGACATTCCAACTATACTGATAAAAATTTCTGACGAAATACTAGATAAAGGTCATATAAAGTCTAATATTTGTAGAAAATGTGCCCATAAAATTTATATTGCATAGGTTGAATAATGTAGCTATTATTTCGTAAAATCTCGTTAAATTCAAAATTAAGACAATGAATCTGTTTGCGACAAGGCTGTCCATTCTTACCCAGCCTATGGGGTGGCATGATAAATTTTACAAAAACAGTAAAAATTTCTATATTCAGGAATTAAGTGAGAATTTTATTGAACATAGTTTGATTGTTGTGCGTTTGAAACGCAATATGTGTTGTGATGTAGTTTTGGATTAGACCAGTGATTCCCAAAGTGGTCCATATGAACCCTGAGGAGTCCATGACAACTTTCAAGGGGTCCACATCAGCGAGAAAGAACTTTAGACGTTCACGATAGTATGTTTATATTATATATTTTTTATTATCATTTCAAAGTCAATTAAATAATGTCTGAACTTGTATCTGAATCTTAATTTAAATTTATAAGAAACATCTATATCATCTAAATGGGAGTCCATGGCAAAGCCTAGGAGCCAACGACATAAACAAGTTTGAGAACCTATGGTTTAGACAGTATAATTACTGAAAGCCAAATAGGACTTTTTCCGTCCTACCCTACTATGTAAACTGAAAGAATAACTAAGTATTCATATTTTTTAATGAAATCAATAAATTAGTCCATCGTAACTAGCAGGACACCAAATACTAATATATGACATACCGTTAATGCCAAAATTGCAATGCTATAATTTTAATATTCTTATTTTTATTAGAAGAATGCAATTGAAAATTTTACTAATGTAAGCTCCAACTCCAATATTATCTCACTTTGGTACCATATGATGATAATTGAGTACCAAAATAACCCGACGGGCAATTCAATTATATTTTCCTAAAACTACTTCTATAGCCTAGGATGTTTTTTACTATTATTTTTTCTGACACAATAACAAATACAAAGTACCCAATTGCTCGGATTGCATATGAAGGTACTACAAATAACATGAGCACACAACTCGTATATACGAATGAGTGCACAGCAGCTGGCGATGGAGACACCAAACGAAAATATTAAATCGTCCATGACGACAATGCTTCTTCTGCGGTGCTCGGCTATTAATTAATTTTTATTTATTGTTTAATTAGTGGTCGCGTTTGTTTGTCTTCTATACGCGCTCGTCGCTTTTATCATAGACCAAAAGCTGGGCAAAGGATACTCAAGTACAAATCGGATTACATATTTCAAAATTACTTGTTCTCTTTTAGTCTAATGACTTGTCTAAATATAATACTTGCCATTTGCTATAAGATTTGGCCAAATTATGGCAAGTTTTTTGGGTACATATAAGATTTTTTGCATTTTTCAATAAGATCTGGTAAATTTATGGCAAGTTTCTTGACTAGATATAAGTATTTTTGCCATTTTCTATAATATGTGACTAAATTATTACTTCCCCAAACTCAGAACTAGGTGTTAAAAATTTCCTCAAGCCCATGGTTGGTTCATATGTTTTCAAATTCAAGAATCAGAATTTAAAGCAAATCACTTTATACTTGCGTTAAATTATAAAACAGAAATTCCATTTTTTGTGTTATTTGTTCTTGAAAATTATATTACTTTAATATGCTAAATTTTATTCTCAACATATTATGTACAATTAACTTTATTGACTTAGAAATAATCTGCATTTGATTAGAATTTTACTCCTTTTGCTAAGCTATACACACACATAGATATATATATATATATATATTATATATATATACACGTATATAAATTATATATAAGATATATATAGTAAAGATTTTTGCAGCATGTTTATTGTTCCATATTTTAGAAAATTGTATTTTGGAACAATAAAGATGTTGTGAAAATTTTACTGTAATCTTTTTTTTACTTGTTACGCCCTCCAAGAATCTAATCACACATTTAATCATCTAACTACTCTTATCACATATATGAATATATAAATAAATTTTGGCAGAAAGGACCAAAGCAGCCGCTCTTTACATGAAGCAAACAAATCTATAAATATTACTAAAAGCTAAGAAGTTTACGTTGCTAAACTTATTTTTAATAAATTATTGCTGTCACATAATTTGTAACTTTTAATAACATCTTTTAAACTTTTTCATAACCTAGCATCATAACGTTACTGAAAATTTCAATACAATATCCGATTTCAATTTTAAAGCAA
>NW_020537324.1:56435990-56464365 GCF_003426905.1 Ctenocephalides felis
CTAAGTTAAAGAAGAATTTAAATAAATTTAAAATTATAACTATAAAATGTTAAGTTAATTTTTTTTAACAAATTTAAAAGATAAATATTGAAATTTATAAACTAATTATAATGTTGTAATTTGTCGCAAATATGTAAATGTTCATACAACCATAAAAAAGCTCGTAAATTGTGTTTTTATTAAGCGATCGCCTCTAAAAAAATTATTTTAAATTGCCGATAATTAGAAATATAAAATTAATTAACAAATGAAAATGTTATTATTTTTGTCGCAAATTATGAAGTTTTTAGCTATATATATTTTTTAACTTCAATAAACCATACTAAATTTTGAATTATTTCAGGTACGCAATGAGTAATTATGGCGTTAATAGTACAGGAATCTACATGTTCTAATTTTTTCATTCACCAGCTGCACCTCTATTATAATTTATGAGAGTATAAACAGAAATTACTATAAAAACTTTAAACAATTATATTTCTAAATTTTATATACAGGACCAGGTGTCTGACTCATCCACCTGACTGTTCCCATGTCATAATCTATTTACGAAAGATGAAACATTTTCGTTAGGATAAAATGCCATTATGAAATCTGAAGGAATTTGAAGATTTTGATGTTTTGAGTTTTACTCCTTTGAGCAGATGGCAGAGAAACAACTAAGACAATGGGCGATTTTGAAACAGATTTTTTTGTTTATTCAAGCTCTTTATCATCGCTTTTGAAATATATATAAAGTTAGTTTTGTCTGAAAAGTTTTGTTTTTATAGTTTATTTTGTACATACTTTGTTAATTATGAGGAACGTAACAGTTTTGAAACAAAGCTTTTAAAAAGCAGAATATTACACAGTCAGATTATGATATATGATTAAATCTATGGTTATGAATAAAATAAATTGCAGCTTATTATTTTAATAAATGTAATAAACATATTTAAATTGAAAATTTCATTTTTCATTCGTGATTTATAAATCCTGTAATATTTCTCTTTTCCAACTTTAGAGAAGACATATTCCATAGTAATAAGTAATAGTAATTTTGTGTAACATAAAGTAATTTGTATTGCTTTATGTTTTACATCACATATCAGATGTGATGTCAGATGAAATTATTTTCTGATCTTATTCTGAAATTAACCTGTGTTATTCAAGTCAAGTGATTTTTAACTTTTTTAAAAGATAACCCAACCATTTGCCAATGGAGTATTATCCAAAGATATTGCAAGTGCGAAAACATTGATATTTTAGCAAATGAGCATTTATTTCGCTCTTGAAGGATTATCGGCGTGATACAATTAAAAAAGACAAGATAATACTGCCAGGAAACGGCATATCAAAGGCTGTAGGCAATTAGAAGAGGAACAATACAATGCAAAATGAAGTCACAGTTCGGAGGAGATGCAAATTAAATAACTGACACGAGATCTGATACCGAATGAGTTCGATGCTCTTTATTGGCGATCGTAATTAATAATTAAATAATTATCACTTTAAGAAAAATCAAAGAAAAGTAGAAAGACTAATCATAAAACAGAGAATTTAAAATAACACTTCGTATAAGGGCCAAACTTTTCGAATCAAAAACTTTATAATAAATTGAATTTACTAAATCACATCTTTATGAAGTATACTTATATAATTACACAATTCTTCTTCTAATATTGGGCATATGCTAAGCAAACTTATTTGTTAATTACTGACTGCCCTAAAAATAGTTTTTGACTTCAACACAAAGTATAATTGGGTAATTTTATGTTTTCTCAACAAGTCAAGTCATTCTGAATCGTTTGACACCAAATTGAGATAAATAAATGGGTGTGTGTGTAAGCCAAAATCAATCGTATTGATTGGTCTTTGGTAAAGATCGGCCAATTGTTTGTAATTAAAAGTTAAAGCAATAAAATACGATTTTGATGGAACTTTGTACTATTATAAAATTCATAGTCTTAATGAATATTTTGAAATATTATATCTTTACAAAAAATTATATAAAAACTTAATTATATTTATATAACTTAATTATGAATAATTATCAGGATTTGAAATATTAAGCGGTGTCAAAATGTCAAAATGTCACTGTGACCATTTTAAGAGTTGCTAAATTTCGAGTATTATTAAATAATTAGTCGATACATATACAGGAAGTTTTTGCAACTTATTTAGTTATCTAAATAAATAAATCATAATATATCTAAATTAATAAAATTTATTGACTATAAAAATTAATGATATCAAAATATGATAAGTCCAATTGTTTTTTACAATCACTAGCCTGCCTGATCCCCACACACTCCCTGCCCAATGTTGACCTCACAGTTTAAAAAGAAAATACAGGTAAACACGTTATAAAAATATGGTGGGAAAGCAGATTATAGCAGTATTGTAGTACTATAGTACTGACTATAGTCAGTTAGTTGACGTTGACTATAGTCAATTAGTAATTCCAATGTTTCGTCGGCAGATCCATCGTTTGGTAGGTAATTCGATCATCATCTTCATACTCTGCATTAGGTTCTGAATAAAAATCATGGGGTAAATTTCTTGAACCTCGATGTCTTGAATTTCTAAGATTTAGCCTCGACCTACTCATTTTAATTTCTATAATATTTTGGGTAAACAGATGGCGCTCTGTAAGATTATAAATTTTTGCAATGATTAAAATAATCTTGTCGACTTCAGTAGCCCTTTGGATCATACATCGGATTCTCGAATCCTTTGTGGCTCTGTGACAAACACTTTTATCAATTGCTCACCATTTTCACTACCATCATAATTAATTGGTATTAGTTAAAGCAGAATTACTTAATGTTTGGAATGCATTATTTATGGGAACAGTTTCCATTTCTGCAGGCGTTGCATTCGTATCTGATGGGTTCTTATCAGAGAAAGAAGTTGGCTCTTTATCCAAATCAGGATCATTGGTTTTTTAACATAAGAGTCCAGAATTGTGGAATCCAATAAATAATTTATGTCATCATTTTGTTTTGACTCGTCGCTGTCACCGATAATGGGAGGTAGCATCAAAAGACGATTTGTTGAGTTAACAGACAAGGAGAGGTTGAATTCTATTCCAATGAAAAGTTTAGGCTCCAAATTATATTTTTCTTTCAGCAATAAACACTGAGGTCTTGGTATACCAATGAGTAACCACGAAAGTCCGGTTCAGGTAGTAAGTGCGTTAACTAGGATGAACCGAGGACTGGACGTACCTTATAAGTCGTCACTGAAGACCAGTGATTATGATACTGCGTCAAAATCTATATTTCTTAAATCGAAAAATACTCCTTTGTCTTTATCTCAAGCGTCGTGGGTCACCAGTGTGGGAGTCGTAATGGATATGTAAGTATAAACTCCACTTGAATAAAAATAATAAAATTTATTGACTATAAAAATTAATGATATCAAAATATGACAAGTCCGATTGTTTTTTTACAATCACTAGCCTGCCTGATCCCCACAGTTAATTAAACAAAATTATTAGTAACTTTTATACACAATCAACTAAACGAATTTCTTGTTGAAGATGCTGAATAAATCTAACATGTAAAAGTTGAAATAAAAATCTGTCATAAATGAAATAATACAATATAGTTGAACCTCTTAGTTGTTTCTTTAGTTAAATTTTTATTTTGTTATTAATATCTAAGGCTTAGATCAATGCAATATTAAATTCAATTTTCAAATTTTCATTTAATTCAAATCTTCGTCAAACTCAAATTTATTTATAAATATAATAATTTATTATTCAAATTTGCTCTAAAAATCGTATGTTAAATATATACGGATTTATGTTTTTTATGTTTTTATTACAAGATAATTATTTTAGTTTTAACTAAAATCAATAAGCAATTATCTTTTGAATTAATCAAGCAAAGGCTTTCGTAAAATTATAAAGAAAATGTTTAAATAAAAATTTTTTTCAGGTAGAATATAATCCCTAAACATAATGAGCTATAATGTAAAATTTTACCTCTATATTTGAGTAGCGAATGTAATACATTTGATATTCCTTAGATTAACTGGTGTTTCTTACAATAATTTTGTAAGAAGAAATGTACACAATTGGTTAAAGTTATCTATATAAAATCTCCACACAGGAAAGAATAACCCAATTATGCCAATGAAAGAAATACGAGTTCAATTAAAACCATATTAAAACAATAACCCAGAAACAATGGAGTCGATTGCGATGCTCGCAATTATCAATAATTACAAAACAATTATTTGATACTTGTGTGAACTGAACGAAGACGCCAACATATGGTTCACGAAAGTAAATGAAAGATATTTTTTTTAACTTTTAATATGGGATCGCAGACTAATTATATAAAAGACTGTTACTATCTACAAAAATAATAGTGTTAACACATATGCACTTCGAATCAGATGTGCCAAGTTTATATAACCGTTTTGGACAGTCTGATGTCAAGCAGTAGTGAAATATTAAAAATATATTTATGACAAAGTATTAAGATAATCGTTTGGGTGGTCACATGTAAAATATCTAGGCCGTTTAAAACAACTCCTGAAGTTCTGATTTCTCCTCAAACCAAAAAAAGCTTCTAACAATATTTTAAAATATTTTTAAATAGTTTATTTTACAGCCATTAAAAATAATCGAAAACTGATTTTTAAAAATTGTTGGTAAAACTTGCATTTTATATTAAATTTAAGAAATACACTCTTAGATTGCAAATTTATGGACTCCATAAATTACAAATTTATGGCAAATTTTTAAGTTGAGCGTTTAAATTAAACCCGCTGCAGGTGCTTTTTAAATTCCAGTCTAATAATAAAAGCAATTTTTTTTAACTATAAAATATAATTATAAATTATTTTTTATAAAGTATAATTACAGAATTATAAAGTATAATTACAAATATAATTACAAAAAAATTGTTAATTTGTTACATGCAAATTGAAAGAATTTTTGGCCATCAAATGTTATATATAAAAATAAATAGATATAATGGTATTCCGCTTTAAGACAGAAATTTCACTCATGAAATCGACATAATCAATACGAATTAAGATTTAACTTAACAAATTTTAAAATTGTGAAGATACAATTTATCCAAATGAAGTAAATCACTTTTCATATGTCCTTCATATTTTTGAATATTTATTAATACTTTTTGGAACACTATAAATATAAAAGATTTCTTCAGAATAAATAATTACGAAGAAACTGCTCGGCCAATCTTTGCGAAAACAAATAAGCTCGATTCTCCATTAATATCTTTGAATATTTAAAATCGATTCAAGATCTTTGCTAAACTATGGACAAAATTATTGTACTATTTTGTTAACAAAGAAGCAACAAGGTCGTTTGTTTCAAAATCAATCAATGAGAGTATAATAAAATAGCTTTTAAATTTTTGAAGTGCAACTTCTTTCGAAAAATGTAGAAAAAAAAGATCCAATTTTGGCTCACACACATATTTTTTGTCAAATGAAAATAATAAAATCAAAAATTTCGATTTTCTGGTAAAATTTCCCTTCAGAAAGTTCTTAACATTTGAAATAATCAACAAGTTGATTTAAGTTAATATTTTTTTTAAATCTTCCATAATGCGCCCAATCATAACCTTAATTAAACACCTTAGAAAATGTTCTAATCAAGCACATAATTTTGTAATAATATATATGTTTGTATATATGTGCGGATACAATTTTTAGTCGACGAATTCGAGACGAATCACCCGATTTGAATGATTCAAGGAACATTCGGTTTTTATTGATTGAGGCACGTGTAGGTTAGTTTTTGGCAAAAGCAGGTCCAGTCATTCTGCAGGTACGGGAAAAATGGAAATAATGACAATTCAGTTAGATATCAATTATAATTAATGAATTAGAAAGAAAAAAAATATTAACTTAAATCAACTTGTTGATGATTTCAAGTGTTAAGAACTTTCTGAAGAAGAATTTTACCAGAAAATCAAATTTCTTAATTGTACTATTAGACAACGAATATGTGTGTATGAGCCAAAATTAGATCTTTTGTTCTAAGTTATTTGAAAGAATTTGCTAAACTGTTGACAGTTGGAAGAAATTTTTGAGAAGGTCAGGTGCGGTTTCAAAATTTTCAATACATTTCAAAATTTTCAATACATTTCAAAATTTTCAATACATTTCAAAATTTTCAGTTATTTAAAAAAACTTTTTCAGAAGCCTGAATGACCAACACATTGAGAATCCTCGGACACCTAGAAATCGTATTTGTTTTCCTCTATAATCCAACAAGTTAGCACGGATAATTGTCATGTTTTCTAATCCTTCTGTTAGTCAAAATGTATTTAGTATATTTAGTATTTATTCGTGTGAGATAAAATCGACCGATTATCAAGTATGTAATATGTGTTCTGCTCAGCGTAACGGTTCCGTCTAAATAATAGCATGTTTGAAAAAAAAATACATGCGTTACAATTACCCGAATACAAATAGATCTATCGCGATGAAATCTTATCTGATAATAAAACTATCAAGTACTTAAGTATGTTTTTATCTGATGCACAGCTTTTTTCATCATTCCACACACAGATGTATGAAAACATCTGTTAATATGATAAAACACGATTTAACGACTGTATAATAGTCTAATGCAGTGCTGGATTTACAGTAGGGGCAGTCGGGGCTAGTGCCCAGGGCGGCAAATTTTTGGGGGGCGGCAAAATTTGGATAGTGAAAAAAATTATATACAATATAATTAACTCATTTTCTTAATAACATTTTTTATTTTAGCTAATAAAAAATTCGTAAACGAGCTGAAAGCTGAAGAAAAATATGTTCTTCAGATCTCTATCACTCTTAAGATTACGAATTTGTGCACTTCCAAGCTTATAGCGCCCTAAAAAAATAAACTAGTGACGCATGGCATTGCGCCTTAAGGCAAGTTACTGAAACTTTCCCTGCTAAAAATTTCATTTTATAAAGAGCTTTAAAATTTTTTTGATAAATGAAAAAAAATTGAATTTAAAAAACCTTTTGTTATGTTACGCGCTTCTATATTTTGACTCTACGCAGCCAAAGCAGTGCGATCGCGTCGAAAAAATATGAAAAAACTCAAATTTCTCAAAAAAGTTCAATTTTTTTCAAAGTTTTAAATATTTTAACTTTTTTTTAATTTTAATTTTCGGTATGGGAAGTTTCAGAAATTTGCGTTAAGGCGCGATGCCAAGCACCACAATTTATAGTATGTAATGCGTAATAAATTTAAAATGATTTTTTATATAAAAACTATTTAAGTAAAAATCCTGGGATGGGGCGGCATTTTTGTCAGTGCCCCAGGGCGCCAAATTTCTAAATCCGGCCCTGGTCTAATGGCAGGTAGTTTTTAGGTATATTTACTTACACATTTTTTGAATATATCTACTTAAGAATAAATATAATTTTAAAACTGCTGAATTATACATATATAGTTTTCGACAAAATTCACTTACATTTTTTATATTAAAATTGCAATAATTTTTGTGATTTCTATGATTATTATATTCGGTTGATATATGCTTTTGTAAGATTTTTTTTTTTAAATATCAGCACAATATACTCTATATTGCTATATTTTATTGAATAATATTGAAGTTTCAATGATATTGATTTTATTAAATGACGTTCAAACAGATTTTAGGAATCGAATAATTATTCATCCCGTTTCAGTCAATAAATGGTTTTCACCGAATTTTGATAAAAAAAATTGTAAACTTTAGGCAAATCTTAAATTTAACTTGAAAAAATTTAACTTGAAATTTGTGAGAATATCAATGCAAAATGTACAATCAAGTAAAGTAAATATAATGTTTGTACAATTGATTAATAATGAGTCAAGTGATACGAAGTTTATTTAGGTAATCTAGTATATGTTATCTTTGTATATGTTAAAAATTTGTGTTAAGGATTATTTCTTCTGATTTTTGTCTATAACTATCTCTATAAAAAATAATGCTTAAAAGGAAAGATACTTATACTGGTCATTTTAAAATAGGATATATCGGAACTTGTAGGTCCGCGGGTAAAATGTAAAAACCACTAAAGTTAAGAAATGTTTAACAACAATATTTGAAAATAGAGCGAAAAAGATGTATAACCAGACACTACCTCGATTCTTATGACGTTTCTATCAGAAGAAAAGTGGCAACGTTTAAAAATTCAAAAGTATTTTGTGTTTTTATTTATTTTGATTATGAGCACTGTTGCTTTGTTTTCTAGATCTTAATATAATTTTTAGGTTACTTTATTATTGTTTTATAAGATTCATTATTAATTTCATTTTAAATTCAACCGTTTTTTCATATAACTTCTATAAAAGCTCACACCTAGGTGGGGTAAAAGGGTCCAACTAAACCTTCGCCGTGGCAAAGGCGTAAAAAATAAAAAATAGCAAATAAAAGAGTAAATTAAATTAAAATAAGCAATTTTACAAGAAAAAAATTGAATAGATAGATATTCGAACTTGGCTGTTGAATATTTTTGACAAAATATCAGATCGAAGTATATTACAGAGATATCTATGTAAAAAATGCATTCACGGAATTTGTATTTTGCTTTGGTTGAAAAATGTAGTCAATGTAGCTATTATTTCGTAAAAATCCTTTAAAATTAAAATAAAACATCGGACTTGTTCACCCCCTTTGCCTCCCAATTTTTGTCAACTATGGGATAAAAAAGTCCAGGTTACAAATTTTTGTAAAACAGCAAAAAAACATCTTTCCAAAATGATGAATTAGCTGAAAATTTTACTGAACATAGTCAGATAGTTGTTTGTTTGATATGTGTTATTTGTTATGATATCATTGTTTTGGATTTTACAATACAATTGCTGAAATTCAAATTGAACCTTTGTTCCCCGCAGTACTCTACCTAAAATACAGTGCATTTCGTATACCCCCCAAGTTTTCTAGTCGTAACTCATAATTATTTATGTAAACTTTCGAATTGAATAGAGCTAATTCATTTTTTAATCTTATTAGTAATTAAGTAAAATCATCAGAAACTAGCTGTAAGTGAAATTCTGTCTTAAGGCAATTAAGGCATCGTGCCTTAAGGCAAATTGCTGGAACTTCCCGTGCCAAAAATTATTATTTTTTTAAAAACGATTAACATTTTTGAAAAAATTTTACTTCGAAAAAATAAGATTTTTTGGAAATTTTAAATCGGACGAAAAATTACTTTTTTTTGAAAAAAAATTTTTTTTAAAAAAAAATTTTTAAACAATTTTTTTTATAAAAATTTTTTTTGGAAAAAATGTTATCTTCATTTTGACATATTTTGGAAGATCTGAACTTTTTTTCAAAGCAATCGTACTTCTTTAACTGCATAGAGACAAAATATAAAGCGCGTAAGCGCCGCGTCGCTGTCTAACGGAAAAACATTAGTACGGAACCCATAGGAATGTAAACAAAACTTATACTTATTGTTAAAATCTCAATAAAATATCTGATAATTTGATATGCATTTGTCTAATGTCTAATGATTATTGTTGACCGCCATATGTTATTTTTTTTTAGTTTTTTTTACTAGATCTCCGAAACCGCTAGACCTATCTTCATGAAAATTTGATCAAATCTTCATCTTGTTAATACAAGTAAAATGTTTTTTGAACTATACAAATCGGACGCTCCGTTCTCTTAAAAACTGAGTTACCGTTTTCGGCACTTTTTGCCCCATATCTTCGGAACGGCTAGACCTGCCTTGACAAAAACTAATCAGCACGTCTCCTTATCAATACGAATCGAATGTTTTTGAATTATTCAAATTGCTTCATCCGTGTTCCCGAAATCGTCGACGAAAATTTGTATCCGAACACACACACATGCACGCACACACACACACACACACATACATCAATTTTCTCCAAGGTATGCCAACATATTCAGAAACCTCTGAAACGTGAAGATATATAAAAATTTTCATTTTCGATTTTTTGCGATTACTTACCCTATGGAAAGTTAATTATAAATAAATCAATTTATCATCTCCAGAACATTAACAATCGTCATTTCATTTCGAATCAAATTCAAAAAAAAAAAATAGTTGCCAAATTTACACAAAATTGAAAAAGTGCTCCTGCATAGTCACAGTCTAAACGCATTTGCAAATAATTCTGTGCGACATTTTCACTTATACTGTGCTCAGATTGGCGGCATTTTCACATTTTTCAATAATTTTCACAAAATTGGAAAAGTGCTCCAGTACACAAACAGTCTAAACGCACTTGCGTGAACATTTGTACCAGAGTGGCGCTTAGACTGTGCTTAGCCTGGGTGATTTTTTGAATTTTTAGTCCAAAATTACAAAAAAAAATTTTGAAAAAAAAATTAGAAACAAAAATTTTTTTTTTCCAAAATCAATTATTTTGTTGAAATAAGCAGAAAGTTCTTTGAATCATTTTAATCGGACGCTTAGTTCTCTCAAAAACTGCCATTTTTTTTAAATTTAGCTCTGTATCTCCGAAACCTCTGGGCCTACCTTTGCCAAAAACTAATCAGCACATCTCCCTATTAATAGGAATCGAATGTTTTTTAAACCATTCAAATCGGTTGTTCCGTTCTCTCAAAAACTCGCTTTCAATTTTTTGCACTCTTTGCTCCATATCTCCGTAACGGCTGGACCTGCCTTTGCCAAAAACTAATCAGCACATCTCCCTATCAATAGGAATCGAATGTTTTTTAAACCATTCAAATCGGTTGATCCGTGCGCCTGAAAACGTGGACGAAAAAAAGCGGACATACAAAACACACACACACACACACACACACACACACACACACACACACATCCATTTTTTCTGAAGTATGCCAAAATGTTCAAAAACCTTCAAAACGTCGAGAAATGTAAAAATTTTTGATTTCGATTTTTGGACGATTACTATAACTTACCCTACGGGAAGTTAATTAACGAAACAAAACTTGCACTCAAAAATATATATGCAAGCGCACCATGCATCCTATAATTTCGCAACAAAAAAAACATAGTTTATATCAAAAACTATATCATCGCGTGCATAATTTATTAAACCTATAATATTCAGTGACACCGTAATGGCATGGAAATATATAATACAAACTGCAGAGCAATCTGCGCATCACTTTTATTAATTACGAATTATTATCGCGCTCGATGTCAATCAAAACATGATCTGATATGTTTTGATCCGACGGCCGCCGCCGAGCGACGGGCGAGCGCTATGCAATTAAGCAATTATATCAACTATCATAATCATATAACGTCGAGATTGCGCCGGATGGATCATAACAGGTAACAGTGGCGTAGAAGGACACAGAATAGAAAGATTAGATACATATTATTAACTTCCCGTAGGATAAGTTATTGTAATGGGCCGAAAATCGAAATTGAAAATTTTTACATTTCTCGACGTTTTGAAGGTTTCTGAACATTTTGGCATACTTCAGAAAAAATGGATGGGTGTGTGTGTGTAAGTATGTATGGATACAATTTTTCGCCCACGTTTTCGGGCGTACGGATCAACCGAATTGAATGGTTCAAAAAACATTCGGTTCCTATTGATAAGGAGATGTGTTGATTGGTTTTTGGCAAAGGCAGGTCCAGCAGTTACGGAGATAAAGAGCAAAGAGTGCAGAAAATAGAAATCGAGTTTTTGAGAGAACGGAGCATCCGATTTGAATGATCTAAAAAACATTCAATTAGTAATGATTGGGAGAAGTGGTTATTAGTTTTTCGCAAAGGCAGGCCTAGCCATTTCAAAGATACGGAGCTAAATGTACAAAAAATGGCAGTTTTGAGAGAACTAAGCGTCCGATTTAATTGATTCAAAGAATTTTCTGTTTGTCTTAACAAAGTAATTGATTTCGGAAAAAAATAATTTTTGTTTTAACTTTTTTTTTCCTTTTTTTTAAAAAAAAATTTTTTGTATATCGAAAATTACTCAGATTTTATTTTTAATTCTGAGTATAGTTCTAATATACTTCAAACAAATAATTTCAACTTTGCAATTCAGTTTATATAATTCTTATAAATATTAGACAATCTTACAATATTCATAATAATCTATTTGAAAACATTCAGTATTTCTCGAACATTTCGTTACGATATGGGAAGTTCCAGCAATTTGCCTTAAGGCACGATGCCACACACCCCACAAGTTTCTATCATTAATCAGAACTTAAAGTCCTATAAGCGTGTAGAGATGATAAGCCAGTGCTCGACTCTTTTGAATGAAATTATTATTAAAACTTTTGGTAAGTAGCATTTTGACTCAAGAAAAGTTGCATTAACTGTCCGATATGTGTACATAATCAACTGCAAAAAATGAGATTCACATATTTAAAAAGTAAAATGTTCAACTGTTTTTTTTTTAAATAAAATTTTCGGTTATTACTGAGAAATATTCGATGAAACTCTCAAATGATTTCAAACATACTTATAAAAACTGTAATTCTATAGATTAAATAAATTTGCTTATACATTTTGTACTCTTTAATAAATATTTAATTAAAGTGCGACATCGACTGTAATCAGTAGCAACTATGCTTTGGCATAGATTCTGATTAGAATCGTTCAAGCGCATGGCGAATTTATGAACTTTGGTGAATTTTTATAGTTCAACCGCTCATCGTAGGCCTATAATAATTTAGTACGTTATTAGATATGCCTAGATTGCGGTGCCGTATTGTATTAATGTTGTTATGAATGATAATAACTGACGAAGAATTAGTATAGCAGTATCAGACGAGAAATTGGAATAAATATAGACGAATAATATAATAGAGAGAGTTAATGGAGACAATAAATGAGTATTTAGAGATAAAGTGACTACGAAATGTATCGTTGTATAAAGCTTCTTCAAAATCGTCAAGAAAATATGTTCATAATTAAATTCCAAATTACAGGCTCGGCCAAAATTGACCAAAAGCTAATCAACGCGATAACCACCCAATAACTTTCAAACAGTTTTTGAATATTTAAATCGATTCAATTTTGTGGTCTAAAACGTGGTCAAAAATGTTTCACTCCTCTGCTAATTACAGTCGGCCGATCGTCGCGCCAAAATAGCATATCTAATTTTTTCGTGAAAACACATTTTTTCTTCGGGAAGTTGACAACTCAAATACTGACAACGGTTATTTTCACTTCGAAACATAATGTTTACCTATATTTTCAAATGAAACTAATGTCACTACTACTTGGCATCAGCCTTTTCAAGGTGGGTATCGAAGCTGATTGAAAGCTCATAACTCTAACCACTTTTCCACGTGGGATCAAGAATCATTTGACTGTAATGGTTCCAGCTTGATATTGGTTAATTCTTGCGATTAGAAGGATGTTATGTCTAGAAAATTAGAAGGATGTCCTCTTTCAGAGGTCCAGATTAATCGAATTAAGAACTTTGAATTGATTAATGGCAACAAAACTTTGAATCAAATAAAATTTAATCTAATGAATATAGATTTTGGCATATAAACTTTAGTCTGATGATTCAAATTAAGAGAAAATATTACACTTGTTTGGTTCTCAGAAAGCTGATTAAATAGTATAATTATATATAGTAAAATTAGCCACAGTTGAGGATGAATGATGATTGAATAAAGATATATTTGAAACCTTTAAAAATAAAGTATTAAAAGACCAATCAGATGAATTGGTTGAGACTTATAAATCTATCTATAAAAGAGATATTATAAATCTATCAATAACTAAGTTTACTCCAAAAAAAAAGGAAAGTAACTTGTCACTTCATTGATAATAATGAGGCGTAATCAAATTTTGCAAAACTAAGTATTGTAAGAGTATAAGTGTATATAATTATTCTGGTTCTGTTTCACGTTCCAAATTTGTGCTTTGTATATTTAGCTCAAATAAGTTTTCAAGTTTCTCCAGGTGGTCTATCTTTTTTAGTTAGGCTGGCTAACTTATTTTAGAAGACAAGTCGAATAAAATAGTTCGATTAATAAAAGCAAATTTAATAGAGTTTAGAAAAAATAAAAATAAATAAAAAAAAATCTCTAGGAAATGAAGATTGATAATTTTTTATTTTCAACTGCTAGTTGTTTTTATAAAACCGCAATTATTTTTTTAACTTATTTGAACACTTCTTTCATTTTTCGAAATATCTTGCTTATTGTTACCGATATTGATAGGTGTATTTTAAATTATATACACAATAGTATGATACATATGAAACAATTGCTCAAAATTTGCTCAAATGTATTAAATTCTTGTAATGTTCATACTTCGCCGCCAATGTCTAAACACTTGAAAAGTTGCTTGAAGTATTCGAGGTCAGATCCTGTTTCTTAAGCATGATTAGATTGCACACTATTCATGCAAAATAATGGAAAAATATCATCTCCATACATGTTTTGATTGCTGCAAATGAGTTCACTTACATTTGACCACAGGGCAGTAATAACATTAACGAGATGTGTTTCAAAATATCATTGCGCACCTAAATTTATTGTTAGATACATACTTTTATATTATGTACATAGTGAACGGAAGAATACAGTTTAAATAAAACCCATTGAAATATATGCTTAATTGGGGTATGAGGCTGCGACGAAGTCCAGGGTAATATCATACGTACAACATGATATCCAGCAGGAGTGATTTCAATTATTCAAAACTGTATATTATTATATGATCCTAAGTATAAATAAAATATAGTAGTTTTTCCGGCGTCCCTGCAAAAAGTTTAAATCTATCTTTTAGAAATTTTAGAAATATTAGAAATGACAACCATTAAACTGCCTTTTTGTGTCATCATAAGACATCATAATAGATAGATTAACCATAGATTAAATTCGTTAGTTTCAATATATTATATTTTTAAAATTACGAAAATAAAAAAATGAACAAATAAAAGATTATTAAAAGAATTGGGAATATTTCTTTTAATTATGTAGGCACAGATTTTTGATTATAATGTACTAAATTTTATGGATCACTATTTATAATTTCCTTTTGATGTTAACAATCCTCATATGGCGCCAAGTTTGACGTGCCTGATCTAGACAATCAAGCAATTAAACAATTATTATTTGATTCGAGTTTTATTTTCGCATAACATTTATACAACTGGGATCTCTGTTTAACAATGATGAAGGAATACATATACAGGATGTGCGATGGCTATAATTTAATTCTGATTCTGAGATGAAATGCAGACATATAGTAGTTTACAGAGGAATTATGTGCCATAATTATGAGCCATTTTAATGAAGGACCAATTATGAAATTAAAGTTGATCGACCTATTGATTTTTTTTCCTACTTGAATTATAATCATGTCAAAATTAAGAAAAAATCAAATTCAATAAAAATAAATAATTTATACTAATACAAATAATATAATATACATAAAAAATACAATAAATAATGGTTACAAGTAGTCTGCAAAAACGGTATAATATAGTAATACGAATTACGACCTACAAATACAAAAGAAATGTAGAGGAATCTAGAGAAGTATTTATTAACTTTAATGTTTATTATTTAAATTATTTATTATTTAAAATATTATTTAAATTTAGATTTAAATATTATTTATTATTACAAGTTATTGATCGATTATTCAATTCACACAAAAAATTGAAGCTAAATGAGAACATTTTTAAAAAAATTTAGGCGCCAAAAAAAAAAGAGTAAAGAAGTATCTCCGATTGTACTAAAATAGTATATATGTGTATATGTTTCTCAAGCAAATTCAATGGCCATCTTCTTTTTTATACCTTGCTGGATGATCTTCAAATTTAAATATAATAGAATGAATTGTAAAATTGTAATTTTGGTGCTTTAATATTTAATCGTTTTAATATTTTGATATTTCAAATATATTCTCATTATTAAATCCAGTAAAATCATGTCTGCGTTGAAAACATATATGTTTATATAGTGAACACATTTTATTACATGTAGCACTGTGTTTTCTTAAAATGTTATAATATATCAAATAATAAAATATTAAGTGTTATTTGTTTGTAACTATATAAATGCTTATGATTGTAAATTTAAATATCATTGAGATATTTGTTACAAAATTTGCTATTTAAAACTTAAAATAATTTATAAGATATAATGAAATTTTGGATACCCACTCATATTCAGAAGTATAATAACAGACTGTCTGATTATCCTAATATCCTCGCAAATTGTTAAATGAAATAATTAACTAATAATAAAATTGCAATTAGATGAAAATTATAATGATCTATTTTGAATCCGCTAATGAGTACATTATCATCACTTTAAAAAACTTTATTAGTGGACTTCGTTCTTATATTTCCTTTTTGTTATTTATATGATCTATAGTTATAGGTTATAGATATGATCTATAAATAAGAAATAATTGTAAATGGAATTTTGCTTCACGGCAGTTTGCATAATGCTCCCGATATGTATAAATAATCGAGTTAATCAATTTTTTATTTGTATTTGTCTAATGATAATTTTTAACCACCAAATTTTTTTTAAACTTTTTCTTCTGTATCTCCGAAACCGCTAAACCTGTCTTAATCAATACCTAATCATTTTTGCACTCGTCGTCAAAAACGCGAAATTATTAGATAATAACCACATAGATGATATTTTATTTGGTATCATATGTAGCAAAATATGGTAAAAGTTAAATATCATATAATAATAAAGAAGAAATTATCCCGCCGCTGCCACCAATAATGTTGTGCCAATCTCACCGCTGCCACCAAAAATATGAAGAAACTACCAATGACACCTCAAAATATGTAGATAGTTCCACCGATGATACCAAACATGTACGTTTCTTTCCGCTGCTAACAAATGTGGAATTCGCTGTCACCAAATGTGGAAAATGATCAGATAAACAGACGAAGATTTGTATATAAATGTACCATCAACAAGATATACTAGTCCAGTCATTTAAGCTAAAATTAGGTAAGAATCTCGGAATTCGAGATACCCAGCTGTAAGTCTGTAAATACGTGTATTTTGCACCCTAAAAGTTGTCTCAAAACCTACATTTGTATCGTGTACGCAACATATATAGGTTTTGAGACAACTTTTAGTGTGCAAAATACTTACAGCTGAATATCTCAAATTCCTAGGTGAACTTACTATAATGACTGGACTATACTCCAAGTAGCGATATCAATTATCACTTGAAAATATAATTACTAAATATTTTTCCTAGCGATAATAGCCCTCCTCCGGCATTGCTGCATCAATTTGAATAATATATAACCCCCATTAGGTAAACTCTATTATTAATAAAATAATCAAATATGTATCAGCAGAACTTTCATACAACGTGAGGTTCTGATTGCTCTCAAAATAATTATGAAAAAGAGGTCAATATGAACGAAGAAAATTAATCAAAACTCGATTTATGTCCTCTAATAATTCCTAAATAAATCTGTGCAACCAATGAAACTCACTGATGCATTTCATCATTTCGTTATATTAGCTCTTACAATAGCAAAACATTACTTATGCATAGGTTTACATGAATATGCAATAAAACCAACATCAACTATCATTCCAACCAGGTAATTGACAATTTTATAACCCATCAATGGCCACAGGTGAAGTTATCCTATTCCGCTCTCCGGGCCATGATTTCTCTCTGCTCGCACGGAGCTTTAAACTCCACCCACGGTGCACGCCGCGCCGCTTTAGAAACCAGAATTTCGTTCTCATTGAGCAATTACTCTAAGTATAACGATTTGCTTTGTGTTATTCTATAGTTTCAGCTTGGTGGATTGACGTCTCTAGACATTTTGTTAAATGACGCCATCTTATGCGTTGCGTGACTTAGAAATGGACATTATAACGTTTACTTTTCTGATATGGATTACAAAAGCAACTTGTGGGAAATCGGAAATTTACTGACACGAATAAAAACAGTTGTTTACCCATCAAATTATTTCATTGAATGGATTGTTGGAAAAGTTTTATTGAAATACAATGTAGTGGTTTCATCTGTGGATTGAACCACATCAATCTCAAAAACAACTTAAAATGATTATTGAACTTAAGCATTTGAAAAGAAAAGTAGTCGTATCTTATACTATATATCTCAGAATCTTAGAGAAAAATTATGTGTGTGTATGTAAGTGTGGATACAATGGATCAACTGATTTGAATGATTCAAAAAGCAATCGATTTCTACTGATAGCGTGACGTGCTAATTAGTTTTTCGCAAAGACAGGTCCAGACGTTTTGGAGATACGAAACAAAACTGCAGAATATGGAAACTCGTTTTTCGAGAGATCCGGGCATCCGATTAGAATGATTCAGAAAAAAATCGGTTCGTATTGACGGCAAAGCGCGCAGATTAGTTTTTTGTAAATAAATAGCAGTTATTAAGAGTACGGATCATCTAATTATTATTTTTTTTATTTATATATATACAGCATTTTCATATCTCAGACAGACAGTAGTGTCTGGTATGAGAGAACAGTTTTATATGAAAACAGTTTTCATATTTTATATATACATTTTCATAATTCAAAAACCATTTTGTTTGTGTGTGAAAAAATGATTAATAGATGATGAAAAAAAAATTTGTTTGTTTAAGTTTCGGACTTCTTTTATTTCTAATTAATTTCAAATATTTAATATTATATTGACTTAAATTATAATTCAGGCTATCAATATTTAAAATTTCTCGAATATTTCATAACGGTATTTGAAGTTCCAGCAATTTGCCTTAAAGCACAATGCCATGCACTACTAGTTTCGAACTGTAATGAATGTTTAAAAATAAATGCTTAGAACTATGATATTTCTGAATATTTGTTAAGATCATAAACGCTATATTACAAAGTTTCATAAAAATTGTCAAAAAAATCAATAATTATTTACTAAGAAATGATTTAGTTCATAATCGAAAAGTTATTAATTAGAAACATATATAAAAAATCAGGTTAGTTTTTTATACGATCGGCCGAGTAATTAGCAAAGCAATGAAATATTTTTCGTCTACGTTTTAGCCAAAAATTCTGAATCCATTTTAAAAATTCAAAACTTTTTATAAGATATCTTTTGGAAATCGTGGTGATTAGTTTTGGACAAAGATCGGCTGAGCCATTTCATAGAAATTGACTTTTGAAAAACAAATAATGAAATTTTTTATGTTGATGGTTCTAAAGAACATACTCAATTATTACGGCTCTACGATAAGTAGTTTAATTTTAAAAAAATATCAAAGTTTGTAAAAATATTATAGTCAAAATTTGTGTCAAAAGTCGCTTCTGTGATAAGTCAAAATTTGAATTTCACAAAATTTTAAAACCATTAGAATAAACTCGATAAGCAGGAGCCGTGATTAGGTTTGCGATTAAAAGCCATTAAAAATGACTTTGGAATTAGCAGAAAAGGAAGTGAACAGTCAACAAAAATTCTCTAATTGTGTAAAAAATATTACCAATAAATTAAATAATTAAATAATATAAAGCACCTTGTTTGTGAAATATGCAATTGAACCAGTATTTTCTTATAGCAGGTGCTTAATATTTCACAAAATAATTTATTAATTTTCAATGTTTTTCACAAAATTTAACATAGCAATAAAGTTTATGCACTAAACAGTATTACGAAAATTGGTTGAATTATATACATTAATTAAAATTTGGAATAATAAGCTACAATTTTAGAACATACAAGTACGTGGCACTATAATTATTAATGTGGCACTATAGTTAAGTAGTGATGTATAATTAATATAATCTGGGCACTATAATTAATAAAATTACATCAGTTGGAAATCGCAATGTTTAGATTTAAATAAAAATATAAACTTCATTTTCGAACTGAACAGTTCAAAATTTTATCTGAATATCTAAATCTCATATCGGTTGATTAAGTCAATTAAAACACCTATCAGAAAGTACATGCAACTTGTCTAAAGATAAAATGCTACTTTTAACTAATTGATTAATTATTTCATAGCAATAAAAAGAACAATATTATATGTTGATCAGATTTCTAAACAAAACAAAAAGAGAACCCCATACTGAGAGTACTGTCGGCGATATTTGAATGTACCTTTTATTCCACAACCTCAAAATATTGAGAATGGTTTATACTAATATTTAATTTTTTTTCTGTATGGGTTATAATTAATGCAATTACCAACGTATGTAAATTCGGTAACTGCATAGTGAAATTCATGAAACACCCATTAAGTGCTGTTAAAATTTTTAGCAAAAGCATAAACTTTGCTTAAATGAGAATGATAATTCAACCTGATAGTTATTTTTTGCGCTAACAACGGCATGTCTGGCGTAGAGCATTTCTGTTTAAAATGCTTTTAATATCTGATCTGTCCGAAAACGCATTACTCGGATTTACTGCTTAGCTTATGCAAGTATTACCCGAATTTATATTCCCGACGTCGACTGTGCAATAATTTAGAGCCTTATCCAGGGAACCTTCAGCTAAATAACGCATATGTTTTCGCGAGCGCGAATTATAGGACGTTGTTACAACAATGGTCTGAAATATTGCACCATAAATTATTCAAGAAAATTTGAATCATTTGGATGTGTTCGTAATTTGCTATACTACAAGAACTATTATTCTAAAGTGGATGCTAAGTAAAAATTATAAAGGTCATGGGTGATAATATTTTGCCAATATTAATATTACTAAGTTTAATGAAACTTTGTATGATGTAGCCTTAGCTCTATGATAGGATTTCTTTTAAAATAGATTAGGCATTATGTGCCAAGTATAAACGAACTGAAGAAATGATAATTAATCAATATTGATGTACTTTGGACAATAATTTAATTTAATTATTTAAAATCGATTAAGGTTATTCTTAAAAATAGGTAATGTACAACGTAGTTTAAAATAACGCTCTTATTTTATTAATTACAATTAATCATCATTGAATTCAATCAATAATTGCCGAAGTATTCCCAAGAAGTTTAATTATCTGTTCATTGTGGTTGATGTATCTGAAAGTACTAATAAAAATTGTATGTACTGCTAATCAACGACTAAGATCAGTTCTAAATTTTTGCTGAATATAAAATATTAAATTCTAAAATTGTCTATATTATTTAGAATTAAAAAATGAATACACTTTCAAACTTAACTAAAGCATCAATGCAACCTACAAGGACTTAAAAGTTTTTGTGCACAATTTCATGAAATTCTATTTTTCAATGAATTGTACTCGTCGAAATTGAAAATTGTAACATTTTGGCATACCTCAGAAAAAATTTATGTGTGCGTGTGTTTTGTGTGTCCGCATTTTTTCGTTCACGTTTTCGGGCGCAGAATGGTTCAAAAAACATTCGATTCCTATTGATAGGGAGATGTGCTGATTGATTTTTGGCAAAGGCAGGCCCAACAGTTACGGAGATAAAGAACAAAGAGTACAGAAAAGAAAAATCGAGTTTTTGAGAGAACGGAGCATCCGAATTGATTGATCTAAAAAAACATTCAATTAGTAATGATTGAGAGAAGTGGTTATTAGTTTTTCGCAAAGGCAGGCGCAGCATTTTCAAAGATACAGAGCTAAATGTGCAAAAACTAGCAGTTTTTGAGAGAACTAAGCGTCCGATTTAAATAATTCAAAGAACTTTCTGTTTGTTTTAACAAAATAATTGATTTTGGAAAAAAAATGTTGCAATATACTTCTAATATGCGATATAGTAAACAAATAATTTCAACTTTACAATTCAGTTTATAAAATTCTTATATAAACTTATTAGACAATGTTACAATATTTATAATAATCTATTTGAAAATATTCAATATTTCTCGAACATTTTGTTACGGTACGGGAAGTTCTAGTAATTTGCCATAAGGCACGATGCCATACACACCACCAGTTATCTATTTTATGTACAACTGTCCAGTTAAGGACATTTAATGAATTTGTGGAATTTACAACAGTCGGCAGTAAGGAGACATTTTATACTACAGGGGCATGTTGGAAAAACAACTCAATAGTTGTTTTCCCATTCGTTATAAAATTCACAATATTTTATTGATAATTATATAATTTTAACTATTCACTAATAAAAAAATTCTATTAAATAATGATTGAGTTATTTCCATTTTTATTAGGAGAATTGATGGCTCAAATCCAGTGGCGCTTTGCTTTTCAATCTTCTTGGATAGTTCTCTGTTATCAAGGAGTTTGCTAATGAATTTGGGTGACTGATTAGCTTGTTTCTATACTTATGTGCTATTTTTGTTATTACTTCATTTATGGTAAGTGTATGGTAAACTGTAAGATGATGAAAATTTACCTATTTTGTGTATATAAACAGCAAAAATACCATAATTTTAATACCATTTACTTGAATAGCTACAATTTCGAGAAGGATTTATTGAACATTTGTTTCAATTAAAATTCACTTCTTAACTTTGTCAGAAGAAACCTGATCATAATGAGTACAAGAACCAAGCATTAAGTAACCAAAACAACAATCCCATAAAATGTCATTTTCCGTACTTATTTTGGTGACTCGATACTTGCTTTTTGATCTTATTGTGAGCAAGATACTTCTGACATAGGTAAAAGTCGTCGAACTTATAATAGATTCGAAATGGTTTTAACATATGTTTTTATATATGTATTATTAATTGAACACCATTCAAAACTTAAAGGTTCTAGAAGCTGTTGTGACGATTTGACTTAAGTAATTATATCGGTTTTTATAGATGGCAGCCCAAATAGCTATTGTCTCTGTAGAATAAATTAGAATAATACAATAAATGTCTTTGGTGATTTGTTTTTATAGCAGCAATGCCGGGTAATGGCTTTTTATTTGGACAGTGCTATCTATATTTTCAATTGACAACCGATGTCACTACTGCGTAACATCAGACTGCCCGAAGTGGGTATCAAGTCTGAGACATCTGATTGAAATCCCTTAGCTCTAACCACTAATCAGCAAGGACTGCAAACACAAGCAATAATAAATTGTTGTAAAATAGTCCAATGTTTTGGCAAGGGTATGTTGCGTTCAATTTTTCATACAAAATCGTACTGAATATGGACAAAAGCCGTATTGTCAGGTTGTCAGATAGAAAATCCCATAGTATAAGAAATGTCAAAAAAAAAGATCTTATGACTGGATCATTCCAGTATAATGGGATGCTCAATTAATATAACTAATGTATAATATAATAACATACAAGTGAACGAATTTATGTGTAAGAAGCCCGATAGTGCAGCAAATATATAGGATTTTGACAGTATTCAGTAGGATTTTGAATGAGAAATGGAATGTAACAATAACGTAACATAGACTTGCCAAAACATTCGTCTATTTTACGGCAGAATCGGCCCACGAGTGAAATGTAATATGCAAGCTTACAATTGTTTTTGCAAGAATATTGCAAAAGTATTTAAAACTATTCGATATCCTGCTCAAAACCTACTCATAATCAGAGTGATCTAATGAAAAATAGAAATAATTTCTTTTAATCAAAACTCAAAGAATTTACCTCGTTCGGTGCAATACAAGTCGAGAGAGTAAAATGTAAAAATAATAATCGCATTGTGTTGTGTTTCAGGAATCTAACGCAACAGTTGTGCAGCACGCTTAACCTACGGTCTGACCGGCAATTTTGTTGTCTCGTGTGCGAGCATTTGGCAGGGAGATCGGGTGATCGGGAGATCGCAGCGAGCTGTGGCAGCATGTACGTCACACGGATCGCGTTGCGTGAGTGCCGAACATGAAATCGCCCGGCACTGCTTCATTCGACGGATTCTTTACAGTTTTGACATTCGCGAAGGTAATGAGGAGATTTTACAAGCATTATCGCAGAATTTAATTTTTAAACTCAAATTTATATAAGCATTGGTTTTCATTGATAAGCGAAGCAGGGTGGAGTAACGTTTGCACATGAGAACCTCCAAATAATGAAAAAGCAAGTTAAGTCTGATATCTACTTTGTAAGAAAATACTTTTGTATTTCTAATGATGTAAGAAGTTCTTACGTCAATCAATAATTTTTTATACAAAACTATATCATATTTCTAATAAATGGATTTTTGAAGTAAAACTTCTTTAGGCGCGACTAGAGTAAATCCGTACAAATGCAACGGAAGTGCGTTACGGCCGAGTCGAGTGCCAGTGATTTGTCATTCGCTCTCGATGATATTTCGGTCGATTGTGATTAGTCGTCGTGTATGTGACTAGATATCTGTCGTTGTATGCGTACCGATATCAACAAGGCAATCGGCATAGATATATAAACATTTTAAAGTTACATCATAGTACAAATGTTGATTTAATGAAAAATGCCTGAATCAGAAAAAATATTTTACTCTGTTTCTTGAAAATAATAAAACAAATTAAACATTTGGGCCGAGTACTAAACGTAAGTTTATTTATTAGAAATTATTTCTATATTATTCGTAGTTTCTATAAAATCTTTGAATTTATTAAAATAGAAAATATTTCTTAAGCAAGACAGATATTACACCTGTTGAAAGCATGAGATTATATCGCCAGCGAAAAAGTAAAAAAATACATGCAGTCAATAAATGTATGTTAATTTTAATTACATGAAGTTCTTCAAACACAATCACATGGTGAGTGAAGTTGCGAAAACAATATATGTTTAGGCGTTTTTCAACATAATCCACTGTGTGAACGAATATTATAGAATTTATTAATCAGCAATTACTTCATTTTTCTAATGAAGGTTCATTTCTAAATGCTAAACCGATCATGCCATATTTGAAGTATGACTTTAATTACATTATACATATTTTAATGCTATTATAATAAATAATCATAATTTATCTTTATATAAATGTGTATGATGTTTGACACTTATAAATATGTGCATCACGAGTGTTAACATATCACTAATAAACATTATCCAAAATTGTTATAATATATGATGTATTTATTTTTACTTAAATGCCATCACGCCAATGCGTGTGAACCTTATGCGCACTCTTTTTTAAACTTTGAATAGAAGTTGATGTTTTTCAAAAATCGACTCTTTTGAAAAAATTCGACACACACGTATATTCATTTATTTCCATGGTATGCCAAAATTTTCAGAAGACCTTGAAACGTATGATTAAGTGAAAATTTTCATATTCGATTCTTTTGAGATTACTATAACTTGCTCTACAAGAAGTTAATAAAAACGAGTTTCTTAATATTGATAAATATTTGATGCCAATATTAATATGTTTTATCATTTATAATGTTAATATCATTTAGATAATTTTTTTCCTAGGAATTTAGTATTATTACTAGCATTCAATGAAATAACAATTGTTTGAAAAATTAATTACCATTTCTACAAAAATTCTGACCAGAACAATATTTTTAACCCGAAGCCAAACATCTTGTGTGAGAAGAAGTAGCGGACATCGCGTGACCATCACAATAAAAATAATGCGAAAACCTTCCCATTAAAATAAAGACTGATTCCGATGATTATAATGAGACATGACACTTTGGACATACAATCATTTAAATACAATCTGTGCATTTTGACCATTTCCCATACCCAAAAATCAGATAGATGCCAAAATTTTCGGTTGTTCATTATAAAATATCCATATAAAGTAGATTGCAGAAGGTTTCTGTGCAGTACACTTAATTGTAATATGGAAAACGAAATTTCCAAATTAAATTCCTCATAAATAAGCAGCACATTGCGTGATTTTTATTTCTTTAAAAATCAGAGACGCATATATAAAATACTATAAACATATCTATGGGTAAAGGGATGTATTAACATCAGATAGTTAGGTGTTTGAATCATTCACTAATGAATTCTATTTGAGTTGGCAGTTGCTACGCGATAAAAACGTAGATTAGCAACCATCTAGGTACGATACCGAGTTCGGCCAGCTTGATATCAAGCATTAGTGATTTCAGATTTTCACATGGATTTGTTGACAGAAAATATGGCAAGTAAAAATTGATTTCTATTAGGCATTGCTGTAGCATAATGCACATCAATATTAGAAATATAGTAAATATAATGTCATCAGAAAGAGAATAGTCAACCACTGAATTACTTATCCTAAAACTCTGTATTAGAGACTGAACATTATAACAACTTATATAACAAAAGTTTTGTATGCTGTTTATATATGATATGATCTTCTATTTATCTATCTACGACATGAGGAGTGATAGAAATACTATTCACAAAAACAAAATTTCATTGTGCTTAGGAAATCCTTTATCTGAAGGATATACAATACAAATTTGATAAATAGTTCATATTTCATCCTCTGTTCACTTTAATCCTATAGCGTGTGAAAATGTAAAGGATATTAGAAAATAAACACGAGTACCTACATAACGACTTCGCCACGCGCCAGTGCCTTGGATGGACCGATGTCATGAACATTATTCAAATAATCGGTATCATGTTAAATGAGGGTGCGATTTGTGTTTTGAAATATTACTGTATGGGATTATGAGATTTATGGTACTATAAATGATTACTCTTAAATATACTACGTGAAAAATCGGCAAAGATAAAAAAATAGCAGAATAGCAATAAAATCCACTCATACATGAAGCTTGGGTATATCTATTCATACGAACTAGCCGTGACTTCTATATAATAACGTGATCTAGCAGCCACTGGTTTCGGGTTCGACACCCATCTTGGCCAACTTGATAGCAAGCAGTATCAAATATCAGATTTTTACTTGAGATTAGGGATTTCAAATGTGATCAATAAAAATAGCTTCTTGGGGACAATATCTAATTAGATAGATAATGGTCAACTATTAGTAGATTTTATTCTAATATCACTAGATTAATGAATGGTATATCTCGTAAAGCATATATAGATATGATTGCTGCTTGACAAATAAACTAAAAAATGTATTTAGATGAAAACTCGATGCAATTACATATTTATATATCTTGTGTATAATAGTTGTTTCACTTGTAGGAGAAAACTTAATGAATGATTATTCAACGCTAATTTTACGGATCATGTAATTTTATTACCAAATTTTGTTGAACATAAAATTTAGTGGCTAAAAAAATATAGTAACAATATAATAGATAGTATAAAATTTGTTTACGTAATTTATTGCCTCATGAAACACTATAATAAATTGTAAGTAAAATTCCAGTTACGAACAATTTATAAAAATTATATAATAGAAGGAAATTACTGTCCTAGGGCAGGTCCGTGAGCTGAGATAAACTCCAAATTGATTCAGAGAAAAATAGTGTGAGAGATTTTCCATTGCCTCTATAGATGTTGTGTCTATATATAATTTATATTTATAATTAAAAGAACTGAATAACGTGTATATAAGTTTAATTTATAATAACAAAACAAGTATAAAGCATCTCACTGATATAAAGTGTATTTAGGTTAGGTTTAAATTTTCACTCTTACAAAGGTTGATGCACACGAGGGTGAGATTGCATTTTTCGCATCCCTCGAGCCCACGCAAGTGTTGCACGATGCGCCGTCGCCAACTTGACAGTTTGCGACGTTCTTCACACGCAACGTCTCTATGAAGTTGGTATTGGCGTTTCTGGTTGTTACTCTCGCCGCTAGGTGTAGGGAGACGCCATATCATTCCCCCCAAGATGAAAGTTAGCTATCTGTCAGAATAGAAATAAGGTTAAATGTGTGTTGTCAAATATTGAACGCAACTTTCTTTTTGGCTGTTTTCTTTGTAGGTTCCTTTGATGACTCCCAGGGATGTGTATGAAGTGGTTGAGAAAGTGATTCGTAATCTGCATCTGTTTTATTTATATATGCTGGTTTTAGCCTTTCAACAGCGAAGTTCTTTGCAGCCCCATTAACGCGAAGTTTGTAAATCCTATCAGAAACTCGCTCAAGTATTTCATAGGGTCCTCTGTAAGGTGGTTCCAAGGGCTTTCGTACATGATCTGCTCTGAGGAATACATGTGTGCATGTGCCCATATCTTTCAAAATGAAAATCTTGGATTTGTTGTGGTGGGCTGTTGGAGTTGGTTTCAATGCACACATGATTCGGCGATGATTCTCTAGAAAGACCTGTGGATTCTGTGAGTTATTAGATGTATTGAAAAAATCACCTGGAAGTCTCAATGTGGTTCCGTAAACCATCTCTGCTGCTGATGTCTTAATGTCTTCCTTGAATGAATTCCGTAGACCAAGTAGTACGTAGGGTAGGTCTTGATCCACGGTTCAGAAGAACACATCAGTGCAGCTTTAGGGTTCTGTGCCAACGTTCTACTAATCCATTTGCTTGAGGGTGGTAGCATTTGTACGTGCTTTCTTTGCACCAACTGCCTGTGCCAAGGACTTGAAGAGAGATGACTCAAACTGCGTGCCTTGGTCTGATGTTATTGTAGTTGGTGTACCAAATCTGGAAATCCAGCACGTAAACAATGCTTGCGTGACTGTCTCAGCTGTGATGTCTCTCAGTGGAATGGCTTCCGGCCATCTTGTAAATCTGT
>NW_020537324.1:56465365-56541936 GCF_003426905.1 Ctenocephalides felis
TTTAAGCCCAGAATTCAGAATCGATTTAAAAATTCAAAAACCGCTCAAAAGATGTTTTGGTTATACGTGTTGATTACCCTTTGGTAATGATCGGCACGTGTTTCTGTAATTTACTGTTGAAAAAAATTGTTTCGACGATTTTTACGAAGCTTTCTTTGACGATTGATATCATGGTCTTATAGATCATACTAAAATGTTACTTTACTATAACTTATTTACTATTATTATTTGATGTATCTCGATAAGGACTGGAGTTTGTCAGTTTTGCGACGATCAGCCAAACCGTTTCTTTGTTAATAGCAAGGAAGTAAAGAATTTTTGTCTACGTTTAAGTTCACAATTCTGAATCGATTTCAAAAATTCGAAAACCATTTGAAAGGTATTGGTTGGGAATCGTGCTGATTCTTGTAATTAACTGGTAGAATATTTTTTTTTGCAGTTTTCATGAACCATAGATATCATGGTCTTAAAGAACATACTAAAATATTCCGGGTGTACGATAGGCCATTTAATTCTAAAAATTTATCAAAATTTGTAAAAATATGATAGTCAGAATTTCTCAAAAGTCTCTTCTGTGATGTGATAAGTCAAAATTTGAATTTCACAGAATTTTAAAGCCATTGGAATAAACTCGATAAGCAAGAGCAGTGATCAGGTTTGCGAGAAGATCGTCCAAGCCATTAAAAATGACTTTGGACTTAGCAAAAAAGTAAATAAGCAGTCTACAAAACTTCTCTAATTGTGTGAAAAATATTACCAATAATTTAAATAATTAAATAATATAACGGACCTCGTTCGTGATATATGCAATTGAACCAGTATTCTTATAGCAGATGCTTAATATTTTGCAAAATAATTTATTTAGTTTCTTAAAAAATGTTTCGATGTTTTTCATAAAACTTAACATGGCGATAAAATTTATGCACTAAACAGTAAATGGTTAGTACAATTTTAGGCAAAATGCCACTTTCAACTAGATGATTGATTATTTCATAGCAATAAAAAACAATACTATATGTTGAATATCTGTTTCAACAAAACAATAAAAAAAAAACATTCAAAGTACGTTTATACTCTCCGCGATTTTTGAATATACCTTGAATTCCACAACCCAAAAGTATTGAATTATTAGTTTTTTCTATCGAATTTAGGTTTATTCTAATATTTATTGTTTTATTTGTATGGATTATAATTAATGCAATTACCACGCACGCAAATTCGGTAACTGCATAGTAAAATCCATAAAACCCATTGAAACGTGCCCCTGTTAAAATTTTTATTTTTAGAAAAGCATAAACTTTGCTTAAATGAGAATGATAATTCAACCTGATAGTTATTTTTTGCGCTAACAACGGCATGTCTGGCGTAGAGCATTTCTGTTTAAATGCTTTTAATATCTGATCTGTCCGAAAACGCATTACTCGGATTTACTGCTTAGCTTATGCAAGTATTACCCGAATTTATATTCCCGACGTCGACTGTGCAATAATTTAGAGCCTTATCCAGGGAACCTTCAGCTAAATAACGCATATGTTTTCGCGAGCGCGAATTATAGGACGTTGTTAAAACAATGGTCTGAAATATTGCACCATAAATTATTCAAGAAAATTTGAATCATTTGGATGTGTTCGTAATTTGCTATACTACAAGAACTATTATTCTAAAGTGGATGCTAAGTAAAAATTATAAAGGTCATGGGTGATAATATTTTGCCAATATTAATATTACTAAGTTTAATGAAACTTTGTATGATGTAGCCTTAGCTCTATGATAGGATTTCTTTTAAAATAGATTAGGCATTATGTGCCAAGTATAAACGAACTGAAGAAATGATAATTAATCAATATTGATGTACTTTGGACAATAATTTAATTTAATTATTTAAAATCGATTAAGGTTATTCTTAAAAATAGGTAATGTACAACGTAGTTTAAAATAACGCTCTTATTTTATTAATTACAATTAATCATCATTGAATTCAATCAATAATTGCCGAAGTATTCCCAAGAAGTTTAATTATCTGTTCATTGTGGTTGATGTATCTGAAAGTACTAATAAAAATTGTATGTACTGCTAATCAACGACTAAGATCAGTTCTAAATTTTTGCTGAATATAAAATATTAAATTCTAAAATTGTCTATATTATTTAGAATTAAAAAATGAATACACTTTCAAACTTAAATAAAGCATCAATGCAACCTACAAGGACTTAAAAGTTTTTGTGCACAATTTCATGAAATTCTATTTTTCAATGAATTGTACTCGTCGAAATTGAAAATTGTAACATTTTGGCATACCTCAGAAAAATTTATGTGTGCGTGTGTTTTGTGTGTCCGCATTTTTTCGTTCACGTTTTCGGGCGCAGAATGGTTCAAAAAACATTCGATTCCTATGATAGGGAGATGTGCTGATTGATTTTTGGCAAAGGCAGGCCAACAGTTACGGAGATAAAGAACAAAGAGTACAGAAAAGAAAAATCGAGTTTTTGAGAGAACGGAGCATCCGAATTGATTGATCAAAGATACAGAGCTAAATGTGCAAAAACTAGCAGTTTTTGAGAGAACTAAGCGTCCGATTTAAATAATTCAAAGAACTTTCTGTTTGTTTTAACAAAATAATTGATTTTGGAAAAAAAATGTTGCAATATACTTCTAATATGCGATATAGTAACAAAAAAATAATTTCAACTTTACAATTCAGTTTATAAAATTCTTATATAAAATTATTAGACAATGTTACAATATTTATATAATCTATTAGAAAATATTCAATATTTCTCGAACATTTTGTTACGGTACGGGAAGTTCTAGTAATTTGCCATAAGGCACGATGCCATACACACCACCAGTTATCTATTTTATGTACAACTGTCCAGTTAAGGACATTTAATGAATTTGTGGAATTTACAACAGTCGGCAGTAAGGAGACATTTTATACTACAGGGGCATGTTGGAAAAACAACTCAATAGTTGTTTTCCCATTCGTTATAAAATTCACAATATTTTATTGATAATTATATAATTTTAACTATTCACTAATAAAAAAATTCTATTAAATAATGATTGAGTTATTTCCATTTTTATTAGGAGAATTGATGGCTCAAATCCAGTGGCGCTTTGCTTTTCAATCTTCTTGGATAGTTCTCTGTTATCAAGGAGTTTGCTAATGAATTTGGGTGACTGATTAGCTTGTTTCTATACTTATGTGCTATTTTTGTTATTACTTCATTTATGGTAAGTGTATGGTAAACTGTAAGATGATGAAATTTACCTATTTTGTGTATATAAACAGCAAAAATACCATAATTTTAATACCATTTACTTGAATAGCTACAATTTCGAGAAGGATTTATTGAACATTTGTTTCAATTAAAATTCACTTCTTAACTTTGTCAGAAGAAACCTGATCATAATGAGTACAAGAACCAAGCATTAAGTAACCAAAACAACAATCCCATAAAATGTCATTTTCCGTACTTATTTTGGTGACTCGATACTTGCTTTTTGATCTTATTGTGAGCAAGATACTTCTGACATAGGTAAAAGTCGTGGAACTTATAATAGATTCGAAATGGTTTTAACATATGTTTTTATATATGTATTATTAATTGAACACCATTCAAAACTTAAAGGTTCTAGAAGCTGTTGTGACGATTTGACTTAAGTAATTATATCGGTTTTATAGATGGCAGCCCAAATAGCTATTGTCTCTGTAGAATAAATTAGAATAATGCAATAAATGTTCTTTTGGTGATTTGTTTTTATAGCAGCAATGCCGGGTAATGGCTATTTTATTTGGACAGTGCTATCTATATTTTCAATTGACAACCGATGTCACTACTGCGTAACATCAGACTGCCCGAAGTGGGTATCAAGTCTGAGACATCTGATTGAAATCCCTTAGCTCTAACCACTAATCAGCAAGGACTGCAAACACAAGCAATAATAAATTGTTGTAAAATAGTCCAATGTTTTGGCAAGGGTATGTTACGTTCAATTTTTCATACAAAATCGTACTGAATACTAACATAAGCCATATGGTTGCTGAGCAGTGAGGCGCTTTACAGGTTCTCAGATAAAAAATCCCATATTATAACCTAGAAAACAGAAATGTCAAAAAAAAACGATCTTATGATAACTGGATTATTCCAGTATAATGTATAATATAATATAATAGCATACGAGTGAACTTGCAGTTTAAGTGTAAGAAGCCTAATCGTGCAGCAAATATAGAGCTTTTTGACAGTATTCAGTACGATTTTGATTTTGAGAAATGGAATGTAACCATAACGTAACATAGACTTGCCAAAACATTCGTCTATTTTACGGCAGAATCGGCCCACGAGTGAAATGTAATATGCAAGCTTACAATTGTTTTTGCAAGAATATTGCAAGAGTATTTAAAACTATTCGATATCGTGCTCAAAACCTACTCATAATCAGAATTATCTAATGAAAAAAAATAGAAATATTTTTTTTTAATCAAAACTCAAAGAATTTACCTCGTTCGGTGCAATACAAGTCGAGAGAGTAAAATGTAAAAATAATAATCGCATTGTGTTTCAGGAATCTAACGCAACAGTTGTGCAGCACGCTTAACCTACGGTCTGACCGGCAATTTTGTTGTCTCGTGTGCGAGCATTTGGCAGGGAGATCGGGTGATCGGGAGATCGCAGCGAGCTGTGGCAGCATGTACGTCACACGGATCGCGTTGCGTGAGTGCCGAACATGAAATCGCCCGGCACTGCTTCATTCGACGGATTCTTTACAGTTTTGACATTCGGGAAGGTAATGAGGAGATTTTACAAGCATTATCGCAGAATTTAATTTTTAAACTCAAATTTATATAAGCATTGGTTTTCATTGATAAGCGAAGCAGGGTGGAGTAACGCTTGCATATGAGAACCTCCAAATAATGAAAAAGCAAGTTTGATCTGATATCTACTTTGTAAGAAAATACTTTTGTATTTCTAATGATGTAAGAAGTTCTTACGTCAATCAATAATTTTTTATACAAAACTATATCATATTTCTAATAAATGGATTTTTGAAGTAAAACTTCTTTAGGCGCGACTAGAGTAAATCCGTACAAATGCAACGGAAGTGCGTTACGGCCGAGTCGAGTGCCAGTGATTTGTCATTCGCTCTCGATGATATTTCGGTCGATTGTGATTAGTCGTCGTGTATGTGACTAGATATCTGTCGTTGCATGCGTACCGATATCAACAAGGCAATCGGCATAGATATATAAACATTTTAAAGTTACATCATAGTACAAATGTTGATTTAATGAAAAATGCCTGAATCAGAAAAATATTTTACTCTGTTTCTTGAAAATAATAAAACAAATTAAACATTTGGGCCGAGTACTAAACGTAAGTTTATTTATTAGAAATTATTTCTATATTATTCGTAGTTTCTATAAATCTTTGAATTTATTAATAGAAAATATTTCTTAAGCAAGACAGATATTACACCTGTTGAAAGCGTGAGATTATATCGCCAGCGAAAAAGTAAAAAAATACATGCAGTCAATAAATGTATGTTAATTTTAATTACATGAAGTTCTTCAAACACAATCACATGGTGAGTGAAGTTGCGAAAACAATATATGTTTAGGCGTTTTTCAACATAATCCACTGTGTGAACGAATATTATAGAATTTATTAATCAGCAATTACTTCATTTTTCTAATAAAGGTTCATTTCTAAATGCTAAACCGATCATGCCATATTTGAAGTATGACTTTAATTACATTATACATATTTTAATGCTATTATAAATAAATAAATCATAATTTATCTTTATATAAATGTGTATGATGTTTGACACTTATAAATATGTGCATCACGAGTGTTAACATATCACTAATAAACATTATCCAAAATTGTTATAATATATGATGTATTTATTTTTACTTAAATGCCATCACGCCAATGCGTGTGAACCTTATGCGCACTCTTTTGTGCGCACTTTGCATAGAAGCGCACTTTGAATAGAAGTTGATGTTTTTCAAAAATCGACTCTTTTGAAAAAATTCGACACACACGTATATTCATTTATTTCCATGGTATGCCAAAATTTTCAGAAGACCTTGAAACGTATGATTAAGTAAAAATTTTCATATTCGATTCTTTTGAGATTACTATAACTTGCTCTACAAGAAGTTAATAAAAACGAGTTTCTTAATATTGATAAATATCTGATGCCAATATTAATATGTTTTATCATTTATAATGTTAATATCATTTAGATAATTTTTTTCCTAGGAATTTAGTATTATTACTAGCATTCAATGAAATAACAATTGTTTGAAAAATTAATTACCATTTCTACAAAAATTCTGACCAGAAACAATATTTTTAACCCAAAGCTAAACATCTTGTGTGAGCAGAAGTAGCGGACATCGCGTGACCATCACAATAAAAATAATGCGAAAACCTTCCCATTAAAATAAAGACTGAACCCGATGATCATAATGAGACATGACACATTGGACATATAATCATTTAAATACAATCTCTGCATTTTGACCTTTTCCCATACCCAAAAAACCAGATAGATGCTAAAATGGTCGGTTGTTGATTATAAAATATCAGTATATAATAGTTAGCAAAGGGTACAGTGCAGTACTCTGAATTGTCCAATAAAAAAATAAATTTGTTAAATTACTGCGTTGCTTTTCTTAGAACTCTACATTGGAGATTAAACATCACAACAGCTTAAAAACACGTAATTGTGATTGCTGTTCACATAAAATACGATGTTCTATCTATCTCGTATCCGATACTGATAGAAAAGTATTCACAAATACGTGCCACTGTGCTCAGGAAATCCTTTATCTGAAGGATTTAACAATACAAATTTGATAAATAGTTCATATTTCATCCTCTGTTCACTTTAATCCTATAGCCGCTATATAGTATAGTATAGCGTGTGAAAATGTAAAGGATATTAGAAATAAATACGAGTACCTACATAACGACTTCGCCACGCGCCAGTGCCTTGGATGGACCGATGTCATGAACATTATTCAAATAATCGGTATCATGTTAAATGAGGGTGCGATTTGTGTTTTGAAATATTACTGGATGGGATTATGAGATTTATGGTACTATAAATGATTACTCTTAAATATACTATGTGAAAAATCGGAAAATATAAACAGCAAAACAAACAGATTTACTTCCTCATTTCTTGAATTTTGATTTCCTTAAATCTTAACCAACACAAATGAATATCATATTTAGTTTATGAATGCCTTACAAACCGTAAATGCGTAGTTAATAAATCACTTACTTGCGAATTGTATTTGAAACACCTATTTCTGCGCGTTCGTTCTAAATTTCCAAAGACAGAGTAATGTTCATCTTATGCGAAATAGCAGTAATCTCTACAGATCGCAGGTTAAAGGTTTTAAGCTGGAAACGATACATATATTTATTGTGCATAATCAAAGGTTAAAAACGTTTTAAAATTCTAAAAGCAACGGCTGTTGGATTGATATGCGAAACTAAAATTATAGTCTTGAAACAAGCGAGTTGATCCTGGGAGAGAATGCGATTGTGAAATCTCTGAGTTGTGTATTTTTTCTTCTTTCTTATATTAGCGATATAATTACGTGTATTGGGAAAGTGTAGAAAACAATGATGGGTCTCTCTAGCAAACAACAGAGTTTGTTAAGAACGGTTCATTGCGCGAATTAAATGAAATACTGTGCACTTGCGATTCGGATTCATTCGCTAATTGTGAGAAAACCTGGCTAAACTTGCTGGGTGCCTTTGAATTGATTACACAATAAATATCTCACATAAAATACTCAAACGACTTTATATACTGAATAGGGACTTGTGCAATTAATCATTCCATTGATTCTAGTAGATATTTGTCTCGGCAAATATATATGTAAAAACAATGACTTATACGCACAAAATATCTTGTAGAGGTTAAATATTAATTCAGTAAACATTTTTTGATTGCTTTATATTTTTATAGTTAATTGTATCATAATAAAATTTTGAAATTAGTTTGGAAATTGTTTTTTTTAAATACTGAATACTAGTTTGATAATAAATAAATGCAAAAGCTGCCTCAAAGATGACCCAAACTCACTTGCCAGAGATAGAACACTACCTAGAAAGAATAAAAAAAAAATTGCTATACAATAATCTCTGTGATTAATTTCATTAAAAACATTTTTAAAAATTTGGACGAAAAATAATCCGATAATAATGTTGGGAAGGCAATTCTATGTTACGGTCCTTTTTTCATATAAATTGAAGTTTTTACTACTATTTTATACAAAGAGAGGAGTGTAAAAATACTATGTTACGGTCTATTTTACGGGTAAATTGACAATTTTTTTGCAACTCTAATTAATTTTAATAAATGACCTACTTATCATAGGCCTATAATATTTCATAGAGTTGGATTTGACCACCACTCTACCACCGTGCAGAGTTTTATCAAATTCCCAGAAGAGTAAACCTGGGGGTTCCCTTGTTAGCCCTTTCCAATCGCTAATTGCAGAAGTAGTAAGTATTTTGCGGCCGGAGCGGCGGCATCGGAGTGGAAAGGGTTAGTATTCTAGGCTACTAAATCATTTTGTTTATGCAATTATTATAGTAAGAATAATTTGAATAGTTTTATTAAAATAGGTTTTGTGTTAGTTGATCTTTATTGTCCATCGAAGTCTTAAACTTGAAAATGTTTTTTTTTTAATATTTAAAATTTTTGTTATATAAAGCATTATATTTATTCTGAGAATCTGATATTTCATCAGTTCAGAAATGACAATGTTTTATATAAAAAAAAAATTAAATTTGAAATTACGTGCGATTTTGATGCAATTATGAAATAATATTTATGAATTATTTCAAGAGCATTTGTTAAAATAATTCTGTTCGTGAGCAATTGTGTGAAATAATAAAAAAAATTTACTAAAATTATTGAATTACTGAATTAAATTATGAAAAATGCAAACGTTTCTGATTCCTAACTCATATGACCATTACTCATTCAGAAATGAGGGATCAACTGTTTGTTGTTCCAACAATAATCCACGACGTGTGCCGCATATTATATATCATGTTTCTTATCATATATGATAATATATCACCCATAGCAAAAAGGGTGTAACTCAACACTTTTGCTATAAGTTCTTAATCCAGATATTAAATTCATTCTGCACGCTTTTTGGCTTTAAGAAACGGTGTTAAACAACACTGATTTATGGTATGAAAAGATGTAGTAATGTTAAGTTGGAAAGTAAAGTACACTGAATATATTGAAATTGAAATGGAAAGATTGAACCTAGTATAACTTGACAGTTATGTCTAGTAGTTTAGCTGTTTAGGATTAGACATAACTTGACATGAGATTATCTTATTGTATCATCAGTGTTCGACGGATGGCAACCCAAAGAGTTGTCTCATCTCTGTAAGATGATTTATTATTACTATTGCTATTACAATTGTAATAGGGTAAATTTTGATGGTTGAAGTAATGTTGGACCAAGGCTATTTTCACTTGGAAACATATTGCTATATGCATTTCCAAGTGAAAATCTTTGTCACTACTGCTTGGCAAAGGGCAGATGGTACCCGGGATCTCTGATTCCAGTCTTTCAAGCAACTTACGAGCGAGCCCAGTCTTAAAATTTTTCATATTTTGAAGTTGAATCAAAAACTTAGAATATCTTCCAATAGCCCAACGTCATCTAATTTATATGATAATGACTAACGCATTAGACTGCAATTTCACGTCTCATCGCTACATACAAATCGCAATAATCGACGGATTAGTTGGCTATCTCTGATCGCATATTTCACGGCAAATATATCCCATTGACACATAGATATAGCATGCTATAGAAAGCATATAGCCCCGGTATTAGTTTTATAACAATGCCATGTCACAGATACATATCGCAAAAAGCATAAACACGAAGCGCACGCGACGCGGATGAGCACGGGGCATTAACGAGGATGTAGTTCAGTTAAACGGCGCTTAATGCAATCGTTTATCTTTTGAACAGATAAAACGATAATTTGGACGGGATCAAAATAAATATTAGGAATGGAAAACTTGTTATATACATAAATACATCAAAATACGATCTAACAATTCCGTAAGCCATTGAAATCTATGAGGAACTCAAATGCAGGTTGTGAGTTATGATTGGTACACGCATTAGTTAGTTATCAATGTAATAAGTTAAATTAAAGCAATAGGATGCTCAAGATTAAAAAGTTACTTTTCTAAAATATTAAGTACCTGAGTAAGTTTGATTTTCAGTTTTACACGGAACCAATTAAATTTTAAGGTTTGCTGACGTAGTCCAAATGTAATATACCTCTTGTTAATGGATAGTAGATGTCCATTGGAAACAAAAAGTTCTATTTATCTATTGCGTTATTTTCATTTGGCGTTCATTAAAAAATGGTAACCCAAATCAGAATTTTTTGTCGTTTTGCTATTTTATTTCTGCAAAGACAAAAAGGAATCTTAAGCTCACTAAACGTTATAAGCTGTTTATGGAGACGAAACATTTAAAAAACGGCAGTGTCAAAATTGGTTGGGCAAGTTTCGTTCTGATGATTTTTCCCTCGAAGATAAAAAACGCCCTGGCCGTCCAATTGAAGTTGATTAAAAGGGTCAACTTTGTCTGTTGCCTACTTTGTTATTACCGGACGAATAATCAATTCTGATGACATTAAACAGTTGAAAAAACGGCTCGAATTGGCAAATCGAAACGGTGACTTATTCTATTATTGACATCACATATCTTTGGCCACTCGGCAAAAATTATTGGAGCTTGATTTGGATGTTCTGCTATATTCACCTCAAAGTCCTGACTGATGTGTACCTTTTGATTACTTTTTGTATCAGTCTTCACAAAACTCAATGATGTCAAATTGATCCCAATTCTGTTTTTTAGTTAATAGAAAGTTTTATGAAAATGAGATAATGATGCTGCTTGAGAAATGATAAGAAGTCATTGATCAAATTGGACAAAACATTAGAAAATAAAATTATTTAGTTCTATAAAGGAATTGTTTTTGATTTCCTGACAAAAATCCGCAATTACTTAAGTGCCAACCTAATAAAATCAAAGATGAGTTTGTTTAAAAAATGCTAAATTCTATAAAAGAACCTGCCCAACAGTTTAAATTAGCAGTGGGCGGGCCTTTTATGCCAAGTTTGCCATCAGAAGTTCCATGTTCTAAATATCCTGATATCAAGCAGTAGTGACATCGTTTTTCAGTTGAAAATGCTCTTACCCGGCATTGCTGCATTTAATACAAAAATTGTCATCAGTATTTATTTTAATAATGAATTCATCTACAAGATATAGGACAACCATTGGGTTGACAGTGTTGACACCAAGCCTCGTTATTGGAGTGTCATGTGTTTCTTATAATACTATTTTCAATGCTATCGCGGTTTTCCTTTGGATTTTTTATTATTATATATTATATTATATATTTCAACAGCAATCAGAACATGTACTATAAGTTTCTTCTGTTGTAATTACTTAACTTAGTCTTCTATAGAAGAACACTCTATTTTATGAGAATATTATATTAGATAAACCTAATAGTAATAAAAAGTGATTTCATTTTGAAACTACATTCAAGATTTACAACCTCAAGCGGAAATTTGACATCATGCTAGCTGATGACGGCCTTGGCCGAATATAAATTCGAAACATCGAACCTGGGACTAGTTTCTGCTAGTCCATAAAAATATAAATCACTGGTTAAACCACTTTAATACCTAATGTGTATGGTTACCATTTTCTTATTATTAATCTAAACAAATAAAACACATGTTTTCAGTTCATATAACAAAAGCGTAAGACTGCTATTTTAAGAAACTAAATATAAAGTTGCATGATGAGCCAATTGTAAATAAGTAGGAACGTACAAAGGTTTAACAGCTACAACGAAGATGATTTTGACCATGAAAGGTATTATTGAGAGAAGTAGCTAAATCAAAGTAACTAAAATTAAAATTAATTGAAGTTGAAAATACATCTTGGGATTAAACTTTCTAGATTTGCAATACGGTTCTGGCTGATAGTTAAATATCATCGTGGATAAACATTTCGGATGCGATAGAGATCGGAAGGGTGCAGCGGCGTTCGTGTGATTTAATACTCCGTTGCAATCGTTAATAGCGCCGTAAGCCGTATTTGCTAAGCTTTTCATGTATTCCAAGATGGAATAGATATGACACGGTTGCGTATTGCGAGATTATACATCTCTCGCTACTCTTCCAAGGAGGTAGATACTCTTTACCAGAAATGAGATATACCGCTCTTAAGGAATAGGTTTCTCATAAGATTCGCTACATGATTTGATTGATTTGGAATAGTTCGATATATGTATGTAGAAAATACATTAGGTCACTTTCAAACATAAGTGAAAATTTATACCAAGCTTGGAAAGTTTTTCTCTTCATGTCAATGAAGTGAGTAACTTTGTAATGTAGATGTATAGATATTACCATATTAACAGAATATTTGAAAAAATATTTTATAGATGTTTTTGCAGATCGAATTAAAACGTTACAAAAATGCCATTTGGCGGTCAAAACTAATTATTAAATATATGCACATCAAATTATTAGATATATATAATAAAAAAAATGTAATAAAACGAATATGGACTTATGGCATACAATTATGGGGCTGTGATAGCAAATCCAACATAGTGCTAATTCAACGTGTCCAATCGAAAATATTAAGACAGATTACTGATGCTTCGTGGTTTGTTAGCAATAAAACTTTACACGACGATCTTCATATTGAATTTATAAACAGAATGATACAAATCAACAGTGTTAAACATTTTCGTAAACTAGAACATCATACAAACTTTATAGTCACTCAGCTTCTTGAGACACCAACTTCAAGAAAACTGAAGAAGAAGCTGCCCAAAGATAATATGGAGGACCCTTAGAACTACCACAACTTTATATGAACAGAATAGTCACTTAATGAAGTGATTCTCCAACTAACAATGTAATATTTATCAGATTAATTTGCATGTGTGTTTGAAAGTGTGTGTGTATGTGTGCGAGTGAACGACATAAGCCAAATAGCGCATAGAATTGTCATGTATTCTGATTGCTATTGAAAATAAAATTAGATAAAAAAGTACAATTTTTTTTAAACTTTTATGGGTTCCGTACCAAGATTTATAATGTTTAATTGTTAGAATAAATAGAACCAACTTCCGTCATATTACTATACACATTATTCTTCTTCTATATGTATTTATATACATATACATATACATGCATATTATATATGAAAATATGAAACTTAGAAAAAAAAATTGACGCAGTTTGAAAATTATCAGCTTTTTATTAAAGCCTAGAGCTTTGGCCAAACTGTGACCACTTTTCATTATTGTGATTAATTTCTCGTTATTTTTGTTCATTATTTTTTGCAACAATAACCGTAATAAATTTCTAAAACTACAATAGAAATAATAGAAATTGCTTAGATTTAAAACTATTTGTTAACTATGATTTTATAATTTTCAAAATCGATTGAGTTCAAAAGCTTGTATCTAAAAAATGTACTGATATATTTTGGCAAATTCCATCAAAAGCTCGCACATTTAATCAAGATTGTACTGATATTTTGTAATAAAAGATTGAGTAAATAAAACATAATGATTACATGATAAATTGCTAGTGCAGTTATTTTTTTTATTGATTAATTTTGAAAATTTTATATCCACAGTAAAAATGTAGAAAATTCCCAACTTGAATATTATAATTCTTTATTATGACTTGTTCAAAATGCTTTAATTCAAACGAACACTGGTTTTATTATTTAGAATCTAGTATAAGACAATGATAAAAATTGAATGATCACGAATGTACCAGACAAACCTAAATAACAAAAACAACAAAAATGTAAAAAAAAACTTTTATTTATATATTTACATGTATATTTTATTTAAAAGCATTTTAAATTGTAACAATTAGCCCTTGACCTTCTGTCATTTTCAACTCGATCTCGTAGTGCATATGGGTGCAGGGTACAGGCTGTACTCCAATGCCGCTTCAAACACGATTATTGTAGTCTTTTATTAAACCTTCGTATGAAATAAGGAAAAAAATGTTCAATTATTTTCTTTTCATTCCATCTGTCACGGGCACGGCGTACGTGCGAATTACAAGATGGCGCGTTTTCCCATCTCGAGTGCCATATTTCGTTTCCCCTAAGCCGCGTTATAAAGATATGGAGATTTTATTAAGATTATAACGCGAACGAATGGAAGGAACGAGAGAAAAACTTAAAAAATATATGATAAAATTATACGGAATTTTGTTTTTATAACATTCACAAATCCTTACCCCCCATGAGCCATAAAAGCCGCATTTAGAACCGACCCCGTACGTTTTGCAAATCTATGAATAAATTCGCACTTTTTCTCCTTGACGTATCGTCGCGTTGTTCTCTTGCAGCGGATGATTTTGCACGAGAGAGGAAAAGCGACAGATTCATAGATTAACCTATTAGAATTAACTTAACATACAGCAGGTAAATCTTAATGTCATGTCATAGAATTTTTTTTTTTGCTAATTTGATTTTTTTTATATTCACTACTATATTTGCAACTGTCCAGTTAAGGATATTTAGTAAATTTGTGGAATTTACAATTGTCGGCCATGAAGAAACATTGTATACTATAATGACATGTTGTAAAAACAACTTAATAGCTGTTTTTCCATTCGTTATAAATATTATTAACAATATTTCAATGATACTAATATAAACATAACTATTTTCTTGTATATAATAACTAAGTTATTTTCTTTATCAGGAAAATTAATGAATTAAATCAAGAGGCGATCTCTTCAATCTACGACGATAGTTTTCGGTTAGTAAGAAGTTTGCTAGTGAATTTGGATTACTGGTGAGCTCGTTTCTATATTTTCGCGCTGTTTTTGTTATTACTAATTTTATTTTGAGCAACTTAACCCTTTCCACTCGGATGCCGCCGAGATGAGGTTATACATTAAAGCTATGTCTTTGCTGTTTAATTGTTCTTTTATACTACATCAACTCTATAATCTAACCCCGTAATGACCAAATGTCAAATAACAAAGTTATCACTAACTGCATAGTATTTTATATGTATTAAATATAAAAAAAAGGTTGCCAAAATTTCTGGAAAATGCTGCTGTCTATGCAACACATATATAATTGACATAGCCTTATATTAAAATTATTTTTTTTCAAAAGCCAAGAAATCATTGGCATTTTTTTTATCTTTAATACAGGTAAGTTTTCTTGATGCAATTAGCACAAGTTTCCTTGAGACATATTCACATTTTAGAAACTATAGTTAGACCATGGCGCATGTAAAAAAATCTGATATTATCGTGTCGATTAACGTTTTAATAATAAAATTGATTATAAAATCTGCATCTATTTGTTTTGTTCCTGATATAGGCCACCAAACTTAGCTTAGTCAGACCTTTTTAGCGTCAGAAAGCGGAAGGCTGTAATCAAATGATCATATTGAATTGAGTAATTATTTGCATCTTTCTTCATTTTCATACTAAATCTGATAATATGACACACACTAGATCGACATCGACATATTATTATACATGAATACTATTCTAAATGAAATTGGGATACTGAATTGGGAACAAATTGGTATAATGAATGTACTTCATTTTTTCACAATCAGTAAAATTTGAATAGTTCACATATATACCAAAATGAATGTGCCTGATCTGCTTTGCTTTGTGCATTATCAACTTATTTTTTTTTATGTGTAAATTCATTGAGGACAGAATATGAAAAATTATACAGAAGTTTGGAATTCAATTTTGTTGAAGTATTTATAACAAAATTTGCTTTCATTTGCAATTCATTTCATTCAAGAAATTTGTTTTCAAATATTGTATAGGAAAATATTTTAACAAATTAACAAAGAATCTAGCAAAACAATACAGACAGTGAAATGTGATCAATATGCCGCTGTATTTCAAATTTAGTAGAAAAAGATCATATCTCATGACGAGGCGGTCTCTTCAGTGGTGGTGAATTCATCATGGGAATGGGTTGCCCAATGGGCGGTATATGCGTTGGAGAATATTTTGGCATAAAATGACGTCGTTGATAAGAAACTGATATTGAAAGGTTTTGTATCTTATATTCAGTATAATAAAACTATATATATATATATATATATATATAGAATTTTATGATATGAGTGGAACGAATATTAATTGTTTAATATGAACAAAACAGCACTCAGATTTGTTTAACACAACTTTATTTTATGATTACAGACGTTTCGAGACCATGGTGTGTCTCATCTTCAGTGTAATTTCAAAAACAGTTACTTATATACTACATTCTTTAATAATTTATTTAAATTCCATTTAATTTTTGGTATACAAAAACACCAACTATTCCTTGCAATGCTTGACACCGTACTAAAGAAACATATAACACTTACAGAAATATTCTAAACAAATTTGAAGTAGTTATATAGATGGAGACAGAGAGGGTATCATTATAATGTAAACAGAAGGAGTGCTATCGCATACAAAATCGATAAAAATGAAAAAACAAATTAATTTATTGAAAAGAATAAGATAAATGAAAAAATTTATAAATTATTAATGATGTTTATATAAGTGTCATGTAAAATATTTGTGTCGGTTCTTAGATTTATGCTATTGTTAGTCCGAACTATTAACATTGATTCTGCCATGCTCCGTTTAAATAAGTCTTTCTCATGGAATAAAATTTGGGGATTGTCAAAATCAAACTTATGGTTGTTGATATTAGCATGATCCACAAGTGTACTTTTAAATTTTTTGTTATCTATTTTTTCACATTGTAATTCATGTTGCCTGAGTCTCTTTTCTAAGTTCTGGCAGGTCTGGCCAATATAAGAGCAATTGCAATCCAAACAATTTACTTTATAAACTATATCTTTCTTTTTTGTTAATGGAGTTTCATCTTTAATTTTGGAATATAAAAATTTTAATTGTTTTAATGGAGAAAAAGTAATACGAATATTGTGTTTTTTGAAAAGTCTTTTTGATAATTGGTTAAAATTATTGTCAAGATATGGAAAATTAATGAAAAAAGTTTTTTCAGGAACACTTGTTTTGCCAGGCTCTTCCGGTTTATATAGTCCGGTAATATATAAGTAACTGTTTTTGAAATTACACTGAAGATGAGACACACCATGGTCTCGAAACGTCTGTAATCATAAAATAAAGTTGTGTTAAACAAATCTGAGTGCTGTTTTGTTCATATTAAACAATTAATATATATATATATATATATATATATATATAATATAATATATATATATATATATATATATATATATATATATATGATGAAAATGTTTAAATTTGATGTTGATATGTATGATTGATTTCTTGGAGAGCGTAACATCAAGTGAAAAATAAGTAAAGTAAAGATTATTTTCAAACCATCTTTATTCATCCATACGTTTCGACGTAAAATTCTACGTCATCTTCAGTGGTTTTGAGTTATTTATATTATCACTAACACATATTAATATAACTTGTACAAATTAATAATTAAGGACAAGCACTAACTGTCAGTAATTTCTTTTTTTAATAAAAAGAATAAAAGATAAAAAGTGATTAATAATTGAAAAATTATACGTAATACACGTGCATCCGAGGTGTAATCTTTACTTTACTTATTTTTCACTTGATGTTACGCCCTCCAAGAAATCAATCATATATATATATATATATATATATATATATATATATATATATATATATATATACACATATATGTGAGAAGTTGGTAACCAGAGTAGGCCATGCCACATATCTGAACAATTTGAGATACAGTAAAAGTATAATGAGTTTTTCACTAAATTATGTTTACTAACTGGAAGTAACACAATATTTATATATGTCGTTACATAGCAGCAACAAATTTGCTCTGGTCTTAAAGTTGTTTCACGCTTTTCAAAAACCCAAAGTAGACTATTCTATTTTATTTATATAACGAAAAAATAAAGCAAACTAATATAAAGACAAATGATAAGTATTATGTAAAGTAAGTGGGGGTAATGTTAAAACATTTGAAATATAATTGTTGATATGGTTCAATTGCGTTCAATTTGGGATCGTATATTCTGGCTACCAACTCCTCATTTTTAAATGTAGATAAGCAATACATTATTTTAGTTTGAGAGATGTAGAATTTAATTACTTGCATTGAGAACATTTTGAATTAAAATTGCAAAATTAATATTTACTAGAACAATTAATATATATTTCATCTCAATATACTTAAAAAAGTATTTGGTATAATGATTTCATAGATTGCCAAATTCTGTGTCTATCGTAAATTTATTTCGTCAATCGCACATAATTCGCTTCGCACATAATTTAATAGTTAAGTATGATCTAAGAATTAGTTGGAGATTGCTAAAATAATTGAAGTATCAAACTGTTGGCTTTTCGGTCTACCAAGCAATAAATTTCCCCAATTTTTCCAATAAAAATAAAGACAAGTACGTTTCCCCGTTGTCGCAGAATAACGTAATAAATTGTTTGAATTTCGCATATAAAGCTATATTAATATATAATCTTTATGAGTGCCTTGAAGTCAATAAAACAGAAAGAATCGCATTCCGACCCCACAAGCAATGCGCGTTCAGCGTCGCGAGTAACGGCATGTTATTTTATTATGACTCGTCGCGACTTGTATTTCCTTCATAAAATCTATTCAATTATCATAAATAGCATGGAAGCACTCTACCCGAAAAAAAAAATATGAGGTACTGAATATTGGGCACTTTTCAAACGAACCTCTGAAAACGATCTAGGTGTCAAGAATAATATAGCTATGTAGTGAAAACTGATGTCACTGCTGCTTGACATCAAGCTGTTCGACGCAGAAATTAAACTTGGAGCTTCTGATTGGAGTAACATAACTCTAACCACTAATCCAATGCACTTGAGATTTAGCAGTTCTTTAATGATAATTAATTAATTTAAACTTTTTAAATTCCCATAGGGTAGGTTTTATAGTAATCGCAAACAAATCGAAAAATTTTATATATCTTTACGTTTCAAAACCTTCTGAACTTTTTGGCATACTTCAGAAAAAATTGATGTACCTATGTGTGTGTGTGTATGTGTGGTCGGATGAAAATTTTTGTCGACGATTTCTATTCTATTCCTATTGATTGGGAGACGTGTTGCTGATCAGTTTTTGGCCAAGGTAGCTCCAGTCATTTCGAAGATATAGAGCAAAAAGTGCCAAAAATGGTAATTCAGTTTTTGAATTATTCAAAAAACATTTTACTTATATTGACTAATGAACCGATTATGCCGCACAACAGATCAATGTTATGGCAAGGCTATGTTATAAAGAACTTTCCATACTGAATATTGACAAAAACTATGTGGTTGCTATGCAGTCTGGCGTTTTTCTCCGGTTGTTAGATAGAAAACCTAACCAGAAACCGCACAAATGTCAAAAAATCTATCTTAGATAACAGGATCTTTCTGACTCGGCTTCATAAAATACAAGTGCCGTTGCAGTTGTGTAAAACGCCTGAATGCACAGTAAATATATAACATTTTGACAGTTTTTAGTATGATTCAGTAGCATAATGTATGGAAGTTGGAGCGTAACATGGCCTTGCCATAACATTGGTCTGTTCTGCGGCAGAATCGACCCATAAATGAAGAACTGGTTAAATTTTTTGAAAGGCAGGTCCAGCGGTTTCTGAAATCCAATAAAAAAGTTAAAAGTAAAAAAAGTAAAATTTAATAATAAGTACAAATTTTCTTTACATTTCTATGGGTTCCGCAAGATCTATGGTTTCGCACCAAGATTTATAATATTTAACCGTTAGAAAACAAAGTGGCGCTTACGCGCTTCGATATTTCATTTCTAAAACAATCACGTAGCGCAACTGCTTTGAAAAAATTCTAAACTTAAAAAAAAAATACAAAACATAAAAAGGAAGCAAATTTTTCAAAAAAATAACATTTTTCAAAGAATTCGAAATTCTCAAAAATCTAGTTTTTTCAGTTTTCAAACTAATTTAAAGCTATTGATTAAGTTTTGGTACTGAAAATTCCAGCAATTTGCTTTAAACCACAATGCCATGCATCACTATTTATCTAAACTTTATAGCAGGTATATAAAATGTATGTTCAATTAAAATGAAGAGTGTTTTCGGAGTACGAAAATTATAATTCTTTCACTGTCTATATACCCGGTCCGATTTTTGTGGTGCGTCCCAAAGAAGCCTTAACTTCAGTAACCATTCTATATACATATGTACACATTGGGAATACTTGTAGCTCATACTGCATGAAAGTATTGAGAAGAGGAACGAGTATATTCCTCGCACCCCAGAGATGATTTATACATATTTAAGTAGCGGCATAACGACAGACATCAGCTCGCTGTCAACATCCTGACTGAATAGAAATTTTAGGGTTATCGATGATGATAAACAGGGGAGGTAAACAGTTTTATTATCTGTCATTGTTCTGTATCATGATGGATTTATAAATTATTCGCATCAAAACATTTTTGCGCCAAAACGAATTAATCGGCGTTATTGAAATATCACAATTTAACCATTACAGTGAAAAAAAAAATCCTAACAAATATCATTCTAAAGCCATGAATGCCAATTTTTGTGTTTAATTTTTTTTAGTATAAATTAGCATACATGATAGTATCCTGAATTGAATTTTTGAATATCATTACCCCTTTGCCCTCGAATTAATTTTGGAGATGAGTATCGTACAACTCAGAATAAATTTTGGTCGATTGAGCAGCAGGAATACATAGAACGCAAGTTTTAGATGTATAAACAAGTTTAATAAACAATTGTTCTGTGAAGTTTAGATACATATTAATTCAAATAACTTATACATTTATTATTAGTGATGAGTTTTTCTTTAGAGTTATGTTTTATATTTACTGCATGCTGTGGTTTATTGTAGAACAGGCATAAAAGGCTTTGGGGGCTCAGAGTAGACATAGGAGGGCAAAGTAATTAATATCATATAAACAAATATTAGAAATTAAAATCAAAAACTACTATCATATAAACCTAATGTGTAAGGTATTACACATTATGTTTAAACTAAAATTTTCTCACAACTCTTTCATATGGTAAATTCCCATAATTCCCATAATCTTTATCGACATTTTGCGTTGAAAGAATAATTATTTTAATCCAAGTTAACTGCTTTACAAAGTTATAAAATATCTAAATTTGTGTCCAAAAATTAATATTTGTGGATGAAATTATGTAGAAATTGAATGAACCGAGAAGCGCATAGGTCTAATAGGCAGTAATCATCTGTCAGGTCAAAAAAAAGTTTTCAGCAAATAGAAACAGAAGCTCAAGCTAAGACAAGTTTTATTGTTTAACTTTGAGTACAAAAATACTAGAACTTTACTAAGCATTGAACAAAGCCCACAAATTCATTATTAATGCAGACATTTTACACTGAACAAAATTTGAACAAATGATTATCTATTCTACATAATTTCCATAACTAAAGTCAAGCCATGACACAACACCCAGCAAATTTTATAAAACAAAGTATCAAAAGTATGCAATTGTGGTTTAATATTCGTACACATAATGAAATTAACGAAAATGGTATCTGCACCACGATTCGGATACTTGGTATAAAAAAGACAAATGATAATGTTTTTAATATTCACTTTTTTAATTTCTCTAGATATGTGATCACTCTGTTTTCTATGACAGAATCATTCATTAATAATTATTATTCGTATGTCATTTAGTAAAAGAAAAGCAGTTAAACAGTTAGAAGCTATTTTTTTAGCCATGAATAGAATACTTTTATTTATTGCATCTCCAAAACTGCTGGATCTGCATTTCCAAAAAAAAAATTAGCCAATTTTTCATTTCGTCAATACAATTAAAATATTTCTTGATTCATTCAAATACAACGCTTCTTTTTCTCAAAATTGTCATTCTTGGCACTTTTTGCCCCGCGTCTCCAAAGCGACTGTACCTGCCTTTGCCAAAAACTAATCAACATGTCTGCCCTTCAATAGCAATCGAATGTTCTTTTACATCGTTCAAATAGGTTGATCCGCGCTCTCGAGATCGCGGACGCAAAATTGTATCCAAACATACGCACATACGCACATACATACTACATAGTACATATACACTCACATAATTTATTTCTAAGTTTTGCCAAAATGTTCAGAAACTCCTGAAACGTAAATTTATAATAAAAAATCGTTTGCGATTACCATAACTTACCCTGCGTGAAATTAATAATATGATTATGCATCATTCCAATCAATGCAATTTTAAATATATCATTTATAAATAAATGTACTCATTTGAAGTAAAAATCTCATTTTTAGATAAATATATATATCTGCACATAAATTTAATACCATATCAAATGTATTACATAAACATCTGCTTTTATCAAATGTACGTCTTTTCCGTTCCATATCAGTGACATTGTGAAGGGCATAACAGGGTTGTCATGTAACTTTTATGTACAATACGGATAAGTTCGCTCCTCCGTTCCTCTTTTGCCCCGTTGCTCCGCTCAGCCGTGATGGGTAGCACGCGACAGGATGCGTTTATGTCATGATATGGGGTGCGATATGATACACAACGGCGGCTACTGTGTACACTACACACATCATCACTTATTATAACTAGACGTAAAATAGATATAGACATAAAGGAGATTGAATTATGGCCAAGGATACTGAACTGAGAAGTCGAACTCTTTTGATGCTATTTAGGGGCCGATTTTTCGGTAAAATAGACCGTGAGTAACGCTGTTATGGCAGCGCTGTTTTTCATATAAAATGGTACTAAAAACTGTCAAAAAGATATGTGGTTGCTGTGTTGTCAGGCGTTTTATAGAAAAAACCTAATCTAGAAAACGCGCAAACGTCAAAACAAGAATGTTATCATTATTGCATCTTTGTGATGTCGCATAATAACATATAAGTAAAGTCACATAGTTTTTGACAGTTTTTAGTAGCATTTTATTAGCAGGGGGCCAGCGGTGGCGATATCGGTTAGAGCGTGGGCTAACACCAACTAGACCCAGGTTCGCTGGTTCGATTCCCGCTACCGCCAAGCCTGACATCAGGCAACTTTGATGTCAAATTTCCACTTGGGGTTATAGATCACTATATAATTCCAAGTGGAAATCGTCCTTCGTGGACATAGTTGCATACAATCATATGCAAACTATTAGACATAAGAGCTAATAAAACCCCCACACATAGGGGAATGATGAACCGATGGGTGACTTCTCATATCAATAGCTTAGGTCATAAGCCATACACAAAAACAGCTTATAGAACAGTAATATAGAGTTCTGATTGCTGTGGAAACAATAAAAAAAAATATTAGCAGAACGCTACGAAACAGTATTGCCGTAACATTGGTCTGAGATATTGAGGGGCAAATTCGGCCCCTCATTGTCGTTGTAATATATGCAAGTATCATACTTATTCTATTATATGTTTTTGTTGCTATTTCTATACAAAATATACTTAGGTACTGATTCTGCCGGATAACAGAAAAATGTTATAGAAAAGCCATGTTGCGCTCCAATTTCCATACTTTATGCTACTGAATCATACTGAATACTGTCCAAATGTCATGTATTTGATGTGCATTCAGAATTTTTACACATAAACTGCAACGTCACTGGCATGTTATGAAGCTGTGTCAGAAACACTGTTATGCAAGATCGCTTTTTTGACATTTGTGCGGTTTCTAGGTTAGGTTTTCTATCTGACAACCTGAAAAATACGCTTGACTGCACACCAACCACATGGCTTTTATCAATATTTAGTATGGAAAGTTTTTTAAAATATATCCTTGCCATAACATTTTTCTATTATGCGGCAGAATCGGTCTTTTAAATTAGTTATATTGTGTATATTTGGATACAACAGAAGTCTTCAGAATCACCTGCACAATTTCCTAAAAAGAATTTACTAGGAGTCTACATGCTTTAATAATTTTGGTGTTAAAGTTGACTTTTGAGCAATCTTATAAAATCAAATTTTAAATGATTAATAGTTTTAATTATTTTTTTAGGATTAATTAATGTATATCAGTAATATCCCGAAGTGGATGTATGTTTTTTCCAAATAATCCAATTTGCTTGTTTTGTATTCTCTATGTTTCATGTCATTCTATCTAAATCGTTCAGGATCAAAATTGGACAAAAAATGTTAGTGTTTTGCAAATTTACTCTTTTGACAACGTTTTCTCAAAAACGGCTGCACCGATTTCTAGTATTTAAAACGCATTTTAGAAACTCGATATGGACTCAAGATGATAGATTTTTCGCAATGATCAACCGAGCAGTTTTTTTACAATTAGCAATTAAGTGTTAATTCACATTTTTTGAAAAATCGGGTTGGTTGATCGTCGAGCAAATTTGATAAACGTTAGTCCTCATCGAGATACATCGAATGGCTTTTAAATTTTTGAAATCGGTCCAGCCGTTTTTGAGAAAACGTCGATTTACGGCAAAAAATCTGTTCATATACACATACACACACATATAATTTTTCCAAATATGGTCTCATTCGATTTAGAATGGCTTGAAACGTCGAGAAAACAAAATTAGCAAATCGGATTTTTTGATGAAAACAAACCCTTCCTTCGGGAAGTTAAAAATATGAATAAACTTGGATCATACGATTTATGCCCAAAATATTCGAAATATTACTCGACGTACTGCGTTGACACTTTCGACCCTGTCCTGAATTTATTGTTGAAATCCATACATATCAATAATTTCCAACTACCAATAAATTTCTTTAAAACTCCACACGTTCATATTATCAATCAACTTAGCATTCCTGTAAACGACATTCACAAAGTCAAGAACAACTCTCTACCATTACAGCCTCTCTTATCTATGAGTACTTCTAAGATTCATTTTAATTGCCATTTTCCATTGAAAATACAACACGAACAGTTGTAATAATTCAGAAAATTGTACGTGCCAGACATCGTGATCGTTCCCATATTCATATAGTAAATCTTTAGAAACGATAATGACGCTATTGGAACTTGGAACGCGACATCGTCAGCCTCTCCTCGCCTAAGCCATCGACAGGTGGAACAGAGAAGGGTTAAATCCGCGGCTTAACTGAGTGATAAATTTATGACAGCGGTGTACGGTCGTGTTCCTGATTTGTACCACCATAGACATGTCCGATTTTTTTTAAACGCTCTATTTTCTACTGACTTGACTTCTTGTCTAATATTGTTTTATGTTTTGAAAAAGTTAAAACAGAAGGAGTGTGGATTTATTGGAGTTTAAATTTGAACCATGTTTCAAAGGCGCTGTGTTTTGTTTTTTCAAAAGTACTCATGTCTAGTTATTTTTTAATGCATACCTAATGATCATAAATTAGATTTATTATTACCGTTGTTTGTACATGCATTTAAGGAGGAAGTGTGTGTTTAGTATTTATGTTTGCAGCTAATTGAAAACATAACTCTTTCATTTTAATACTGACAGGAGTTTTTTGTATTGAATTAAAAGAGATTTAGATGGTATTTAAAAACATAATCTAATGATTAATATAATAACAAAATAAAATCATGTATAAATTAATAAAAACAGTAAAACCTTGTGCTGCTTCTTAATTTGTTCAAATTTTCTGTTAATTTAATAACCTGTAACAACGTTGATTTCAATTATAATTTTGCTATTATTATAATAAATAAATAAATATATTAATGCCGCAATTGCATAATTAACTAGTTAAAAGTGGCATTCTGCCTTAAGGCAAGTTGGAAAAGCTTCCCGATAGGTGTAAAATGAAAAAACCACGAAACATTTTTTTTTAATTTAACAAAATATTTTGTGAAATAAAGCATTTGCTGTAAATACATTTTGCAGACAGTTTATTTTTTTTCATTTTTTTCATTTCTAATCGACTTGATTGACTTATCACATCACAAAAACGACTTTTGACTCAAATTTTGACTGTAATATTTTCAAAAACTTTGATGAATTTTTGAAATTAAACTATTTGTCGTAGGGCCGTAATATTTTAGTATGTTCTACAAGACCACGATATCTATCGTCAAAAGAAGTTTCATAATATCATTTCATAACAGTTGAAAAAATATTTTCAACAGTTAATTATAAGAAATTGTGCCAGCGAATCTTTACTAAAAACTGATGAGAAAAAATTTCAAAATCGATTCAGAATTGCGAGCTGAAACGTGGACGAATAAATTTTCACTTTTCTGCTATTCACAAAGAAACGGCTTAGCCGATCGTCGCGCAAAACTGACAAACGATCGATATACATCGCATGGCTTTTAAATTTTTGAGAGAAAACGTCGATTTAATGTAAACAATCTGTTCACGCACACACATACACACATAATTTTTCCAAATTTGTTCTTATTCGATTTACAATGGCTTGAAACGTCGAGATAACAAAAAATCGTCAAATTGGATTTTTTTTTAAAAAACTTTATTACTAATTATTTTTTCTTTTTTTTTTATCTTACATACTACATATATTTTACTTTTTCTTTACATATTTTCACTGTTTATTACATTTTTCTTTACGAATATTTCTTCCGAGGGCAGGTCCGTGGGTTGAGTTGAAAATGCACTCAAATCATGGTTGCACGATGTCAGAGATTTACATTTTCCTGTTGTATAGGGATACAACTCGATTTTCTTTGTATTTCAAAGAAATTCTCAATTTTAGTACCTCTTTACTTCCAAGTGGCATGTTGCCACTACAGCTGTGCATACGAAAGGCCATTTTCACTAGAGATCATATTTGAAATCTATGATTTTAAGTGAAAATTTGGTATCAAGCTGCTTTGATATCGAACCGACCGAGGTTGGATTCGAACCCTGGACTAGGATTTGCTACACCACGTTCTTACCACGAGACCACGACCGGCCCTTTTTTAAGTAAACGAAGTTAACAATTTAAAATTGTACGGCGATATGTATTATTTGGCATGATTTAACTATTGAATTTAACCCTTTCCACTCGCAAAGTGCAGAATTAATACATATTATTCCGAGTAGACAGGGTTTAATTGATAAAGTATCTATATGGACGTTATGATCAGTGGTGTTGTCGAGCCGAAAAGCGCCGGAACATCGTTCCGGCAAATCATTTTTGAGCCGGAACGCGTTCCGACAAAAAAAAATTAAAAAAATTGCTATATACAGAAAGTGAATTTTATAAACTATAATTTCACTAATTTTAATTAAACGTTCCTATTATTGTAATTAACATACATATATGTGCACAAAATGGATTTTGTAATAATTTTTGTTTCTTTCCTTTTCGAACGGAACCGGAACAAACATGGAAACCGGTTTTTGAACCGGTTTTCTAATTTTAACGTTCCGGCAAAAAAAATATTAGCACAACACCACTGGTTATGATGTAAACAACTTCAGAATATTTTATAATAATTTTTCTACTTATGACATCCCTGAATCATTATCTACACACATATGCCATTTTGGTACAATTGATCATTGCTAAATTTAGCAGCGCGTACATCTGAAAAGCTCTCCGTAGCCCCGAATTTTGGCATTCGGTTTGGCGACAAAGCTGCATCGGCTGCATCCTCTCAATATTTAGCATTTGACATTATGGACATTTAGCGTGGGTAGCGGCCATTAAATGACCGGAAGCAGGAAGTCCGTGGCGCACGGCCCGATACGGCAGGATGTGCAGCCAATGCAACGCACGCACCCTCATGTCCGAATATTGGCATCTATGCTTTTCAAATGCGAAATTGTGACGTGTGATCCATAGTAAAAGTTTGAGTAGAAATCAATTTATTATGCTGAGATTTTTACTCGGAATCATTGAGAAAAAATCAGTTTCTCTACAGTTTTTCGAGAGTAGAATACTATTTGTTAGCGCTTAAGTAAGACCTGGTCTAATGAAATTGTATAAATGAATTTTAATCATTTAAATTATATTTTATATTTCGAAGTATAGAATAATTCTCTATTTTGTAATGCATCCTGTCTATAGTCATTAACTACCCGGTATGTTACTGTAATCGCAAAAAATCGAATTTTTTTTTTATATATTTATACGTTTCAGGGGGTTTTGAACGTTTTGACATACTTTAGAAAAAATAGATATGTGTGTGTGTGTTAGTGTATGTTCGGATTTGAATTTTCGTTGACGATTTCCGGGAACATGGAAAATCTAGCAAGCTAAAACAAATCTCATCAAAAGCAAGCAAGCTTTCTCGCATCGTGTGAAGCAAACGGCTTGAAAAACTATCATGAAATCTAGCGACGAATCCGTGATAAAATCAAGCATGCTATCCAGACCAGAAAGCAAGCGTCGTGTGAACAGCGCTTTACTTGCGTTGACGGAATGAAGAATTTATTATATTTTTGCGAAGGCAGGTCCTTTGGTTTTCAAAATGCAGAAATAATGCAAAAATTCAAATTTGTTGATTAACTAAGAGCTTCACAAATAATAATTATTAATTTATATAGAAATAGAATTATTGTAGATAAGCATACAGATAGGTAGGTAGACAGGTAAATATGTGGATAAGTATGTAGGTAAGCAGATGGATAGGCAGATAGGCAGATAAGTAGATTATATATAAATTGAAAAATGTTGATTGAATCGATTGTTTACACATATCGGAAAGTTCATGCAGTTGCTTTAAGGCAAAATTTCACATAACTAGTTTCTTAAATATTTTGTTGTTTTATTTAAACATCCAGACAAAGTTAAAATATTTAAACATCACTTTTATAGATCGTAAAATCTCAAGAAATGTCAATAATGATTTTTATAAAACGTGACTTCCAAATGGTCATCTCTAAAGCAATGTTTTAAGAGTTTGAAAATGTTTGAGGTAAAAACTTTATTAGAAATATCGCATATTGAAAAACGGATTTATATAGATTTATACTGAATTATTCGAATAATTAAGTGTATAAAACATTTTAGTTCTGCCTATTAATTGATTGAATCTTTTTTTTACACATTTTAGAAAGTTCATTCAACTTGCATTTAGGCAAAATGACACTTTCGACTAGTTTAGTTTTATTTCACATTGCAATATTGATGATTGATATGTCCCATTGATTGCAATAATATTGACTGCTTTGACAACGTTCTAGAATTGAGATTTATGCTTCACCTGACTAAAAATGCTGTAATTATTTAGTAAAATATCAAAAATAGTAATCAATTTTTAAGTTTTTTTTTTCAACTTGTGTTAAATCGACTACCAGATAATATTATTGGTACAAAATAAAATTCTAAGCAATTTCATTTTACTTATGTTGTAGTTTTGAGTAATTATTTATACAATTTTCGCAAGTTTCTAATAATTATTTTATTAGACTTTTAATAAATGTTTAATCAAAACTTTATTTTTGCTGAGTCTATGAGTATGTTTGATGCATTTCCTCAAACATTTACAGTTAATAATTTTTCCTCGTTTCACTTCACACTTGCAGCAATGTCAACATAATCGCCCCATCTGCCATAATACGAGCCGTTTCAGTACATCATAACCAAACACTTGATATTTCAAATCAGTTCGACACGGTATCGTTTTAATTTCACCAGTTCCACATGTGCTATACATCATCATAACTGGAATCGAGTAAGAAGGGCCATAATTTCCAAACAATGGGGATGATGCACCCCTAAACTTCAATAAAGGCAGCTGAGAGCTTTTGAGATAGAATTATTAGACGGTTTTCCGAAGTTTAGTGATAATAATTTATTATAATGGTAATATAAAAAAAGTCGGATTAATAATTAATTAATATATACTATGACAAAGTTTTGCACCACTCTTGATAAAATATTTACTGCAAAAATGTTTCAACGATAAAAAGCTTTGAGAATTGGTGTCATAGATAACTTGTGGACCAATGATTCACTATTGCTTGTGAATGATTCACTAGAAACACAACAAATAATCAGTTTGTTCCAAACTTTAGTGAATCAAAATATTAAAGTACACAATTTGCTATCGTTGAACTACCATTCACGATGAAAATCTCCCAAAGTACCATCCCTTGATTTGAAGAGCTTTTGAAGTCCCATTTCAATGAGGTGACAATTTCCGGGCAGGTTTTGATGAATCATAATTGTGTGAGGGTGCGACACATACAGTATCCGATCAGTTTGATCCGATTTGCATGGTTGTCAAGCCATCGCATTTATACGAACTACAATAGCACATATGAACTTTGAAAAAATTCAATAAAGAAATGAGGAATTCGAATAATGGAAAGGCATGCTAAATTGTTTCCATGGTAGGTGGTACAAGTAAATTTTTTTTGATGTGCAACAATTTTTCGTCTGATTACTTTGACTTTGATTTGGATTGTTTTCACAAGTCTGATCACTATTAAGAATACTTGTATTATCATTATTTCTCTTTGACTTACAATTTATATTAAAAACTTATTATCATGAGTATTTAGTATTGAATAAGTAAATGTCTAATTATACCTTTTATTGAATGGGTTTAAATTAGAAACTTTTAGTTTAAAATTTGAATTGAACAAAAGGATATCCCATATTTACTATTTAGTAGATATGAATATTGTTCAGGTCTTTTTATAAAAATTAGGCTGCGTACTTCAAAAGTTAATATTGTAATGAGCAATATATTGGCACCAAAAATACCGAAAGTTTGGCAGATCATCAACAAAGTCCTCTTCTGTATTATATTTTTGAAAATTCTCAGCACTACTTTATTTGCCCAAATTGTCGTCAATGGAGTAAAAAAAATATATTAATTAAATCTTTTGTAATTTAAATTGTAATTACTCGTGTCACATTATATTACTTCTTATAAAGGAAAAATGCAACTGTGTATTTTTCACTATTTATATATCGATGTCATTTTTACATATATTTGCCAAAAGATTTACTTAATGTCTATGTAGGACACTTGTAAATATATTGTTGAATAAAAAAAAATCTTTTGTAATTGAAAAGCGGATCAAGATGATTCTTGGATGAAAATTGGTGAAAATTTTGTTGGATGGCAAGCTAACAAAATTATATAGAGCACCAAATTAAAAAAAAAAATGAGATAAAGTCAAGTATGATCATTCGCTTAATAAGTTCTATAAAAGGTGAAGTATTCTTTAATTGCTACTCTTAATTTATATTACTACAAAATATAATAATATAATACGAAAGAAAACAATCGAAAATATTTTTTTTACGGAATAATAAAATGACGGATGAAATCTATCACAAATTTTTATCGAATTCTTTTTGATATAGAAATTAAAAGATTATCTAAAGATGATATCTTATCCCTTTTATCTTAGTTTTTAATTAAAACTTGTGGTGTTTGAGATTTCAATCGAGAAATCTGTACTTTAATATGCTTTTCCAGAAATAAGCATTTTAGGAATTTTTTTTGGGTAACCTATTGTAGCCATACTAGATTTGCAAATAAAATTTATGATCTATATTATATAATACTTCATCTGTATATCAAAAAGGTTGATCGGATTAATTAAAGAATTTAATTTTGCTATACATTTCTATAAATATAGATTGTAATATTTCAATATTTATATAAAATTAATTCGTGAATATATAATATTATTATTTATTTAGTTTCCCAATGAATTATTTTACCGTAATTATATTTACATAACGCGATGTTATGAACGTGTAAGCTTTTATCCCCGTGGAATCGAGTCTATTGAATGCCATTTGATCATTCTCAAACAACAGTGCTGCAAATGGACCAATATGCTAAGTTATATTTGGAAGGAAAATCACATTTATATAATAAGAAAAGACCAATTGTTATAAACAAATAAACCCGTAATTTATTTGCATAATTTTCTATATATAAGATCAAAAGTTTAATAAAAAATTTGTTTTGTTTTTGTTTACAATTGCTGGATCGGGTATTCTGTATTCTCGAAGCTAAATTATTAAAAAAATCGAGAACGAAATATTTTGCATATTTTTACGTTCTAAATCCTTCTGAACATTTTGGCATGCTTTAGAAAAAATTGATCGAATTGTTTGTATATGTGTGTATGTTAATTACGAATTTTGTAGAGATAATTTTTTTGTTCACGATTACAGGAACTCATCCTGATTCAAAATCTTGATGATTCAAAAAACTTTTGATTCTTATTCTTGGGTAGACGTGCTGATTAAATTTTTGCAAAGGCAGGTCCACCCGATTCAGAGATATGACCTATTAAATACATAAAATAGTATTGTAGTTTCTTAGAGAACGGAGGATCCGAAAAGATCTTCTATTAATTTGTTTTGCATTATCTTAATTTTACTAAATCTTCTATCTTCTGAATTCATCTTCTTATTTCTTCTCCTAATACTATTTCATCTTCTTCTAATTATGTCGAAATTTTTACTTGATACTGGGTTTATTCCATACATTTTCGATATATACTAATTTATTCAATTACAATTATATATTATCATCATATACAAACTCGTTATTACAAATCATAATATTTTTTAGGAAGTGCCAGGAATCGAACCAACGATCTCCGGCATGTGAGTCGGACATGCTACTTCTGAGCCATGTCTGCTACAAATCATTATTGTTGATTCGTATAGATGTAGAAATTTTGATATACAGGTAACAGGTAAACAGGTAGACAGATGGTGGGCAGGTTGACAAGCAGAAAGTTACAGAAGTAGACGAGTGAACAACTTGGACAGGTAATACTACTAATCAAATATTTATTGATCAAGTCGAATATTTATACTTATCAACTTACCTTAGGGCAAAATGGCACTTATACCAAGTTTAGAAAGTTAGTACTTCATATAATAATAATATTATTTCTGTTAGAAAGATCAAGAATCTGAATAAAAACCCGATTTTCTCGTTTCAATCACTCGTTTGATCCACTTGCAGCCGACACCTTGCGTGTACATCGGATTATCGCGCAGGGGAGGATACCCTAATACCGCCCTAGATGGACGCGGTGTGAAATCCGTATTTTAAACCCGACCCTCCCCAATAATGCTTCTTAAAATAATACGCTGCCGGCTACCTACTAAGCCGACAGAACAAACACACTAGATAGAATGCTCTCTATAATACGACCGACGGAAATATAATATAAGCCCGATCACTTTGGTCGGAAACACTGACCGTTCCGTCCGTCGGCTAAGAAAACAAAAACCTATTTTTGGACGTTAAGATGTGCCGAACTTGTGAATTAAAACTATGTTGACATTAAAAGGACAACTTTATATGACATGGTTTTGCCCTTGCCATAGGGTAAATAATTGAACTTGCAACATAATTTTCTATTCAACTTCCCGAAGGAGAAGTTTGTTCTCGCGAAAAGGTCCGATTTGCTAAGTATTTTTACTAAACGTTTCAAATCATTCTAAAATTTGGACAAACTTTGTGTAAATGTGATCCGATTTTCGGATATTTTGTTTTGTCGACATTTTCGCAAAAACTGCTGGACCGTCTTCAAAAATTCAATAAAATTTGATATAACTCGATAAACCCAAGCGTTGATCAGTTTCTACGTAGTTAGCAGTAAAGTGTAAAATATTTTGTCTACGTATTAGCGTTAATCTAAAATTAAATTTAAAAATTCAAAAACTGGCCGTAAGATGTTGGTTGGAAATCGCATTAATTAGTAAAGATGTAAATAAATTGATGTTGAATTTTTTTGACGATTTTATTGAAATTTTCTGTAAGAATAAATTACATAGTCTGAAATAATATACTAAAATATCATAGACCTACGAGAAGCAGTTGCATAAAAATTCATAAAAGTCTAGGATTTCTATGCCAAACCATCTATACATGTGTTTTCGTAGGTAGCTACTGATTACAGCTGTCATCTACTATTTAATAAAATACATTTTTAGAACACGTAATAGATGAAATACAATTTGTTAAACTAATTGTTTTTAATTTATTGTAACATTCTATATGAATAAGTTATAATAATAATAAGATTCATATTAGAAACTCGTAAGATACGACTATGCAAATAATTTTTAGTAAAACCATTTAATTTTATTGAGAAATTTAAAGTTTGGTTCAGTAAGTAGGGTTTAATAAGAGAATAATCTTTTTTTTAACTAATTTAGTGCTCTTTATTGATATGCAAGAGAACTCACGCGATCAAAATTTAGGTGTAAGTGGCATTTTGCCTTGAGGCAAGTTGCATGAAATGAAAAGTGAGATTTAGCTTCTTAGATATAATTTTCAACTGTTCATTTTAAAAATAAAGTTTTTGCTTTCACTAAAAGCGCAGCCCCATTACTCTAATGAACTCTCATAATTCAACCACTTTTAGTAGAACTTTAATATGTTTGTATGTCAGTTTAGAGATTAGCCATGAAGTCGATGGTCCTGCAGTAAAGCGTCAAACACAGTTTTCGTGAACTTATTACATAAAAACGACCCGACTGATCTTTACACTGACCAAACCCAGAATCAATAGTAAGCTGATCAATCAAAATTGGTTGAGGAATTTGAAAGATATGGTTGAAATCAACTCCAGTCAAACGATTGAGGATCAATCGAAAAGTCTCAAAAATATAGAAGAAAATCAGACTTACCGGCAAAATCGTACAGTTCTCCTTTAAGAACTTAATTGAAAAACTAAATTAATTTTGTTTTTATGAAGTAAAATACTTCTGTTATTATTATTGTTTTAGATATTTCTACATGTGTACATGCTTATATAATATATTATGTATGCTATGATATATACTAATAATAGTAGGTTCAAATCTAAAAATTATTAAATAACTTTAAATTAGAAATGTGTAAAAATATTTATTGTGACTCATACCATACAATTTGTCTGACTTGATGTATAATGACGTATTTTAATAAATAAAAAAAGTAGTGATAAATATTTGATTTGCTACTATTCACCATAAACATAAAAAGGATATAAATTTGCTATTAAAAAATTTGAATTGAAATATAAGAATTTATGGAATCTAACCACCTGTTCATATTTTAGTATTAGTTATTCCAATTTCTAGTTTATACTCTATAGGGATCCTATTGATTAATAGTGTCATGTCATACGATAACAAATATAAAATAAAGACTATCCTTAAAGTATGCAAAATTATTTTCAATATACCTATTCAATAAATCGTATAGCTCTTTGAACCCGCCCTCGTCTTTTGCTCTATATGAAGGATTTGCCGGGTGCTTTTACGCGCATATTATATAATCCTGTCTGACAGTTTAATCGGAAAATTAATTTAAAATATTGTCACGTCACAGTGTTTATTTGTGTGTCGGACTAGAGCCCCTCATGGGGTGGATCCGTTTAGCTCTAGGTTAATGGAAAATTGAAGTAGATAGAGATTCGAGCTTAGTAATTGCATATCAAATAAATTAAAGATGCTATGACTACAGAATACGGAAGCGTAATTGAAATTCTGTAATGTTATTGGGAAGTAATATAAAATTAGTTATATATGTAAATATTTTAATAGAAACCTTATAATTGGTATATTGATAGTCTTTTCCATTCCGTAGCCAAGTCACAACAAATGCGGTATAGGTGCATATTTTTAAAAATTTAGAAATAGGTTTATATTTCTTAAACAGTAAACTTGTTATCAAGTTAGCATTTTGTTGTTCCATAATATTACATAAATTGGTGAAATTTTAGAAAATTAAAATATACTTTCATAAATTTATAAATTTGTTCACTATTCAAAACTTATTTTATATTTTTTGTATAGTTCAGAATTTGATGTTTACTTAAATGTAATAACAGAATATAATAATTTAGCATAATATTAATATGATTTTCTTTCTTATTGTTTCCAAAAATTATACGTTTTCGCCGTAGTTCTAGCTTTCATTCAGTGGAAAATAGAATTATATTTGAAATGAATGAAACAGAAATTTGAAAATACTATTCAGATAACAGACATTGAAGCGGTACAACAAACTGTCATTTATTTTATTTATCACATTTTCGGTATAAATCTTTATTGAAAATATTTTTACCACAACGTCTTTTAATTAAATTTTCTTCAAAATATAAATTTTCTAAATCGATTTTTGTTTTAGCAAAAATAGTTTTAGTGGTTTTGTTAAAGTAGTTTACAGGTCGATTTATAAAATAGTTATGTTGTTATTTTACATATTTAGTATGTATATATATATTATATATATATATATATATATATAAATTGCATAAAATATAAAAAAAAATTCTCTTGTGTACATTTACAATATTTTTTAATAGTTCAGTCAAGCTACAACTCGATTCATAAGATATTCGTGTGAGAGGTTTTCCATTGCTATTTCACACCGCATTTCCCAAATTGAGCTATTTTGAAATATGAACATATTTTTGATCAATAGTTTTAAGTGAAAATGGACATCGCTGCCGCACGATGTCAGGTTGTCCAAAGTGGGATTTGAAATCACGACCCGCTAAGGAACAACCTTAGTTATATAAATAAATGTCAAAGTTTTATATTTGTTCTTATACGTTAAAAATAAATATGGCTATACCTTGATTCAATGAAAATATTAAACTAATTCGAATAAAAAAAAACCCTTTAGATAAAAATAAGACGGATCAAACACGTTGCTGTATACTAAATCATTTAAAAAAGCAAAAAGAATTACTAATTTACTAATTTCCATTTTGCATGATTAACTAAAAATACCATATTTTTAATAAATAATTTGAAATTATAAAAATCATACAATTGATAGATTTATTTTTGCAAATTCTTTACTTATTTTAACAAAATTTATATAAAAAATGTGACAAATTTATAAAAGTTAATAAATGACAATAGACAATAAAAATAACCAATACATTTATCAATTTTCCCGAGGACACATTTGTTCAAACAAAATAACCGGTTTCCTGATAGATTTGCGCGTCGTCGCAATGGGATGTAATTGTCGCGCTATATAAATACCCCGTATACAATATTCAATCTAAATTGTTCTGTATTATATTTAAGTTGTCAATAAAGTAAAATTAATGACGTTCCCGTACGACTCTTTGAAATCTGCGAATGTTCTCAATTCAAATATAATTCCCCAGAGCTACCGATGGATCGCTATATAAAGTAAATAAAAGCAGTGGAATAAACGTGGGCTATCTAAATTGGTCGGAATACTTTTTTATTAGACCATAAAATAAATAGATATGTTGTTGGTGTAAATAAATTAATAGTGATAAATAATAGTAAGCGAAAAATAAATAACGCTGTGCAAATATATTTGGCGTGTAATTTATCATTATTATAGATGAAATAATAGATAAAATACACAATTATATATTTTCTATTATATATTAAATTAAATTATATATTAGTAAATAAATAAAATCACGTCATAATGTGTTCTGTTTTATAGTTTCAAAATTATTTGGGATTTTTTAAATTGTTTTTGTGTTGCTGAAGTCGTTTTATTAAGTTCTGGTCAGTTTCTCCAATGTAAATTGATTTGCAATCTGAACAATTGATTTGTTAGACTAAATTTCTAATCCTAACTGCAAAAGGCAAAATATTGTTCGATATTATTGAGTCGAATATTGTACTAATGTATATAAATAATTATTAAATGAAGGAAATCTCATACAAGTATCATGTTTTATATTTTGATTGCTGGATTATGTGATTCTCTTGCAAAGTTGTACTAAAACACTAATATCTTCCACTGACTAACTAAACTCCGTAGTGATAATGATAATTATTATAACTTTTTGAAAATAAACTTTAAATTTCTATTTTAATATTATATTGAACCTTTAAATTTTATCCAAACTCGTTCTATATAACCAAACTTGATTTGTGTAATTCCCAATTCAAAACTTTTATTTTACTATTATCAACTAATTTTGTTTTAATTGGTAGAAAGTTAAAACGCAAGATACATAATAGAAGAAAAACCGTTTTTACATTCAAGAAGAGAGTATTTGAAAATAATCTAAATTTCAATTGATTTTTATAGTTAAACCACTTTTCATGGAACTATAATATTTGAAGAAGATCATTTTTATTAATAATTCTCTCACCATGCAAAGTTACATTAAAATCTCAATGAAGTAAACCTGATGTTCTCCTTGTGAATCATTAATAGATATGAGAATATCGTAGCACATAGTATAATAATCATCTGTTGTGAGGATGAAATAGGAATATTATTTTAAGTAAAATCTAGCTTCTAACAAAGTATATAACTTTGTGTAAAACTCGTACTAGAATCTATTTATGCTTGCTGCCAAAAACTGTGCCAAAGACCAACTAAGGAAGGAGTCGTGCAGTGGTTATTCTATTTAATAGGAAACACTAAGACTGCTATGCCCTTAGATGTGTATAACCTTCCAAATTGAAAGTTTTATTTATCAACTATGTTTTTTAACAGCTTATTAATTGTTACTGGCAGCCTGATCAAATTATATATCAGGTGAGTTAAATTTAAGTTTAATAATCAAAGTATTTGTCAGGTGGGTTGAACTTAAGTGTATTGTCATAATTAAATATTAAAGTTTACACGTGTCTTAACTCCAACAAAGGCCTTATCGTGTATTTGCATATGCCAACCGCAAATTCGGACAACTGACGACTGTCAGCTCGTTACAGTCTCATGTAGTTTGGTTTATCTATTAGTTACTGGTAGTTTCTGACGATGCCGGAGTGGTGTTGCATAACACGATCCAGGAAGAGCTTCATACGCATGGATTCGTACCTACATCGGCGTCGCCACCGGTCTCAGGATACAAATTAGACAGAGTAGCTGGGGGATCCCAAAGTACTAAGAAATAGAAATTCGGTAAATAATGTAATTATTTTGAAGTTGTAAGCAAGATGGATTCTGGAGAACATTGGTGAACATAATAATTGATCAGAAAATCATAGAGATCTGTGTAGTCAATAGGGTTCCATAGTATTCCACAGTATTCCATAGTATTTCACACTATTCCACAGTACTCCATAGTTTCCATGGTATTTCTTAGAGTTCCATATACTACCATAGAGTTTTTCCATATACTTCTATAGAGTTCTTCTATTATAATAATAAATGGTAGTCTGCCCGAAGGCAGGTCCATGGTGTGACAGCCACTACAACAAATGATTTCCTTGCCTTTCATCCAATTACCACTATTCTCTATCACCATTTTTTTTACATTTTATGTATTTTCCTTTCTAAACTTTTGTTTCCATGCTTCTTGATCATATGCTTCGGCTTTCAGTTCCCTGTATTTTCTCTTCTCGCGTTCTTCGATATACTTTTATAAAGCTCCATAAAGCTTCGAGTTCCATAGAATACCATAGATTCCTTTGTACAAAATTATGAAAGTTACATTATTTATAATAGTCTATTTGCAAACATTTAATATTCCTCGAATATTTCATTGGGGTGTGGGAAGTTCCAGCCATTTGCCTTAAGACGTGGTGCCATACACCACCAGTAGTTTAGAGTTAATATTGAACTTTGTACCAAATTTAATATTGGTATTAAGTATTAAATTTCAGAATTCTGATATTACATACATCAATCCTTTAGTATCCTTCTCTAATAATAATTTGTGTGACTAATCCCCGAGAAGTCTAGCACGTCACATGTCCCTAGTACAACATTGCACGTGGTCAGATTGCATGAACAGAACGTGTGCACGTGCTATTTCATCAGTTTATTTTGACAGAGTTTCCCAATTGTTCAGAACTAGTGTTAAAACTAAATGTCAGGTACAGTTTAGATGTATTCTGTGATTTTGAAAATGCATCAAAATATGAAATTTAGGTATTTCTATACCTAATATAGAATACTCTATAAATTATTTGTATTTCTATAAAGCTAAATCCCTTCACTCTCATAGTCAGTGCAAAATTCAATCATGTTTAAGCAAACTATTTAATTTAATACACTGCAGTAATATGTATATCTTCAATATATATGCATTCCAACACTCCTCCCACTCCAAATTTCGAAGGCCCGATTAGTATTTTTGAATGTTCATTAAAATCATAAACTTTAATATCATAAAAAGTTTCATTAAAATTAAGTACGATATTGGCCGGGTGATCTTGACCAAAAACTAATCAGCATGAGATTCAGAATGAATTGAGCTGTTAACTTCAAAAGTACCATTTTCTAAAAGAAATCTTGTAATCATTCTCATTCCGATGCTCACTCCCACTAGATAAATAAATAAATAAATAGATATAAATATTGAGAGAAAACATTTATTGACTTCAACAGTAACATTTTCTAATAGGAATTTTATTCAAACGCACTATCCCACTATAATAACTTGTTAGCTAAGAAATATATATTGAGAGCAAAAAATTATTGACTTCAACACTAATATTTTCTAACAGGAATCTCATTCTCATTTTCATTTCAACGCTCTATCCTACTGTAATAATTCAAGTTAGTTAATAAATAGATAAATATTGAAAACAAAAATTTATTGACTTCAACACAATATTTTCATATCGGAATCTCATTCTCATTTTCAATCCAACGCATGATCTCACTTTAATAATTTAAGTTAGCTAAGAAATTAATATTCGGAGCAAAAAATTAATAAACTTTAGAGTAACATTTTCTAATAGGAATCTCATTTTCATTCCAACGCTCTATCAAACTGTAATAACTTAAGTTAGTTAATTAATAAATAAATATAGAGAGCAAAAATTTATTAACTTCAACGGTAACATTTTTTAATAGAAATCTCATGATCATTTTCATTCCAATGCTCACTCCCACAATAATTACTTAAGCAAGTTAATAAACTAGTTGGTTTGGTATTTAGCCTTGAGGCAAGTTACATGAACTTCCCGATATGTGTAAATAATCGACTTAATCAATAAAAAAATAATTTAATTTATGAGTGATTAGAAGTATTCCGAATGGGTTTATTACACATGATTGAAAACGAACGAACACGGAGTATTTTCTAACAGCAAATTTTCAAAATTCAATCATTTTTATAATTGAACCAGTTTCCATAGGACTTTAATAGTTTAGTATGTTCATTAAAACAAAGTACTCTATAGTTATACCAAGTAAATAGTCTAATTTTAATGTTAACGAACGTCAAAAAACTAATCATTTTCTTAAACTTTGATAAATTTTTAAAATTAAACTACTTGTCGTAAGGTCGTAATATTTTAGTAAGTTCTATAAGACCATGATATATATTGCTAAAAAAATCCATAACAATCGGCTTACATTTTTTTTCAACAGTTAATTACAAGAAAACGGCTCGGTAGATTTTCACCTAAAACTAATCGGTACCATTCCCAACTAATATCTTTCGAACAGTTTTTGATTTTTTAAAATCGGTTCGGTAGGATAAGTTAAATGTGGACGAAAGGTTTAACACTTTTTTCAAATCACAAAGAAACGGCTTGGCAGATCGTCGCACAAAACTGACAAACGATAGTCCTCATCGAAATATATCAAATGGCTTTTAAATTTCTGAAATCGGTTCAGGCGTGTTTGAAAAAAACGTCGATGAAAGGTCTAATTTTGACAAATGCCAAAAAAACGATACCAATTTTTGCAAACTTTGATGAATTTTCAAAGCTAAACCAATTGTCGTAGGGCCGTAATATTTTAGTATGATCTAGAAGACTATAGTATCTACCGTCAAAAAAATAATAATGAAAATCGTCAAAAAAATACTTTTAACACTTTATTACAAGAAAACGGTCCGACCGATCTTTACCAAAAACTAACCAGCACGATTCCCAATCAATATCTTTCGAATGGTTTTTGAATTTTCATAATCGGTTCAGAATTGCGGGCTAAAACATGGACGAAAATTTTTTCACTTTTCTGCTATTTATAAAGAAACGTCCCGGCCGATCGTCCCACAAAACTGACAAACGATAGTCCTCGTCGAGATACATCGAATAGCCTTTAAATTTTTGAAATCGGCCCCGATTTCAATCGAGAAAACGTCGATTTACGCCAAAAAATCTGTTCACATACACACACACACACACACTCATACTTTTTCCAAATTTGGTCTCATTCGATTCAGAATGGCTTAAAACGTCAAGAAAACGTAAAATTAGCAAATCGGATTTTTTTATGAAAACAAACTTCTCCTTCGGGAAGTTGAAAATAGATAAATATTGACAGCAAAAATTAATTGACGTCAACAGTGACATTTTCTAATAGAAGTCTCATGATCATTCTCATTCTTATAATAACTTAAGCTAATTATTAAATAAGTATTGATGGCAAAAAATTAATAACTCAAACAATAACATTTTCTCTCAGAACAGGAATCTCATTCTAATTCCAAAGTTTTTAATCAACTGAAACAACTTAAATTAGAAAATAAATAAATATAGAAAACAAAAAATTATTAACTTCCACAGTAACATTTTCTAATAGTAATCTAATTCTCATTCTCATTTCAAAGTTAATAAACAAATATTGAAACTAAAAAATATTCAGTTACACAATAACATTTTCTAACAGGAATAATAATTAGTAGTAACATTTTCTAATAGTAATCTAATTCTCATTCTCATTTCAAAGTTAATGAATAAATATTGAAACTAAAGAATATTCAGTTACACAATAATATTTTCTAACAGGAATAATAATTCCTAAGCTTTCTCCCACTATAATAAGTTAAGATAATAAATAAATATAGAGAGCAAAAAATATTAACTTCCACAGTAACATTTTCTAATAGGAATCTCATTCTCATTCTCATTCCACCGCTCTCTCCCACTGTAATAACAATGCCCTCACACCGCTTATGAGATATTCTATCCTATCTATCCGCGATATTCTCGATATCCTACGGTCACTAGTCCCCGTCGGAGCAGGACCACTATACGGTTCTCGCTGCGTTGACCGCTCTACAAAGTACACACACTCGTCGTCCTTTTCTGCTAAGCGACGCCCCGTTCGCAAGCGGAATGATTTATGTCATACACGCCGGCGATGCTACGGAGTTCGGCGCGGAGCACACAGATGGGGCGATCAGGCGGAAAAGTGAGGAATGAAGACGGTCTCGAAGATTATAATTATAATGATCATTACGATAAATTGGAAGTTATTAATAAACTAGTGGTGCATGGCATTGTGCCTTAAGGCAAATTGCTGGAACTTCCCGTATCGAAAATTAAATTTTTTAAATAAGCTTTAACATTTTTTGAAAATATTGAAAAAATGAGATTTTTGTGTGATTTGAGTTTTTTTAAAACATTTGACTTTTTTGAAAAAAATGAATTTTTTCTTTATGTTTCAAATTTTTTTGAAAAATTTGAACATTTTTTTTTCAAAGCAATCGTGCTGCGTGGCTGTTTTTAGTTTGATTTAATAAAAAATGCCTGAATCAGAAGAATATTTTACCCGGTCGCCCGTAAATAATTATAATGAAAATAACTAGTTGGTTTGGTATTTAGCCTTGAGGCAAGTTACATGAACTTCCCGATATGTGTAAATAATCAACTTAATCAATAAAAAATAAATTAATTACACATACTTGATTTATTACACATAATTGAAAACAAACGAACACGTTAACTCGGAGTTTTTTCAAAAGCAACTTTTCAAAAATCAACAATTATTATATTTGAACCAGTTTCCGTAGGATTTTAATGGTTTAGTATGTTTATTAAGACCAAGTACTATATTGTTATACCAAGTAAATCGTCTAATTTTAATTTTAGCTAAAGTCAAAAAAAACTACGCATTTTCTCAAACTTTGATGAATTTTAAAAATTAAACTACTTGTCGTAAGGCCGTAATATTACAATAAGTTCTATAAGACCATGATATATATCGCTACAAAAAATTCCATAAAAATCGGCTTAAATTTTTGTTTTTCAACAGTTAATTACAAGAGAACGGCTCGGTAAATTTTCATCTAAAACTAATCAGTACCATTCCCAACTAATATCTTTCGAACAGTTTTTGATTTTTTAAAATCGGTTCGGTAGGATGAGCTCAAATGTGGACGAAAAATTTTTCACTTTTCTGCTATTTATAAAGAAACGTCTCGGCCGATCGTCCCACAAAACAAACGATAGTCCCCGTCGAGATACATCGAATGGCTTTTAAATTTTTGAAATCGGCCCAGGCGTTTTCCAGAAAAAATCTGTTCATATACACACACACACATACATACTTTTTCCAAATTTGGTCTCATTCGATTCAGAATGGCTTGAAACGTCGAGAAAACATAAAATTAGCGAATCGGATTTTTTTATGCAAACATAAACTTCTCCTTCGGGAAGTTAATAAAACAAATGCAGTATTTGCTCGTGTATGAAACATAAGTTTATTGAAATAATTTCTATATTAATCGTAGTTTCTATATATAAAATATTTTTTAGGCAAAACAGATATTACAACTGTTCAAAGAATGAGATTATATCGCCAGCAAAAAAGTAAAAAAAAATACCATCAGCCAATGAATGTATGTTAATTTTAATTATATGAAGTTCTTTAAACACAATTACATGAGTGAAATTGTGCAAACAATATTTGTTTAGGCGTTTTTTAACATAATCCACTGTGTGAACGAATATTATAGATGTTTTTAATCAGCAATTACTTAAATTCTCTAATGAAGGTTTATTCCGAAAAGCTAATTATTATTAAAAGCTAATGACAAACCGATCATGTCATATTTGTAATATGGCTTTAATTACTTTATTGTTTTTAAATATTATACATATTTTTAATGCTATTATAAATATATAATTTATAATCTATCATTATATAAATGTGTATAATGGTTGACACTAATAAATATATGCATCACGAGTGTTACCATATTACTAATAAACATTATTTAAAATTGTTATATATTGCATTTATTTTTACTCAAATGCCATCTTGTACTCAAATGCAAATAAGTTTTACTTCAATCGCGTGTGAACCATACGCGCACTCTTTTTTTCAATTAAACCATTATTTTTATCTTATGAGCGTAAGTTAGTACGTGATTGACAAAAATATTCGTCTTAACATGATTCTGACAATGCAAAACGGTTTGAAATGAGCACGCCCTGTTGACTGAGTAACTCGAATTTTATGCGATACATTAATAAATTTAGTTTCAATTTATTTAAGCATATTACTGAACTATTCACCTAATACTTAAATATTACCTTAACTCTAATATTTTTATCTAGATATTTCAAATCATCATCTACGACTTGATTAAAATATAATATATCGTATTTAGCAGAGCCATGAATATCCCTTATTGTCCATAGTTTGACCGGAATTTTCAATCTGTTTCCAACAACTAGTGAGGTACTTACCGCACTTATGTCAATATTAATTTATTTCTAATTGAGTTGTTCGGTGTACTCATCGATTGTTTCCATGAAAGCAATAGACCTTGCAAAACTTGATAAATCAATATAAACAAGATTCAGAATTCTCATTAAAGAGATTATACAAGAATGTTTAATTAAAGTTTAAATTTATTATGCATTAGAGGACATTATCTCATATCTAAGAAATATAAAAACTGTAAAATTATTCATTCTAAATATAAGTGAGTTTTAGAATTTTTGAAACTTATGAAACTTTGCATATATTAAAATCTGAATCCATCTCGATATTTAAACAATTTTTTTTTTTTAAAAAGTGTTTTTGAAAATATTGGAAAAAATATCAAACCAACAAAATAGACCGTAACATAGCGTTGTTATGGCAACGCTATGCTACGGTCCTCTCTTCATATTAATTGGTAGTAAAAACTGTCAAAATGCTATTTTATCGGAGAATTAGCTTCTGAATTTAAATATGTATAATTTGTATTAGACCTCATAGATATAATTACATTAATTCTATTCTAATTCTCGGACGTAACTAGGTATACGTTATTTATGTTGTTTGCCTTGTACCAATTAATTCACATATCCATCTATATAAATATTACGAAAAAAAAAACTTTGAAAGAAGCCAATAAAATTATAAACGCATATATATTATACTAATAGTTTACATTCGACTCAAACCGATCTAAAAATAATGTTTGTATTGTGTTTTGGTAGAATATAGATTTTGTGTGATATTATGCAGAGACAACCTACACGTCGATTATTTATACACAAAACGCTAAAGAAACGAAAGAAAAAAATTACGACCAAGTTAATATTTGACGATGCACAGGCGAACGATGAAAGGCTACATATGAAGTTTTATTGAGGTATAAATTATTATGCGATAATCTTCGACGCATATACAAATATATTTATATATTTATTCAAGATTTTAATGGTTTCCCGTAATTTTATTCGATTGCGTAAAGATATATAATGTTGTATTGTTTAGGCCGAGTTATAATAAAAGATCGCTTGTATTGATATCAAAGAATATCAATTTGGCTTAACGATGCGTTCTTATACCCATATAATATGGAAATGCAGCGTGGTAGTATTATTGCTTTTTGTAAGCCCATATATATTTCTAAACTTTGCTTGTAAGAAAGTATTTTTATTATTTATTTAGGAACTATTAATTCATTATATTACGCCCTAAAGCAAATTGCTGGAATATCCCAAAAAATGGAGGAACTTTCCGCACTGTAATTGATCATTTACAAAATAATGATCAATCACCAACAAAAACTAGTGAGAAAATTTGCTATTTTTGAAAAAAAAACTTTCTGAAAAATTTTTTTTTCGAAGCAATCGTACTGTTTTAACTGCATATAGTCGAAATATCGAAGCGCGTAAGCGCCGCGTCGCCGTCTAACGGTTAATACAAGTGAAATGTTTTTTGACTTATTAAAATTGGATGCCTCGTTCTCTTAAAAACGGATTTAGCGTTTGTAGCACTTCTTGCCCGTATTTTCGAAACGGCTAGACCTGCCTGTGCCAAAAACTAATCAGCACGCCTCCTTATCAACAGCAATCGAATGCTTTTTAAAGAATTGAAATGGGTTGAACCGTGTTCCCGAAATCGTCAACGAAAATTTGTATCCGCACACACACACACGCACACACACGCACACACACATACATCCATTTTTTTTAGGGTATGCCAAAATGTTCAGAAACCTCGAAACGTAAAGATATATAAAAAATTTTATGTTCGATTTCTTTGCGATTACTATAATAACTTACCCTATGGGAAGTTAAAAATTCAATGAGGAACAACATTTGTTTTAATTTTTTTTTAAATATTTATTATGAACCCTGTAAATCTCATCAACGTATTTGATAGATCAAATATAATATAATACTTTCATCCATGATTATCTACAAGAACAAAAAAAAAACTAGTTGGAATGCTCGGCCACATACATGCATTATCTCATATTTCTCATTTTTATTTTATAAACAATTTAAAATTCAATTGCAACGTTTAAAATGATTGTTCTCAAATATACAAAGAAATCCATAATATTCATGCAAAAATGAAAAAAATAATCCCATATATTTTAAATTTACATTGATAATACTAAATTTAAATATTAGAGTTACTTTTAAAACATTTAAAGAATCTAAATTCGAAAAGTTGTGAAAATAATCAGTAATATTAAAAAACTACGTAATTTATAGTAAATACAGAATTTTACATAAATTGGAGAAATTTTCAAGCAATGAAGCATTTAGAGTAAATTCAAATAATTTTTTTCACCTTCTAATATTTTTTTTTGTTAAAAGCAATTTATTTTTGTCGATCAAGACTTTGACGTATTATTCACAAAATTGATAGGTACAAAAAAGAAATGGTACAAAAAATACAATAACTTGAATATAAAATGAAACAAAGTTTAGATAAGATGAAATAATAACACTAATATTTTAATATAAAGATTTTTGAAAAAAAAAAAACAAATAAATTGACGCTGTAACAAACAAGGGTCGCTAATTTCTGATCAATAACAAACCCTCACATCATAATACAGAGGCAACATATATGAACAAGGTTACTGCAAAAAGTAAACACAACGTTCTTATAGAAGTCATGAATACAGAATTTATCTTGCAACACACATAAAGCAGAATTGTAATAAATCGGCCATTTCGCATAGAATTTATATATCAGCTCTTTATGGACTCATCACTAGCGTTATGGTGCAAATACATGGAATTTTATGGTTTCGCCTGAAATTGATTTACGTCGTTTGACTATGCCAGACGCGTTTAATAATTATGTATATAGAAAGACAAAGGAAAGACAAACAGTTTAATGTCACATCAGTATCTCGCAAGGACACCATAAGGCTGTGATATAGTCTAGTCGATTCACTAATAAAAACTGCCTTTATTGCTTATGAGATCCCCTATCTCAACGGAGATCCATTATACATATAATGTATTATAAGGCTTATAGAAAGCAATTTATATAGATACCAAAACCAAGCCAAATATGGACAGGTACGGGATTTTGCACATGCACATTAAACGTTTAATGATATTGTTTCTTATTGTATGCACGGGACAGAGAAGATAAATAATTACATGCTAATTGTTTATGTATTTGAATCTACTCTCTGGAACAACTTAATAGAATGACTTAGGTCATAATATTTTTATGAGCCCTGATTTCTAAGATTATGTGCACAAAGGGTCAAATATGTTGTTACTAGTATGTCTTTCTATTTGTTCATTATATATACATATTCTATGTCAAACTTTTTATATGAAATATTTTTATTATAAACATTTATTTAAGAAAAAATATCGTTGGCGAATATAAATGAGAATACTCGGCTTTATCTTAATATAATTGTTCTTGTATTCAGGATATAGTAAATCGCTATCACAATTTTACAATTATACATTTTTAAGAAACACTGGTTAATGTCATAGCGTCTTGTTTTAATGGTAAAACAAATAGATGATTCTCTATTATGCAACACTTGTAACACACATTTTACCGATTTGTTTCTTCGATTTTTTTTGAAATGCCTTTAGATGCCTTCTAATATATGAAAATAAGTTGTATAAATAAATATAACAATAATTACTTTTAATTAGTTATAAAGGTACTTAAAAATATAATTAGGATTCAAAACAAATTTACATCATTCGTTTTAAATAAAAATATTATGTTGAACGACAAGAATCGGCTTCAATTAGTTAAAGAGTATACATAGCAAGACAATCATAAAATTTAAAAAACAATTATATAAAAAATCTTGTAAAACTAGCTGTTTTTAACTTCCCGTAGGGTAAGTTATTGTAATGGGCCGAAAATCGGAATTGAAAATTTTAACATTTCTCGACGTTTTGAAGGTTTCTGAACGTTTTGGCATACCTCAGAAAAAATGGATGTGTGTGTGTGTGTGTATGTGTGTGTGTGTATGTATGTATGGATACAAATTTCCAGTCACGTTTTAGGGCGCACGGATCAACCGATTTGAATGGTTAAAAAAACATTCGATTTCTATTGATAGGGAAAAGAGCTGATTAGTTTTTGGCAAAGGCAGGTCCAGCCGTTTCGGAGATACGGAGCAAAGAGTGCAGAAAATAGAAATTGAATTTTTGAGAGAACGGAGTATTCGATTTGAATGATCTAAAAAACATTCAATTAGTAATGATTGGGAGAAGTGCTTATTAGTTTTTGGCAAAGGCAGGCCCAGCCATTTCGCAGATACGGAGCTAAATATGTAAAAAATGGCAGTTTTTGAGAGAACTAAGCGTCCGATTTAAATGATTCAAAGAACTTTCTGCTTGTCTTAACAAAATAATTGATTTTGGGAAAAAAATTTTGTTCCAATTTTTTTTTTTTTTTTTAGTTTTTTGTATATCGAAAATATTTCAGATTTATTTTTAATTCTGACTATAGTTCTAATATACTTTGCAAATAATTTCAACTCTGCAATTCAGTTCATATAATTCTTATAAATATTAGACAATGTTACAATATTTATAATAATCTATTTGAAAACATTCAGTATTCCTCGAACATTTAGTTACGGTGCGGGAAGTTCCAGCAATTTGCCTTAAGGCACGATGCCATAATTGCCTCAAGACAGAATTCCACTTACAGCTAGTTACAAATTATTTCAAGCAAATTGCAGTCATTATGAATCTAATATGATTCAATACAATGATTAGACTTTTTTCTATTAAATAACTTGAATTTATAAAATTTACCTTTTGAGAAACTTAAAACATGAACATGTTTTTTAATAATATGGCAGTACAAAATTCTTCATTCTTCTGTGAAATTATGAGATTATAATGAAAAAAGCTAATAGTATTAGGTTTATTTATAGATGAATATTATTTTCAAATTAGATATCACAATCGTATTTCGTAACAATTACCTTAAATCATTCCTAATTTGAAACTTAAAAGTTAAATTAAAGAATAAGAAGACTAAATATTTATAAGAACACAAAGTATGCTTTTATATTAATTTCAATTCAATAAAATGTGGTTCTTCATTTCCCTCAAATTATGCATTTTTGAGCTCTGTAGAGTTTTTATACTTATGACAAAAACCTACTCTATGATGTTAAAGTTAAATTATATAAAAGAATATTTAAATTATTTTTTTTTAAATTAAATAGTATAAAACCGATTACTATTAACCCTAAAAAAAATATTTAGATAAAATCAATATTATGTTAGATTCATTTAATGTTTAATATTAATTGTTATATAATATTTAATTTTATTAACTTCCCGTATTGTAACCGTCCAAAAATACAAATTGAAAATTTCGTATTTTCTTCACGTTTTGAAGCTTTCTGAACATTTTGGCATACCTCAGAAAAAATGGATGTGTGTATGTATGTATGGATACAATATTTCGTCCACGTTTTCGAGCGCACATATATCAATCGATTTGAATGGTTCAAAAAACATTAGATTCCTATTGATACGGAGATGTCCTGATTAGTTTTTGGCAAAGGCAGGTCCAGCCGTTTCGGAGATACGGAACAAAGAGTGCAGAAAATAAAATCGAATTTTTGAGAGATCGGAGCAACCGATTTGTATGATGATTCAAAAAAACATTCAGTTTGTAATGACGGGGAGAAGTGAAGATTAGTTTTTGGTAAAGGCAGATCGAGCGGTTTCGGAGATACAAAGCTAAATGTGCAAAACAATGGCAGTTTTTGAGAGAACTAAGCGTCCGATTTGAATGATTTAAATAACTTTCTGCTTCTTTTGACAAAGAAATTGCTTTTGGAAAAAAAGTTATTGTTTAAATTTTTTAATCATTTATCAGATTTTAATTGTAATTTTGACTTAAGTTCTAATATACTTTACACAATTATTTTCAACTTTGCAATTTAGTTTATATAATTCTTATAAATATTAGGCAATGTTACAGTATTTATTTATAATAATCTATTTGAAAACATTTAATATACCTCGAACATTTTGTTACGGTATAGGAAGTTCCAGCAATTTGCCTTAAGGCACGATGCCATACACACCGCTAGTTTATCATTTCTTTTAGTTGTGACATAAAGTTTAAAAGATTTTTTTTATTTTTGTGCACATATGAACTTGCGTGAAATTTAAATTGCAACAGCAAAAAATCAATTTTCAAGAAATTTATACCCATATATTCATAATTATAAATGATTCATAATTAATTCAAATTATTTTACTTTATAATAAATGACAAAAAATCCAATGTCAATACTTTTAACTTTATTTATCTTCAGCGTCTTTACACCAGGTAATAAATTTAAGAAAATAAACTTACTATTAGCGAAACAAGGCATTTCAACATTAATATAGTAATAAACATTTAACTGCTCCAACGCACACATTTTAATTAATATTTAATAATTATAACTCATGGCGCTAACAATGTGAATTCTCATGATAAAAGATTTTTATTAATAAAGCACAAAGCGAATCGACTCTTCGGGTAAAGGCATAATGAGTACTTAAATTTATAATATATGTTATTAAAATTATACATTGGCAAAGTGTACAGCACAAATTAATAACTGCAAAGCACTACCGTATTTTAATTAAAAAGCACAAAACTGAGTCTGAAAAGAAAACAAAAACAGGAGAAATAATAAAGGTTGGCTTCTTTCATTTGGACTTTGTTCGGTTCGTATAGATTTTATATTATTCCTTTAATTAGACAGAGATACACACGATCTCGAAACATCATCAAGACAAGGACATAGTGAATTTAGATCAATTCCTTCTACAGAACGATCATCTTGTGTAAACTTTTTTTATTATGGATTTTGTATAATTAATTAAAGTTTGTTTATTCTTCTAAAGTTCTACTCGCAGACGTATAAAATGAGTTTTATGGATAAATTCAATTTAACAGTTACTTTAATTATAGATCGTGCGAAGACTTGATGAATTCGAAGTGATGTGTATGAGATTTTCTTAGGCGCCCTATACAGCCTCTTTTCTGGAGAAAGTTGGAAATAGTTAAAGAAAACTTATTTAGTCGAAGTAAGATTAGTTTTATGAAAAATTGATGCCTATTGACTTCATGTGTTAATTTTTAAAGTACTTCATATGTTTTAAATGGTTTACAATATTTCTTATTAGCGTTAACATGTTGACTATTGCGACAATTTTATATGACGAAAGATGACAACTCAATTTAATTATATTATTTAGATTTATTTTATTAAAAACTTCATTTTAAGTTCATTGTTTGAAAATTTAAAAACGTTTGTTCAAGATCAATAAAATACTATTTTATATACGAGGTAGGAATCTATAAGTCACCACCTCGTAGTTGGCAGGCAACGTGTTAATATTAATATAAAGAAGAAATGAGTGTTATAAACGCAGCTTTTCTGAAACTTTTCAGTGTCCTGTCGTGTTTGATATATTCAATAGCACATACAAGAAAAATATATTCTGAATCATTCAAATCGGATGCTCCGTTTTCTCAAAAATTTGATTGCTATTTCCTGCACTCTTTGCTCAGTATTACCGAAACGGCTGGACCAGGCTCTGCCGAAAACTAATTATCAGGTCCTCCCATCAATAGGAATCAAATGTTTTATGAATAACTCAAATCGGTTGATCCGTGCGCCCGAAATCGTGTAAGAAAAATTGTATCCACACAAAATACACTGGCGCACAAACACACACATACATCTATTTTCTCTAAGGTATGCCAACATGTTCAGAAACCTCTGAAACGTGAAGTAAAAACACAAATATTTTAGATTTTTGGATTACTATAACTTACCCTACAGTGAGTGAAAATTATTTATCAAGAAACGGCCCGGCCTATCTTTACCAAAAACTAATCAAAATAATTCCAAACGGTCATTTTTCGAAAAAAATGCACTTTTTCGCTCATCAACGCGAATCCTTGCCGTATTTTTATATCAATAAAATATTTCAAATCGCTCCAGTCATTTTAGAGAAAACGTCGACGAAAGGTCAAATTTTTTGCACACACACTCATACATAAATATATATTTTTACTTTCAGTATCTACAAATTCACAATGAGTTGCAATGTCGAATAAACATATAATTAGCAAATTGGATTTTCTGGTTGTGACAAACTTCTTCGGAAAGTTGAAAATATAGTGTTATGAACTTACATCTATCTCAGACCACATCAAATAGATCAGTTTGCAACATCCAGAGAAATATATTAACATTCACGTTATTTCAATGCAGCATATTGGAAAACGGAAGGTTTACTCTGACCAGAACACGTCCTTAGATAATGTCCAATGATCTGGTGCTAACTGCACATTAAGTTAGTTGCGTATAGGGATGACCAGAGAGATCATATAAATATAAATGTCGACAATAGACAATTTTTTAGATATGTCGGAGATAATCTAAAATTATTGTTAATATCATTTATGGCAATTAAAAACGCAATATTGATATGTAATGTAATAAATGAGAACATTTTCAATTCAATTTTAAGATTCATAAAAATCAATATAAGGGGAGTGATGTAGCCATACAAGTTGATTATGATTCTGGAGTTGATTGTAAAATGAATAGAAACAAAATTTCAAATTAAGATATTTTTGTAATGTGTAAAAAGACCACTCAGCTTTTTGAGACGCCAATTTCAAAAAAGACTGAAGAAGAAGCTGCCCAATGATAATATTGACATACATTATCACTACAATACCTTTGCATATAATAACAGTATTGGTGATTTCACTCATTGGAGTGATTCTCCAACTATGGATATAATATTATCACAATAATGTATATGCGTGTTTGAAAGTGTGAGCGTATATGTGCGAGTGAATGATATAAGCCAAATAGCTCACAAAATTGTACTGTATTCTGAAAAAAATATGTCATTAATAATTTGTAATAAAGTGCAGGGATTTTATCCGAGTACTTTTTCTAATTGAGGATAAGAATTTTAAAATTCAAAACTTCGAAAAATAAATCGAAGAATCTACTTTGTTATAGCATCGAAATTTTCTGTCACCACTAATTGCGATCCATGGTCAGACTGCATGGACAGCAAAAGCGACATGGCAGAAGAACATACCATACGGCACAAGATGCTATTATTCCATTATCGATTTACCGACCTCCTGGACATTTATATAAATTGGCAACAGTACGTGTGAATCCAGATAGTAACAACGAAGTTACTTAGTTTCTAAATGTACCTAGAAAACAGATTGTCTCATTTCTAGAATGAGCGCAATAACTTCAAGACGAAAGATTTTCATAACACAAAATCTAATCAATGAGATAAGCAGAATAAGAATCTGATAAGAATTGAATATAATGAATTTGTTAGATAACTGGAATAATTATAAATTATTTAAAATAGGGTAAAATATAAATAATTAATTAATTCTCTCAACATCTTTTAAAAACACCTTACAAAGTATCTAGAAGCAAATTTATATGAGCAAATTTTGTCTTTACCCTGGACGTGATTGCAAGACTTTGGACTCTCAGAGTCAGACGGTATCTGGTCAACCAAGAAAGAAATTAAGTAATTTATTTGGTGAATGTGAATCAAAAAGCGAATTAATAATTACATTAATAAATAGAAAACTACACAAATTGCCCTCACATAAGTCAGGTAGTCATAATAAGGTTAGCAATTATCTACAACCAGCAAATATATTAATTGAAAATTAACGAAACCGTATGAGCATGATCTAGAATTTTCAATCATTGTCTCTATTTTGTCAGTATCATATGCAAATAAGTACCAACTTAAAACAATTGAACATTGTATTGACAATATTGGATCTTGGAAACTTTAAATAATTAGTGAAATCAATACTCCTTCTCAATTTAATTCGCATTCAATTAACAAATTGAGTATCTTTTTGGTCAGCAACTAATTGTAATTTTAGGTTTGCTGACGTTGTCCAAATAAAAAATGCCTTTTGTTAATGGATAGTGAGCAGCCCCATTTGCCAAAAAGAGTTTTTGATAAATTTCGTAGTTTTCGTTTGGCGTTCGTTATAAGATGCAAAACCAAGTCGAATTTTTTTGTCATAACGCTAAGGTAAAATGGCATTTTAAGCTCGTGAAAAGTTATGGAGCTGTTTATGGTGACATAGCCTCAGAAAAACAGCAGTGTAAAAATTGGTTTGTTAAATTTCGTTCTGTTGATCTTTCACTCAAAGATGAAGAACGCTATGGACATCCAGTTGAAGTTGATTAAAAAAGAATTGTATACTTTAAACTGTTGATCCGAATGATCAATTCTGATGATGTCTACATTAACCAACTAACGAAACTAAACAAAGCAGGTAAAAATGCAGCTTGAATTGGCAAAATTGAGACGGTCCTTAGTTCCATAATTGATATCACATATCTTTGGCCACTTGCAAAATGAGCTGGTTGGGATGTTTCACCATATCCACCACACATTACTCTTTGTGATTACTTTTTGTTTCTATACAAAGGTCCTTGCAAATGGTAAACAAATGGATTTAGTTTTGTTGATAAAAACCAGAAGTTTTATGAAAGTGAGATGATGATGTTGCTTGGAAGATGACACAAAGTCATAGATCAAAATGAACAAAACCAAGTTATTTATGTCTCTGGTTTCCTTATAAAAATCCGTAATTACTTAGTTTCCAACCTAATACATACAATAATTTCAATTTTTTTATATCAACCTTAGGCGGATGAAGAAAATAAAGTGGACAGACATAATAATACATAAAAAAGTTCTAAGAAAAGTGGGTGAAGAAGGGACTTTACTGAGCATAACCCTAAAACGAAAAAGAATCTGGATCGAACTTATTCTGCAAAAATAATGCCTTCTACATGATGTAATTGAAGATGATAATCAAGTAGAAGAATGCAGATGGTTGATGACTTACGCGAGAAGAAGAAATATAAGAAATTGAAAGCCGGAGCATTGGACCAGGAAGTATGGAAGCAAAATTCGTTTAGAAAAAAAAAATCATTAAAATGAATTGATAGTGGTTATTGGTCATTAATTAATGGTAATAAAATGGTAATGGAAAAAATTAACAAGGGAGGAAAAGGAAATTATTTATTTTGTGGTGCTCTCATTCCATGGACCTGCCTTTGGGCGGACTACTATTTAATATTATTGTTATCATCTACCTTAGAAGTAAGAAGAAAATGATGCAAACTCTCACATTGCTTCTTTTCTGAATCGAGTTGGAGTTTAACTCAGTTCACACACCTGCCTTAGGGCAGTACTACCCATTATTATTGCCTTAAAAATGTAAATATTCAACTACAGCAATAAACGAATAAGGAAATCGTGACAGATCCTTTGTATTCCGAAATAAAATTAAATTCGATACATTTATTGGTGTAATATGTACACAGAGCATTGTCCCCATCCCCAACCGGCGGCCTCGCCCGTCTGTCGAAACGGGCGTTAGTAGGATGCGACCCCATATAATCACTGTCGCAATGAAAAATCCAGCAGAGTTTTTATTTGACAGCATCAGCTCGAATGTTTGAAATTTATTGTTGCCAGAGATTTGTATTTTGAATATAAATTTAGTTCCCGCTCACTTCGACGCGTCACGTACATTACGCGACCGAGGGTTGCGGAAAGACGAGGTGGCGAAAAGAAAAAATTTGTATTTAATTAAATTGTACTATGAAAACATTTTTGATGCGGAATCCGCCTTAGTAAAGATTACGTGGTAATGGAATATTTATTTATTATTTGAATTTTAAAATTCGTCTTTTTACAGAAATTGTACATCACACAGCAATAGGACAACAGTTTGGGTTGCCATCTGCAGAACCATCTAGTACTAAATATAGTATTAAGTGAAATTAGTACAACAGCATATAGGACACTTAAGTTTTGACGTCTGTTTAAAATAATAATAATAATAAAAATCACTTGAAGATGCATTATATAGACATACGAATAATGCCTTAAACATGAAGTTCTATAGAAATTTGATATCATGATACATTGGTATTTATCAAACTCAAAAATATGTTGTTAAATATTTTTTTTTATAAAATGCCAGAAGTCAAAATCATCAGTTTCTAGATATTGATGTATAATTTACTCAATATTTTTTAAATTTTTTGTGACATTTAATTTCAACACATTTTAAGCTCCCTACAATCATATAAATATCATCGATTGCTATATTATTTAGCATAAAAGTAAAATTACTCTTATTTCGCAAATATTATGATATATTCAAAATTATACTATTTTATTTACCTTTATATTTAGATGTAGATAAGTTATTATCTAGATGTATAAGCCATTGGATCTATTTTTTCGCATACATTTTTCTATATAATATATACGTAATATAATTACAGAATGTACTTTTTCAAATTTTATATTCTATCAATAGCAAAATGACCAAAAATTTAATTATGTAGATAAAAATGTTTTAAATGCCTATATAATACGTAAACAATCCAGCATTCCTCCTCTTAAACATAATATTCAAATATCAGCCTGGATTCATATTTGTTTATTATTACATATATTGGAAAATATATTTTATATTTCTAATTTTGTATTAGACGTATGATAACCAAATGGCAATCGTAAATAATGGTTCTTGCACAAAAAATACACTTTTTTATGATGAGATACACTATAATAAACATAGAAACAATAAAATATATGCATTAGATTCCAAATAACTGGAGGTAAAAAATTGTGAGGTTAATTTTGTGTTATTCTAAAATGTTGCTCATTATTTATTCATTAATGGTATTCTATCTTTCAAATATTATATATGCGAAAGTGTTGCTACTAATCGCATTTTATCCAATTTTTAAAGATATTTGATCTAATGTGAGGCCAGTTCTATGAAGTGTCCGATCATATTATATAAGCAGATAAATTAGAGATTTCAATTTTCTTATTCTAGCAATAAGGCATTGCACGATGAGCTTAGAACATTAAATTTATAAATAGAGTTTAAAGATGAACAGTGTCAAACATTTTCAAAAACTGGAACTTTATTCAAATTCAATAGTTCTAAAATGTTGCTCATTATTTATTCATTAATGGTATTCTATCTTTCAAATATTATATATGCGAAAGTGTTGCTACTAATCGCATTTTATCCAATTTTTAAAGATATTTGATCTAATGTGAGGCCAGTTCTATGAAGTGTCCGATCATATTATATAAGCAGATAAATTAGAGATTTCAATTTTCTTATTCTAGCAATAAGGCATTGCACGATGAGCTTAGAACATTAAATTTATAAATAGAGTTATAAAGATGAACAGTGTCAAACATTTTCAAAAACTGGAACTTTATTCAAATTCAATAGTCACTCAGCTTCTTGAGACACCAATTTCAAGAGGACTGAAGAATAAACTGCCCAAAGATATTGAAGACCATAACCACTACCTCATGTTTATAAATATGAACAGAAATGGCGAATCACTTATTGAAGTAATTCTCCGGAATATCGACATAATATTTATTACTATAATTTATATGTGTGTTTGAAAGTGTGTGTGTATATGTATGCGAGTGAATGATATAAGGCAAATTGCTCACATGATTGTACTGTATTTTGATTGGTATTGAAGATAAAATTTTAAAAAAAATCTAAGATAGGTACGAAGATCAATTAAAATAATTATTCCCACACTAATATACTAAATTATATTGTTTATTACAAACAAATGATTCAGAAAAATTATAACTATTATATTATATATAATTATATATAACTATTATATTATATATAACTATAATATTATAATTAATCTTTTAGTAAAAGTATTAATATACAAAATTTGCAAATTCAATTAATACATATAGATAGACAACATCCCATTGTAGTTTTAAATTGTATCAACTATTATGAAAACCTCAATGTTATAAATTTTGAACAAAATTTTTTAATAAACCTCACGTCAATTTAAAAAAACATCACTTTAGCTGGACTGATCACTAGGAAATGTTTATTACCCAACCAACTAATATCTGCTTTATTGTTGAAAGTTACATACATTTGCTACATTTTGATAAACCCCAAGACCAATTTAAAATCAATTATATATGTTGTGAAATAAAAAAGACGAACGTATAACGAGTACGAAATAAAATAAGCTGTCAATATCAGGTCCCATAATCCAGTTAAAGTCTGTAAACAGCATGATGCCGATGCGGTTTCATCCGTCAAGGCGGGTTAGTCCTTGTCAAAGGAAAGTCCATTAGTTGAACTGTCAAATAACCTAGAGGACAAGTTATAACTACTATAGTAGCTTAAACCGAATTTGCCCTAGTCTCATTCCGTATCTAAAATATAATACACCCCGATGAATTTATTATAGAATATTTTTGGAAAATATGTTGAGTAATTTAAAATATTTTCAATGATATTGAAGTTATCGATCACTGTCATGACATAAAATCGATACTGTAATTTTATATCGAAAATTAATTTTACCTTATGCTTTGTTATTAGTATTATTAAAACCATTTTGCACCTATTAAAGTTTAGAAAATATTTTTTATTGGTTTATCATTTTTATACACTGCTTGGATGATTATATTTGATCTAATATGATGAGTACTCAAAAAAACATTTGGTCATTCAAACCAAGTAATTTCAGTTTTCCTTTTTGAAAACCAATTTGAGTACTAATAACTGAAGTTATAATATTGAAATAATCGATCACCTTCATGTTGCCTAATTGTTTTTGTCTTTTTTATATATGAAATAGCTTTCATCTTATTTTTTGTTTTTTAAACTGAGAATCATTAAAATATTTTTACGCCTTTCAATTATGGATATTTTTTGCTATGTGACGCTTCTTTAAAATATTTTGAGTAATTAATTAAAAAATGAAAATTAATTCAAATTAATACATATTAAAGCAGCAGTTGGGAAATTTTTTTTAATCCTTGTTGTTACTTGTTACCCCAAAATATTTTTGTCTAAGTTGATATTACCTCCATGGTCTAGAGAAATTACTCTTATCCGGAGAACTACTTACCAAATGCAGTAAATATCAATTGAAAATACATATTTTTCACCCCCAAAAATCCAATTTTTACCCTATTTTGCGTCATTCACTCCGGTTTGCCAACCACTGTCTTAAGGTATGGGAAAAGAAAAGAAGCAAAACCATTTTGAACATAAGAATTGATTATTTATTCAAAATCTCATAGGTTAATATCTTTAAAATGATTAAAACGAATTAACAAAAAAAAGTAAAATCAATAATAATAGTGTTTAATAAATATATAATATAAAACTATATAATACGTTTAATATATAAATAATATAAAACAAGTGCGTTACTAATAACGAAGTAAAAATTAAATCAAACATTGGTGAACGTAAAAAATTAATCACGAAACATACAAATAGATTTTTGGATATATAAAATAAAAACTGATTGAATAGAATAGAAATACTTAAAGGTTTTTTATGTTGAATTATAGATTAGTAATTTATGTCGAAAACATTTTATGAGCAACGTCAACCATCCATAGAACTTTAAGGCAAGAAGAAGAAAAAGCTCAATGGAATATCTAGTACTTGTGATATTCTATTAAAAACCAAAAAAACTATTTTTTTAACATGCAATCATTTGCACACATTACAATAATTTTAAAAATGCAAATATCAAGCTTACTTTAAAATATATAATAAAGAGATTAAAAAAATATTTTATTAGAACTTTATTAATCGAAATAGTTTCAAATTGATACAAATTGCTCTAGATAAGATTATATTTTCATATTAACTTTAGACTTATATAACAAGCACCCGTTAAAATTTCGGTATCATTTGAATAAACTTTTTTATTCACTTTTTTAAAAATAGATTTTTGAATTTGATTTAGATTGTTCTAGAGGCTGAAAAATAGTTCAAGAATTATTGGAATACATTAGGGCGTTCGTGAATCACGTGATGTTTTTATGGGTTAGGGGGTTTGTCATAAAATCACGATACGGAGGGGTGGAGTATAGTAACATATTAAGTGGATTTATTTTTTACCTGATTTTTTATAAAATAATCCTAAAATTTGCAAAAAAAATAAAAAAATACAATTTTTTTCGTAACTAAAAATATACGTGATATTTGGTGGGGGAGGAAGGTATTATTGAATATCACCACGTATCAGCAAGGGGGAGAGAGGGTCCAATAGTCCTTAAATCCGATCACGTGATTATTGGGCGCCGTCTTAGATGCAAACAGGTGATATGCAAACATATATTAATGAATAATAAGAAAATTTTTATTTGTAATATATTATAGAAATTTTTATATACTCTGTGGTATGTATACGTGACAACATTTTGCTCAAATATATAAAAGTTCATTTTCTGATATATACAAATTATATATGATTAATATTAGCACTTACCCATTGCTTCAATGGTCTTTGTCTGCAGTCGCCATACACCAAACGCACTGAAATAAATAGAAAATAGAAAATCATTTTATATCATTTTAATTTATGTAATGAGAATAATACAGCACGTAGATTACTTCACAATTTTTAAAAATAAGTATCATAAATACTACATAATTGTGCAACAATGTAATTACTTATATACAATGATAAATAAGATTTAAGAGGCCGAGGGATTCTAAGGAAGCGATTAAGAGCGACGGGCCTTGATTCAGAGGTTTCGGGTTTGAGAATCTTTTTGAGCAGACTATTTTAAAGCAGTAGTGACAACGGTTTTCATTTGGAAATAGATATAGCAGTTTGTTTTCTAGTGAAAATAGCCCTTGTGCCAGCTTTGCTGCGCCAATAAAGTCAGCTCTATATATAAATAACAATAATTAAAATAATAAAAATAAAAAGGTACCATCTAAAAGTACAAAGTAACCATCTAAAAGTACAAAGTAAGGAGAAGTTTCAACATAACAGCTCATAGGACGTAGGGTTCTGATTGCTGTTAATGAGAATAAAAAAAAGAAATTAAAATGTCCGTGTTACACTATATTATTTTTTTAAAACATGGTCATACATATAAATCATAAATATAACTAATAAGCATCTCATAAAAATAATCCGAAAATGTATAGTTTAAAACGACCCTAATTAATATCAAGGTTTGGAAAAAACAACAAGACGCAATTACATATAAATAAAATGAACTCAAATAGTCATATCTACCTCAAAGTCAGCAGTCAGCCATTACGATTGCTGATACACTATCACTACGCACTATCACTATCACAATCACCTGATATTAAAACTATAATAACCCGATAATTTATGTAGCAAATCATTGTCCAATAGTAAAAATACTAATAGCTCACAACTTTACACTTATTAACTATTATCACACGCTTTAAACTACACGATAAAGACCAAAAACAAACTTTAAAAATTTCATCATTTTTATTAGACGCTATCAACCACTTGGAGTAGGTACATGCAATTTGCGACATCATCATCATTCACAGAAATGACATGAAGCATGGAGCAGTACAGGTGTTTTAGTTGCGCGCCAAATATGAATATGTATAATTGTTTTTGATGCCGCTAGATATGAATTTGAATCTCTCTTGCATCAGCGGAGGAACAAAATGATTCATAGTAGAAAATTGATATGAGAATTTGTAGAAAATTTATTTATAGATACAAAATGCGTATTAATTCTGTTTTAACCATGAATTGTGGTTACCTCAACTAAGATGAATTGACTTAATATTTAAAACTAGTGGTGTATGGATTCGTGCCTTAAGGCAAATTGCTGGTAAGGAACAAAATGATTTATAATAGAAAATTGATATAAGAATTTGTGAAAAATATATTTATAGATACAAAATGCTTATTAATTCTGTTTTAACTTTGGATAGTGGTTACCTCAACTAAGATGAATTGACTTAATAATTAAAACTAGTGGTGTATGGCATCGTGCCTTAAGGCAAATTGCTGGTACTTACTTACTTACTTACTTACTTATGTACTATTCCTTCCCGTATGAGGAATTTTAAATGTTTACAAATAGTTTATTATAAATAATGTAACGTTCATTATTTTTATTTTAAAAAATAAGTAAATAAACAAAACGTAATCAATCGGATTTAAAATGAAGAACATTGTCTAATATTTCTAAGTATTATATAAACTGAACTACAAAGTTAAAGTTATTTATTTAAAATATATAAGTGATGTTGAAAACGTTAGCTAGAATTAGAATTAAACTCCGAAATATTTTTCAATAATCAAATATTTTTTTTTTTGAAAATTAAAAAAAAATAAAATAAAAAAAATTCTTCCCTCGAAAGCAATCGTTCGTTCTTTCAAAATCTACCATTTTCTGCACATTTAGCTCTATATCTCCGAAACGGCTGGACCTGCCTTTGTCAAAATCTAATCACCACCATTGTTACGAATCGAATGTTTTTTGGATCGTTCAAATCCGTACGCCAAAAATCATCGACGAAAAATTGTTTCCACACACACATCCAATTTTTCTTAGGTGTGCCAAAATGTTCAGAAACCTCTGAAACGTGAAGATACGCCAAAATTTACATTTTTGATTTTGGGCACATTACTATAACTTACCCTACGGAAAGTTAATGATATGACATTTGTATACGAATAGTTCTACAAGTGTAATCTTGGTTATTTATCATGCAAAACAAAATCGTGATTAGTGTATATAGGTAAATATAGTTTATTATTCTTATGTAGGATACGTGGTGCCGCGTTTGAGCAATTTGTGGTTACCTGGATATTCTAGTGTGATCCGTTGTGGCTATTTCGAAGAAAATTTCTTTTTTCAGGAATCCACAGTAATATCGAAAATCCTGATAACTATATATTAAGTGTCATTTTTTTAAATTCTTTTATTGTTAGTCAGTATTTATCGTTACTATTAACGAGTTTAAAAGGTGATAGACGTTTTAACCAAATCTTCGTAACCAACAGGCAATACCATGATTTTTTTTTCTAGTTTTGGATATTCAATTAGCTTAATCACAATTTTTACTGATCAACTCAATTAATTGAAAAGTTGGTATAAGACAGTTCATGCAACTTGCATGAACATGGTGGTATATTTTATATCATTCAAGATTTATTTTTAATTTTATATAAGTTACAACCTAGTCTATTTATAAAAAAATACAGTAATTGTAGACAATGTCTACTTTGGACCCAATATTGAATATTAGAACACAATCTTCGTGTATTTGCCAGATTTAAGTATTTTTTAATTGGGCCCTTGTTGGTGTAGCAGTTAAGAATGTGGGCTAGTACCAACTTGTTCCGGGTTCTGCCCAAAACTTGTACAGCTTGATACCAAGCAGTATGATGATATCTGATTTTTACTCGGAAGACCATTTTCAAATGAAATATCTTGTCGCGGGTATTACTGCTAAAAATTATGCTCATCTTTATTACATATAAATATCTATTATAATTTTCACATAAGAAAAAAAGTGATTAACTGTTCGGTTAGTCTTTTGAGTAGTCAGAAAACAGACTCATTTGGAAAGCGTGTATGATTCAGAATAATAATAAAGGGTAGTACTGCCCTAAGGCAGGTCCATGAGCTCAGTTAAACTCTAACTCGATTCAGGGAAGAATTAGTGTGAGAGTTTTTCCCATTTCCATTTCACACCGCCGTGCCCGAGATGGGCTAATTTTTAATTGGAAACCTATTTGGATCTATATTTTCAAGTGAAAATGGAGTTCGCGCTGCCCGATGTCAGATTGACCGAGCGGTGGATCGAACGCGCGACCTCTACCACATAATTCAAAATAGTTACTAATAACTTTAAATCAACACGTTCTGTTAAAAAAATTATATGTAAACTTTGAAATATGTTGGAAGATTTTTTAGATTTTAATAAATTTTGAACTATTTTGTATTTTGGAATGTTCAAATTTTTTGGTATTTTTCAATAATTTTGACTATTTTTTGACTGTTGGTGAGATGAGTATAAAATGTGTCATATCCCAAACCCAACATATACTTAGATCACCAATTAATTATTGAGGATATTGGAAAAAGAAGGTATTTGAACAAAAATCTATTTAGAAGTCTCGATATCTACCCTGTAAAAAGTAAATATAATGTCTTTTAATATATTCTGTATAAACAAAATACATAATTAAGTGGTGTTAAGTACCATTCGCTACAGGGTTTTTCTAATTCCACCCCTAAGTCCAGGTCGATTTTCATATATATGCAAAACAGCGCATAATAAGAAGCAGTCCGTATATTTTTTATTAGTCGGTCCATCGGCAGAGATTGATTAAAGAAACATTGTCCTGAAACTCAATCTTTGATATAACACGGCATCGGGGATGGGATGATCTTTTCAGGAAAAATCAATTTGTATTCATTTGAATTTAGAAGATGTCGCCACGGTCACAGAATAATAGATGACTGAAGAAAATGAAAAAAATAAAATAAAACAGCAGATCTACAGGATTAAGGAATATATCGTTTGGGAATACATTAGGTAAATTCGAATCCGAATATTTAAAGAAGCAAGATGTTTAATGTAGTGTAATTGGTTTAGCAAGAGATTTCGACAATTGGCATTGTACCAAAATGAAAATTAACGATCTATAATTTAATTAACAGATTTGTTTGTTGCCTAAAATATTCCTAACGTGGGTTAGAAAAAACTGTGATGCATCTTAAGAAAATAGGCGAGGAAGAAAAAGATTCAGGAAAATTTTCACCTCGAATAGTAAGTAATAAAAGGATAATGAAAAATATCACATTTTCACTTACAGAATTATAATTATAATTAAATTAATATGTCCTATATGAACAATATATCTGGTATTAAAAAATAACATTGGTATTAATAAAATATAATAATTCAATGATAATGAACTTATTATACTACTAAATTTAATTTAATGATCTATGCAAAAGCACATGCATAAATATTGTAAAATATAAATAATATATAAATATATATATATATATATATATATATATATATATACTCGTATATATTCATAAAAATAGAAATAATTTATAATTTATAATAAACAATAATAATAAAGTAGGTGTAAATGGCATTTTAACCCAGGGAGATTTTCATAAACTTTCTGATATGTATAACTAATTAATTAGAATTGATATTTAACAATTTTTAATATAGTGACTATAGAATTTTCATCAATTTTTTTTGAAAAATAACTATTTGCTTTCACTAAAACCTAAGCAATGCGATTTCCTATTGGTATTTTTTGAATAATCTTATAATATATGCAATTGTAATAATTAAATTTAATTCATTTAACAAAGTTCATTACAAATATATATTATTTAAGTGTAGGTGTGTATAAAACACTGAATGAATTTTATATGATGTATTTCATATATGTTGTACGTATGTTTTAAATCTCTTTTTTTATGGTATAATATTATTATTAAATTTTGACTTGAATGAAATGTTATAATTCAATCTCATATTAGCAATTCAATGGTAACAGCTTTGACCAGGCTATCAGTGTTCCAGATTTGATTCTCGATCAGGGCAGTCTGATATCCAGCAGTAGTAATACTAGTTTTTGTTACTTGTAAACATAAATCTACATTGTTGCACTCCCCCACAATGTTGCATGAAAATTAATAATATATATGGTATATTAAATTAATACTAATAATAAAAATATAGAATGAAAGATAGTCGTACAAAAATAATGACAAAAATTTGTAGATTGCTGTTTAAAATAATAAAACAATCAATTAAAAAAATTCTGAGCAAAAGTATTTCATAGTTTATATAATAAAATGTAATACCATGCAATTTCCATCATTTAAATATATTGATTGTTTAATTAATTTACACGCCTATATTAATTTAGCATGTTCGTCTAAGGATCATGAATTCAATCACTGTGGAAACTCTCATTAAAATCATCAAAAAAAAATATTTATGCAATTAATTACAAACAATTCTTATTTTTCAAAATTCGTTCTGTTTGTTTGTCAAAATTCTTCTTCTCTTCTATAAAAGAAATGGCTCGGTCGATAATAAATGACCCGAGTCCTAATCAAGTTTCGTCAGAAGACTTTAAAATTTTGAAATTTTGCTGCAGCATTTACAAAGAAAAACGTCGACAAATTGTAGCTCTCATACACATTTACGCACAATAATATCCACATACATATATTTTACCAAGTTGGTCTCAAACGATTCAGAATGCTATAAAACACCGTGAAAACAAAATTAGCACAATGGAATTTCTGGTGAAAATACAAACTTCTCCTTAAGGATTTGAATATAATTGAAAAATGTTATTTGTTTTTGTTAATCCAATGCTTGTTACAATACAGTTTTTTCTAATCCTATAGCTATAAAAGTTTTTAAATGATTTGAAATAAATATCAAAATAGTTTTAAAACAGAATTTAGAGTAAAAATTTTAGCAATTATTAAGAAATTTTATCTAAACTTGAATGGACCACACGCAGCTTCCAATGAGGATGCAATCATTACATTGAATTTATTACAAACATTATGGTCACTCATCATAAACACTTCAGCCTGACAATAGCAAACATCCTGTCTCCGAATATAAACTCAGATTTTAATTAGATCCAATAAAAGTTTTAATATATTTACAAAAATCTAGCCTTCACTAAATATAATAAAGCAATAAAGCAAATATAACTATGTAAACAAAATATTTATAGAAAACATTTTGATTCTATTATAATTTATTTCATGAGGCGCTCTTAATAAATTTGTAAACGTTGTTGTTTTTAATTGCCATTAAAATTTCATTTGCTGAGCTTTACTTCAATATAATAAATAATAATAAAGGGTGTGAGCTGAGTTAATCTTCAACTCGATTCAGGAAAAACTAGTGTGAGAGATTTCTCATTGCCATCTTACACCGCAGTGCCCAAAATGGGCCATTTTCAACTGAAAACATATTTTTTATCTATATTTCCAAGTGAAAATGGACATCACTACTGCACGATGTCAGGTTGTACAGAGAGGGGTTTGAACACACTACTTTCACAGGAAATAAGTAACGCATATTTTATATATCATCTTTATTTAAAAAATCCTTGATCATTTATTTAGCGTAAAAGACTATTACCATAATAAAACAAATTTGGTTTATAATATCATTGACGATAAAGAGTGTTCATAAACTTTAGATATAATTGAATTATTAAGTTTATAGATAAAATTGTAATTGATAATTAAGATAAACAAATTCTTGTAAAAAGTATTAGTTTTATCATATAAATCCTGTCAACTGTTTACTTTTTATTAACAACTAAAATTTTATTTTGATTGTCTAAAAATTAAATATTACATATGAATTACAAATAATTGTGGTTACTTTTTTATTGATTTTTTCACAAAATATTTTTTATTTTCAAACAATAAATTAAAACTTTAAAGATAAATATAAAAGCTTTAAATATACTAAATCATCTGACCATTGACAGTGATTTTGAGATTTTATTATTAGACAGATTTTTACACCTGCCCTGAAATAAAAAACAAGTAAAACTATAAGAGAAAAAAATGACCTTATAAATACAAAATCTTCTAACTATTGTAAGAGATTTTGAAAATTGTCTATTCACTTTGAACATAAATGAGATTAACGAAGAATTAACTACTTTTATAACCTGGTTATAACAATTGTTAATTAATCTGACGATTTTGGGTGATCTTCGAGGCTGCTTTTGCCGCCTGAATCAGTTTGTGCTCCATCATATACCGTGCTGAAGATGGCGGCGTATTTATGGATCAACCAATTTGCAATATAAAATGTGCACCATTTATAAAATATATTAATAAAAAATTTTGCCAACTGGTAATTAGTATATTTTTTACGCAATTGAACGCGATAAAATTAATTATTAATATTGCCTGCAAGATAAACAATCGTCAAATCAGGTCCAAATCATCACATCTGTATTGCCCATTAAATTGTTTTATTACTCAAAATTAATATTATGAGCTTCGAATCATCGACTTCTCACGGATACAATTATAAATATATTCTTGTTATCTTTTAAAATATAGATTTACAACTTATATAAAATCAGAATAATTTTAATCATCAATATACTTTACACAAAAACACGAGACATGGCAAACGCACAGATGGCATTTATATGACCGCATCATATATTTTTAATATACGCAATTAAAATATTTATTTTTATAGTATTCAAGAGATATTTTTCCATGGTTGTTTAGTTAAAATAAAATTTATGATGGACGAGACAGACTCGGGATCCCGAACGCGTATCCCATGCCTTATGTTTTATTGCATCCAACTTTTATTATAGTAATAATTCAGTTAAATTTTAATAAGTCGCGAGATCGAGATAAAATCAACGGATTGACTAGATCAAATATATAATAGAAACTAGTGGTGTATGGCATCGCCTTAAGGCAAATTGCTAGAACTACCCGTACCGTTATGAAATATTCAAGGAATTCTAAATGTTTTCAGATAGATTAACTTAACATAGATTAATTATTCTTATTCTATAGACAAAATATATGAGCTTATAAATTGGATGTTGACGTTTATATATGTTAACGGAGTTAATGAAGGACCTTATCTCATATTTTTAAGATTTATATCAATTGAATTTCAAAGTTAAAATGATTTATTTCAACACACACACATAATTTTCTTTCTGAAGTATACCAAAACGTTCAGAAACCTCTGGAACGTAAAGATACGCAAACATTTTCAATTTCGTTAATATTGTCCGTTCTATTAACACAAAAAGTTTCAAAATTACTGAAAAAAAAATTAATAATCGATTAGGAAGAAACCGTTTGGAAGATTCTTAGCAAAAACAGAATGACACGATTTCCAACCGATGTCTTTCGAACAGTTTTTAAATTTTTGTAATCGGTTCATGATTTTTGGTTGAAACGTATACGAAATATTTTGCACTTTTTTGCTTAATATAATGAAATAGATCGATGAATCGTCTCAAAACACTAATTGCTGCTTCTTTCCTAGAAACATAAATGTTTTTAAATTTTTGAAAGCAAAAGATATATATTGTCATGATTTGAAAAAAATGTAAATTATGTTTATAGAAAAAAATTAACTTTAAAAGTTGTAATTATTCTGAATATTTCTATAACATTATTTCGCTATCTGGAAATATTTTCAAATTGAACGAAATTGAAAAATATAAATAAGTATTTTTAACAGAAATATAACTTTTAATTAAACTCTATGATTACTACAAATATTTTAATAATACAAGTACTGATATTCTAAATAAAACACATAAATATAAATTAAATAGTCAATTTATTATTCAATTTTTAGCTTTTAGATTGGTTTTTAATATAAAGCTAGTCTATGAAGTTGAAGTGAAATGATGGAGTATACAAATTATTTTTTTGTTAATATCTACAAACTCCAATGATAAAACCATTCCAAACTAGAACAAAAATAAAATTCAGGCAGTATTTACTATACTGCCTACTGGTGTTGTTAGGCAATTTTAATTGAAGCAATCATTAATATTCTGACATGGTAAAAATATCGTCTAATTGAAGTAATGTTGATAGAAATATGAACTTTTAATAATCAATATGATTACTACCATAATTTTTATGATGCAATTAGAAAAAGATAAATGTAAATAGGCATAAGATTGTGTCAAAATTGAGCTTCTAGATTACTCTTACGAATCAAGCTAGGCGAGAGTAGGTATTATCTATTTTCAATCAATGATAGTGTATAAAATTTCCACAATAAAACAATTCCAAACTAAAACAAAAACAAAACTTCCCCAGTATACCGGTCAAGGATCACGGTAGGCAATTTTCATTAATTTTAGAACTATCCCGACATGTTTAGAATATCATCCATCTGGCATATGACAAGTGTCGCAAATTGATACAGTTTGATTGACATGGCAGTCGTGAAATATAAATGAAGTCATCTGCTTTTGTCATCACTTCCATAACACTTAAAATGAATGAAGGGTTGAGAACTTGACAGACTCTTCAATTATGCAACAGATTTATGCACCGCAGGGAGGAAATATTATGAACTAACTTTGGATATTTGGATATGTTGTTGCAACATGCTCTATCAATAATTAGTCGTAAGATGAAAATAAAGATTCTTCGTGTCTTGGTGGTAAGAGTTTTGGTCTTGCCACCACAGGTTACTTGATATCTTGGGGTAGTGATATTAGTTTTTGCTTGAAAATTTAAATAGTTATCTAATACAGAAAAATCGATAGCTTTTTAATAACACCTGGTTATAAACATGGGTAGAAGAAAAACATTACAATGCTCATAGAACACATTGTTCCTACTGCTATTTAAAACCAAAAACTAGTGGTGTATGACATCGTGCCTTAAGGCAAATTGCTGAAACTTCCCATAAGGTAATACATTTTTTTTAAATCTCAGAAAACTAGTGGTGTATAGCAAATTGCTGGAACTTCCCGTACCGTAACAAAATGTTCGAGTTTCGATATGAAATGTTTTCAAACAGATTATTATAAATAATGTAACTTCCATTATTTTTATTTGACGAAAAGTAAATGAACAAAACTTAACCAATCGGATTTAAAATGATAAACATTATCTAATATTTCTGAGAATTATATAAACTAAATTGCAAAGATAAAATTATTTATTTGAAGTATGTAAGTGATATTTAGAACTTTAGCTAGAATTAGAATTAAAATCCAAATTATTTTTCGATATTAAACAGAAAAATTTTGAAAATTAAAAAAATTCTTTACCCAAAAGCAATTGTTTTGTGAACTTTAACAGAAAGTTTTTCAAATCATTTAAATCAGATAATTAGATCTCTCAAAAACTGCCGATTTTTGCACATTTAGATCCGTATCTCCGAAGCGACTGGACATGCCTTTACCAAAATCTAATCTAACCACTTCTCCCCATCATTATAAATCAAATATTTTTTGGATCATTCAAATCGGTTGATCCGTTCTCTTAAAAAATGACATTTTCAGCACTTTTTGCACCATATCTCCGAAGCTGCTGGACCTGTATTGGTCAAAAACTAATCAGCACGTCTCCTTATTCCATTAATAGGAATCGATTGCTTTTTGAATTTTCCAAATATGTTTATCCATACACACACACACATCAATTCTTTCTGAGGTGTGCCAAAATGTTCAGAAACTTCTGAAACGTGAAGATATGCAAAAATTTTCATTTTAGATTTTTGGCCCATTACTCTAACTCACGGGAAGTTGAAAACTAGATATTTATAAGAATTTGAAATTTCTTTAAATATTTGTGGAAACATTTGATAAATTTGAATATTGATAAAAAAGCCTCTTAAACATTCTGATATTTTTATTTTTATTTTTTGCACACTTTGCTCCGTATTTCCGAAACGGCTGCACCAACGTTTGCCAAACTAATCACCACGTCTTCTTATCAATAGGAATCGAATATCTTTTGAATAATTCAAATCGGTTGAGCAGTGCTCCCAAAAAGGTCGACGAAAAATTGTATTCATACATACATACTAGATACACCCATACACACAACTCAAAATTTTCTAAGGTATGCCAAAATGTTCAGAAATCTTTAAAACGTGAAGATATGCAAAAATTATCATTTTCTATTTTTTGACAAGAGTTTCAGATGGCAAGTGTGAATGTATATATGTTTAAATATAATTTTTGGGAGAAACAAATTAAATAATTCAAAAACTCTCATACTGCTAAAAAAAACCCTGGAACGAAATTACATAATAAGAAATTACAAAATCGAACGGTTTCTGTTGAAAGATTGATTTGTTTCAAGTTTCCAATTCAATTTTATTGATAAAATTATTATTAAGTATCAATAGTTTTTGACTGTTTATTATTATTACCATTAATTTGCAGCTTTCGTATCATTTTAAAAAATTTCAATTGCCTTGGATATCAAAATAAAGCATCAAAGTTTCCAAATAATAAAGCAATTATGCAATTTTCACATTTAAAAATTCACTGAATATTAATTAAAATTTAAATGTTGAAATACTGCATATTAACATTTTATTATGCTCGATAATAAATGAATAAATATATAAATCTGTTGCGCCAAAGGTCAATGGAAATACATCTGCCGGAAGTAAAATCATCATTTATTGTTTTCATCCATAATAAAATATCAGCCGGTGGCAAAATTCCGCGTTAATTATTTTAATTTGTTGCCTTATACTTTGCAAAAGCACGCGATTGTTTGGAATAAGTTATTTCAAGACAATTTTAAAGTATTTCATCAAAAGATTAAAAACATTCATTTGCGAGATCACTTAATTTGAAATGAAGGAAATTTCTTACAACATAATGGTTATTAAGGTACATTTATCATTTTAGCCAACTTACAGTAGGGTAAGTTATAGTAATTGTCCAAAAATGAAAAATGAAATTTTTTGCATATCTTTACGTTTCAAAGGTTTCTGAACATTTTGGCATACCTCAGAAAAAATGGATGTGTGTGTGTTTTGTCTGCAATTTTTAGTACACGGGCGCACGGATCAACCGATCTGAATGGCTTAAAAAAAAACATTCGAGTCCTCTTGATGAGAAGATGTGTTGACTAGTTTTTGGCAAATGTAGGTTTAGCCGTTACGGAAATACGGAGCAAAGAGTGCAGAAAATAGAAATTGAGTATTTGAGAGAACGGAGTATCCGATTTGAATGATTTTAAAACATTCAATTTGTAATGATTGGAAGAAGTGGTGATTAGTTTTTGGAAAAGGTCCAGCCATTTCAGAGATACGGAGCTAAATGTGCAAAAAATGGCAGTTTTTGAGAGAACTAAGCATCCGTAAGAATCATTGACTTTCTGCTTATATTGAAGAAACGATTGCATTGAATTTTTTTTTTTTATAAAAAATTTTTTTTGATGTCGAAACTAATTCAGAATTCAATAATAAGTCTGCCTAAAGTTCTAAAGCTGACTTGTATACATAAAATAATTAATTTTAACTTTGCAATTCAATTTATATAATTCATATAAATATTAGAAATGTTACAGTATTTTTAATAATGTATTTGGAAACGTTTAATATTTGTCAAGCGGTTCTGGAAGTTCCAGCAATTTGCCTTAAGACACCATGCCATCCACCACTAGTTTTATTGCTTATTTTTCGTTAATCTTAACAATAGAACACAATATTAAATTCCACAAATTTTATATTGAACAATGTTTTCGGATTTTATAACGGTTGGTGTAAAGCTTATTTACCATTTCATGAATCAGATTAATTAATCCTGAATATAAAATTTATCTAAGTCACCAAAACATTAGCAAAATTTGTATTAAGAAAATAATAAAGGAGTAAAAATTTTCGTTTGAAACACATAATATTTATATCTAAGTATCACATAAACGAATCGTTAGAAAATTCAGCAATTCAGTATACAGTATACAGTTTACATTTGTATTATTTTATTATCATGATTTTTTGTGTTTTTCAAAATACAATTTTTTAAATAAATATAATTTTTCTTATCATCACCATTTTAGGAAATTTTATTCAAAAGGAGATAGATTTGTGAAATTTTGTTAATTTCGATCGTCTCTATTAGCACACCTCATCTCTAATTACTCGTTTCTTGTATCTAGTCACACTCTCTACAATATTCATTTGTATAATATAAGTTAAAAACTTGATAAAATAATCTTGTAAGGAGACAACCCCTTGGTTGACCTTTTTTCTTTCTGGTATAAAATATACAGAGTTGCAGAAGTAAAACTTATTTAAATACTGCTTGCTATCAAGTTGGCCGAACTGGGTATTGAACCTGGAACCTGTAGTTGCATGACTAACAATAAACATTGACCACGGCAAACTCAGATTTTTTTTATAATTTGTAATTTATTTTATCTTTGTCAATGAACTGTCTTTGTACAACAAAGATAAAATAAGTACTGCAGTATCCAGGTATAAAACCTTAACATAAAAAATCTATAATAAATTTATTCTGAAATATTTTTGCACAACTTTCAAATTTGCAGAAGAATTCGTTGTAAGTGTTGATCCTTCTGACAATACAAAAAGGTACGCAAGGTGTACAAGGTTAACAAGCAATTGAATTTATTGTGTTTTGACCAGAAAAAAAAACTTTTCTGAGAAGTCAAGTTAGTTATTATATATATTGGTTTGTGGTAATTGAAGCATCTTTCAAAAATGCAATAGAGATACATTTTTTTATAATTTATGACCCCATGGTAAGGTAAGGTTTATGATGGGGTTGATTTTGTTCTCTTTGTTAATTTTAACGTTTTAGGGTTGTCAGATTCAACAATGCGTTTAAAGTTGAACTCTTTTCTAGTTGTATATAAAATTTAGAAATGATTTATGACTTTGCAATAAAGTTTTCGAATGGAAGTTTATACAATTTAGTTTTCTCAGTAAATAACTAAATACATATTTTTAGTAACAGGGCGTGATGAAATAACAATTTTCGATTAAAATAAAAATGATTTTAATTGAAAAATAATATAGATTGATAATGAACAAACGTATAAAATCTATATTGTATTCGCACAATTTTATTCGCATGAAGTTATTCTTCATTTTATTGTAGTTTCTCATATATATCCATGACCATAATAAGTTTAATTCTTTGCAAATAAAATGTACGGATTCTGATGTGCGATGAATATACTGAAATAAATGTTGCAGATGCTGAAATGTAATACATTTGCGTACTGAAGATTATTTTCTTGAATACTCACAAAGAAAAGATATTCTAACTTGATTTGATCGGTCATTTTGCCAGGCGAGGTAAACTTTCAAAAGATAGAATATATATAAAAAGCTTTTATTAAATTTAAGAAATTTTTAAAAATATACGAAATTAACATATTAAAAATATTATAATATTATTATAAAAATAATAAACTTATTTAATTAACTAGCAAATAAATTAATCCCCAAAAAGAATCTGTCTATGCTATTAAAATGAAAGACATGAAATGATTTTTATATTATTAAAATAATAATAATTTATGCCTTATATCATTTTAACATATATCGAATTATTACACAATATTATAAAATAGCAAATTAATCTCTGAAAAAAGAATCTAAGTTACTAACTCACACAATATTATTACTAGCAAATCAATTCATCCATAAAAAATTTTGTAAGTTACTGAAATATAAGGTAAGTTGGTAGTAAAAAAATTAACAAAAACAAGCATTTTA
>NW_020537324.1:56542036-56555783 GCF_003426905.1 Ctenocephalides felis
TAACTTATATTGTAGTAACTTATAGTATTACAATTACTAACCCCCTAAATTATTAGGGGGTGGCAAAAAGTGCAAAAAATCATTAATAGTTGGAATAAGCAGCGTCAAAATTTTTAAAATTCTTTCGTCACAATTAAGTTATTGATGAAAGGCAAAATGCCACATACACCTAATTTTCGACCTATTTCAATGGTTTGCAACGATAAAATTTTATTCGAAATGTTAAATAAAAACTAAATTGAAAAAAATTACATTTAACAAAATAATCTATTTTGTAAATATTTAAATTATTAACAGACTTTTATAAAACTAACTAATGAATATAAAAAATGTAAAAATAATAATTAAAATTAGTTGTGGATATTTTACAGAATTTTTGTATCATATAGGCATACACAATTGTGGTATATAAATATTGTATTGTGCTTCATTGTATTAAAATTAAATCAATTGAATAAAATAAATTTCTATGTGCCAGAATTATTTTAAACTATTCAATTATGTTATTTTTTATACAGTGATATATATTGAAATTTTACATGCCGATAGACAAAATTCCATTTATATCCCGTTTTACCTCATCATTTCAGATAATGCAATTAACTTAAAATGTATTTAATTATATGCCATATTTGATATAGTAAGTTTTATTAATAGCTGATTTTATGGTTGACATTCTCCTCTTGATGATTTATTTAATAACCTTGTTTCCCAAGAGTCATAATTATAAAAGTTGTTTAAGTGATACTTTAGTACTATTAAACATAATCAGCTTTATCTATAAAATTTAATTTATGCACATTTAGTTTTGGCACACTTTGCTGATATATCACAATAATAATTTAATATTAAACAGGTTTGATATACGTGGTAATTAAATACAAGGTTGCTTAAAGGCAGTTAGGTATTTTAAATTTACATCGGAACATTTATATCTGAATATAAACTTAAATATAATCGCTTAACATATGACCACGCATTTTATCATCGAACTTCGAAATTTATGTATCGATTGAAACGTTTATTAATTAGCTAATGATTCATGGTAATGATTGATGATGATTAATCAAAATTTTATTTTATTTTTTAAGTATTTTAAAACTTTCAACTAGATAGATATTTATGGTTTAATATTATTTAATTGATTAATAATAATGTATAGTATGATAAAATATAGCTTAATTGTAACTATCAATTTTATCACTTAATGCTTGCGAAATAATACTATTTAATAAACGTAGAAAATATTTATAAATGAAAATTTAAATATTTTTTAATTAGTATATAGTATTTCAAATAACAAATGTATATTTCGAAGCAGCGACAAAAATATATTTTTATTATTAAATGTCGTAATTATATGCTATTTATTAATTATTGCAATTATTTATCGCAGAAACAGAAATGATCATTCAAAAAATTTCTTAATTTTTAAGTCATGTTATGCTGAGAGGTTGAGTCAACAGCTCTAATAAAATTTGATTTATTAACTTCCGGTAGGGTAGGTTATTTTAATCGTCAAAAAATCGGTATTGAAAATTTTTGCTCATCTTCTCGTTTCAGAAGTTGCTGAACATTTTGGCATACTTACAAAAAATGGTTGTGTGTGTCGACGTTTTCGGGAACTCAGCTAAACTTATTTGAATTATTCAAAAAATATTTAATTACTACTTATAGGGAATTGTGCTGATTAGTTTTTGGGAAAGGTCGTTCCAGCCTTTTCCGATATACGCGAAGAGTGCAGAAAATGGAAAACAAGTTTTTGAGAGAACTTTTTAACCGATTTGAATGATTCAAAGAACATTCGATTCGTAATGATGATAAGACGTGGTAATTTGTTTTTTATAAAGATAGGCACAGTCGTGTCAGAGATAATAAGATAGAAATGTAAGAAATGGCAGTTTTTGCTTGTGAAGATACAATTAGTTTTTGAGGAGAGCAAAAAAACTTTTTTTTTATTTCTCAAAAAAATATCTTTAATATCGAAAATAATTCGGATTTTAATTTTAATCCTAACTAAAATTCGAAAGCTCACATATATTTTTCAAACAAATTATTTTAAATTCGCAATTCCGTTCTTATATGATTCTTAAAAATATGATGTAAGTTCCTTCATTATAACTCCGCTTTGTGAAGTTTTGTTTATTCGTTCTCATGTAAACATATATAAAAGTCATCGTCCAATTTATAGGCTCTTATATTTTGTCTATATAACACGAATAATGAAAGTTACACAGTAATGATAATAATATAATTTATTAGGAAGCGTTTAACCCTTTCTTCCCGGATGTCGTATTAATTAAACAATTCGCGAATAGAAAGGATTTTCCTCGAATATGTTTTTACGGTATGGAAAGTTCTAGCAATTTGCCTCAAAAATACATCTATTAATCACGTGAGGTTTTTAGAGAGAATTTTTGTACAAAAAATCACGAAATATCACGTGGGGAAGGGAGGGGTATAGTAAGATATCATGTGTATTTATTTTTTAACTCATTTTTTTAAAAAAAAGTTCCAATATTTTCAAAAAAAAAATTCAAACAGTTTTTCACGTACGTAAAAATACACGTGATGTTTGGCTGGGAGGGGGGGTGTGATTTTGAATATCACCATGTTCACCAAGAAGGAGGGGTGTCCAAAAATCCTTAAAACTCGCTCACGTGATTAATAGACGCCCCCTAAAAGTACGATGCCATGTACCAATAATTTTATCATTAATATTGCCTATAACACCACGTATTAAGCATAAAATCTAAACATAGCAATACATACTGAAGCAAATACGAAGTCCAACGAACTGTTTTTTTTTTCTAATCAAAACACGTTATAATTAATTTGAAATATGCGTTAGTCGCCGAATGGATGTATAATTGAAATGAGTCAACCGAAAGAGAGAGCTGCACCATACAACATACTATGATTCGAGGCAACAGGCAAAGTAAGCGCTAAGCGTGGCAGACACTCAGGCTCGCGCCTCACGCCTCATTACCGAGACGGCGTTATTTCGAGATTCGCAGTTTCGCACACCGACGACGTAACAACAATCGCAGATCGCACTCGAACGACACAGATCATGTGCACTCAATCTATCGAGTCGTCGAATCAAATTCATCTTGTAAAGGACTCAGAAGATTTTGTACTTACCTACGAATGCTTTAATATGATTATTTTTATGAAAGGAATATATAATTTTTAATATAAAATTTCAATGAACATATTTCGATATTAGTTTATTTCATATATATGTTATATGGTTTTATGTGGCTGATTTGGATTTCACAGTATAATTAAATAGTTAACCCTCCGGCGGGCGCAGTCCAAGTATGTACAGAATCGGGCGCAGTGTATCTGATAGATACAGATTATAAATATATTGACAGGAGGCTTATAGTTTTATATATTTTTATTTAATTTGCGTTTTTACAATGCTGAATATGTATATTATGTGTAAACAAGAACAAAATATATATTAGATCAATATTATTTTTATAATATAGCAAAATATAAAAATCCGTACATGCGCTCAAAATGCTAGACGCACAAACCTTACTTTTTCTGAAATGAATAATTTAATTAATTATATAAAAACAATTGTCAGATTCTGTTGGAATGTTTATACAAAGACTATATAAATAATTAGGACAGTAAAATTGTTAGTGTTTTTTGTCATTTTGTACGTCAAATAGAATTTGGCTTAGTGCGTTTTTTTTTAACAAAATTGCTACTAGCAAAGTATGCGAAGTTCAAAGACAATCTAATATGGACGAATAAATAGTAGGCATAAAATAACGAGGCTTACATCAAATGACAGGATGACATCAAATTATGGAGAAACATGCTAAAATGTTGTATCTGTCAGATCGGCTGCGCCCGACGGAGGGTTAAGTGTGGAAATTAACATCGCTCATGTTGATGTTTATACATTTCGGTGTGAATAGTAATTTAAAAAACAATAATTAATATTTTTAATAAACGGTAAATATTAGTATAGGATATTAAAAAATTGTAGACCTGGGTACAGGTCTGTCCGGTAATCTAGTATATATATATATATATATATATATATATATATATACAAATACTTTAATTTTTAGGTATCATTCAACCGGTGGTGTTCACAATTTGAATTCATTTAGTCTACCCTTGTATTTCCTTTTAGTAGTTTGCGCATAGTACTTATATTACAAGTACCTAATGTAATGTGTATGAGTTTGCGTTTTTATTTCTTAACTTTTGGTAAAGGCAGGTACAGCCGTTTTAGAGATACGGAGCTAAATGTGTAAAAAATGACAGTTTTGTGAGAGAACGAAGCATCTGATTTGAATGATTCAAAAAATCTTTAGCTTGTATTCACAAAACGATCGTTTTCGGAAAAATAAAAAAAAATCAGTCGGTGAAAAATAAATATAGAAAATAATCTGTATTTTAAATTTAATTCCAGCTAACTTATTTATATACTTGAAATATCACTTATAATAATGAATTTGAAAATATTTAATAATCTTCGAATATTTTGTTGCGGCAGAGTTTATTTATTGAACAGAAATTAGATTGTTTGATATATGTTGTATTAAAAAGTAACTCAGTGGTTGTCCGTATTATAAATATTTATGATATATTTTAACTTATTGCATCAATGCCGGAAAATTTTCCTTGGAAAAGTAGTTTGATCACAATTTTCAAATAAAAATAATCATGATAACAGATTTACCGGAACGCCAATTTGCAAGTCATAATTGGAAACAGTAGTAGTAAAAATAGTGACTTGAAATAATTTGTACATATAATAGATGTGCTCATATGACTATCAAATATAATTAAAAGCTCAATTAAAAAGATTTATTTGTGAATCACCGATAGAAAATATATTGATTTATGTCTTTTGTTAATCATTAATTGCCTTGAATATTTTGGCATCCACCGAAAAGCGTATGATTGTGTATGTGAGTTAGTGTGCAGAATTCATGTTTCATTCATGTTATCTTAATCAAGATCGAAAATATTTTAATATTTTTAGAAATATTAGATAGGTAAGAAGAAATTTTTCTTATATGCATTTTTCTAGAAAATAATCTATGCTATTATACCCACTATATTTTCCAGAAATGATAAGTAATTCTATTATATCTCATATAAAATTATATTACTTATACATAAAATATAATTTGTAACAATTTCACTAAATCTGTGTATTGCGTATAAAAGAACTGTAAGTTTCTGCATTTCAATATTTTTATATTAAATATCCAATCGAATTGACTATCAACTCATCGCCACGTGAAGTTTTATCAAAATCCCAGAAGAGTAAACTTGAAGTTTTACTTGTGAGTATGAAATAATTCAAATATGATATTTGTAGTTGCATTCAAAGAAAACGCAAGCTCTTATTCTTAAGTGTTCATAGCAACAAATAGAAGCAACCTATTACACGTGACTAATAGCAAAGACTGGCATTGCAAATATTTGATCAATGACTTAATGCATAAGCTTCTCGGTTCATCTTTGAAAAGATTTCTTAATAATTTGACAAACTACTCATGTTTATAGCAAACAATCAGCTAACAAAGCCAAGTTGGTAAAAAGCCAAGCGTAATTGATGCATGCAAGTCTTAGTGCTCTTAGTCAGCCAGTCCATCTGCCCAAAGTGAAAAATATTACCAAGCATCTTGAACATTTATCACTCCATTAAACTTACTGAGCTCAAACGTATTAAAGTTACATGAACACAGCATGTTCGTCATTAAGTAACACACAAAAAGTATATCTTAATAATCAGATGCAAGGATACTATTATCAGATATAAGATTTAGCAGGATTATAACTTGATTCTCAAAGGAATCTCGGCAATGACGCGGGAATAAATTCATCTGTCAAATGCCATGATTTAGTAGGCATCTTCCGCATTTGGATCTATCATCTGGCCTCTCTTAGAGGACACGGGCAGTGATAATAGAAAAATGACTTAGTGCGATCTTAGGCTGTCTGCAGATATAATTAAAATTAACCTAAATATTGTTCTGGGCCACACGCAAGATGCACTAACTCATTTACGTTTGATAAATGTTAGTAATAAATCTAAGTTAGCAGACTCCTACAAAGTGTACCTGTTTAGTAAAGACGTATATGTAACAGCTCGTAAACAAGTCAAAGTCAAATGAACTAAATTTGAATTATGGCTAATTGGATTAGATAATTACACGAATCAATCCATCTGCAGGAATTGCAAGTTTATTAAGGATACCCATACACGCATTATTTTCTGGTGCAACTAGTAGTTACAAGTTTGTATGTAACCTGAAAAATCTGTCAGGAAAATAGTGCAACGTCACATAAAATGGCAGACATTCTGGAGCTGCAAAAGTCATTTAAGTTATTAGTTATTAAATTAATTTAAATTATTTAATACTGATTATATGTAGGATAAAAAGGCTCACCTGCACTATCACAAAAACATGTGAAGTTAGAAATTTTTTAACAACGATATTTGAAAGTAGAGGGCAAAAGATGTATAACGAGCCATCGCTTCGAATTGGGCGGCTTTGCTACCATGAGATGATATAATAAAATTATTTTCTGATAGTGTTTTTATTTTCGAGCACCATTTTCAAGCTTACGATTCCTGAAAAAATGGTCATATAGTTGGGGTGAAAAGGACCGTTTAGACAAACCTTTATACTGGCGAGGTGTAATTAATAAGAAACCAGCAAATAAAAATGAGTATAATAAGTTAAAGAAAGCAATTTTACAAAAAATTGAATTAAATTTATAGTTACTCAAACTCCGACGATAAATTCTTCTGACAGATTTCCATATGAAGGTTGTTTGTTTGGTGTAGTTTGTTTGGTTTTCGCAGTAGAATTGCTAAAAGTAAAATTGGATCTTTGTGCCCCAACCCACCATTTATATACATGATGTCCAAAAACTAAATATCAAGCCAAAATAGGGTGTGCTATTCTCGGTGGCAGTATAGATCTAATTATCATAAAAAAGTAAAAAAAAATGATACTAAGATTTTAAAATTATGAACTTTTATCGTACAACCTAAAGCTTTGGTCAAACTGTGATCATTTTTCGGCTATTGCAGTTAATTTTTGTCATTTTCGATTGTTTAAAGTTTGGAGTAAATAATATTTCTTAGACTACAATCGGAAATAATAACACTATTGATTAAGAATATGAATGAAGACTATTTGTTAAAGTATAAATTTTAAATTTTCGACGTTAGTGTATGAAGCTTAACCTTTAAAAAACATTAAATTTTCTTATCAAGTTCTAATTCTAAAAATAAATTCAAACATTTTTTCATTGTCAGTTCAAATGTTTTTTACTTGCACAAGCTCAATAAAAGAGATAGAAAATTTTGAACTGATTATGAATGAAATGCGTTATTCAATAATAAAACTTGTGCAAATGCAAATATTGTATAAAAATATAGAATTAGACAATAGAATTTATAGTTCAAGCATTTAAGTTTCGATCAATATTAATTTATTGTTACTACGTTTGGTTTAATGAAAATGCTTGCTAAATGAAAGAATGTTTTTAGATTTACTACAAAAAGTAGTAATAAAAATAGCAATAATTAAAACGGTATATTGTCAATAGTCATCGAAATCTAATGAACATACATTTTTTTCGTAAAGCAAAATCACATACCTTTCGTTCAATCACGATCAAGTCGTAAACGATTCTTGCTCGTCATCGTATTTATTTCATTTCGGTTAAATAGTCAGGAAATTACGATTCATATTTTTTACTTGTTTCGATTGTTCCGTACGGAATTATCTATAAAATCATATTCTTTTTGTAATATAGATTTCATGTCATTGTCCATTGAATATTTTTGGTTGAATTGCTCTATGGAGGAAGTGCCAGAACTAATATGAAATAGTCAACGGTGCAAATCAAATTCTAATATAGTTTCTTTTATACCGGATAACATAAAACAAGTAGCGATACGTTATGATCCATCGATTCTTGTTATTAAAAAACGTTTATTTTGTAATATTTATAAATAGCTTGAAAAAATAAGACAACTTTCCTTTATGATAATTGATTTGTTAGGAAATACGATTTTCTAAATGATGTGAACAATAAAGCATGAATGGCTGTAAAAATCGGCTATATTGTGATTAATGGTTTTCAAAATTTTAACATATAGATAAACTAGTAGGGTGCCAGGCATCGTGCCATAAGGCAAATTGCTGGAATTTCCCGTACCGTAATTAAAAATCTTGATACGGAACCCGAAAAAACTATGAACATCTCTATAAAATATCTGATAATTTGATGTGCATATGTGTAATAATTATTTTTGACCGCCAAATGGATTTTTTTTTTACTTATTTTTATTGAGAGTCCATAACTGATAGACCTGCTTTTCCAAAAAGTTAATCAGTTCTTATATAATATAATTATGTACATTTACCTTTAATAAGGATGAGTGGGACACAAAGATACCATTTGACTTTTTGTAATTTTATTCTGATAATTGAGCCAACTATATCATAAAAAATAATAAAGTGACCACCATATTTTCACTTACTTATTATTGACAAGTATCTTTTTCTACTGATTAACTAAATCATGAACATCTCGTTGAATACAAACTTGCCATGACGTAAGCATTAAGGACGTGGGCAAGCTCAACCTATCCCGAGTTCGATCCCAGCCTCGGCCAGTTCGATATCAGGCAGCGTGATATCAAATTCTCACTTGATGTTATAGATCTCAAATATGAAAATATTAGGTCCAAAAATACTATTAAGTAGTAGTAGAGTAGTAGTCATATGCCACAACTAGGATAGGATAACTACTAGGTAGCTTTCCAAACAAGCTATAAAATAAGATGTCAGAACAGATTATAATCCAAAATAATATTTAAACGAATGATTGTGTATATAACGTATAGACTAGATGCATATAATGTTAAACGAGTATCCAATACGTGATGTACTCCAAAGAAGGTGGTACATGTAGTAGCTCGGTGTAGAAACGTTCAGCTTTATGTTCGTTGTATATAAAACTATAAAACCGCGATTATAACCCGAAGAAATAACGACATTACAGAAAGGGTTACACGTTGAGCGAATCCTAATGCCATTCTCTACGCCGAATAGAACCAAACCGATCTCTTAGAATTTTTTTTAGCTTAACTCGGCTCGATATCACGTTTATACTATTAAGTGATTGTTTTCATTGCTTCGTAGTTCTGCAAATCACTTTATTGCAGATAAAGATTGAAACACGCATGATCTAAAATACAACGCTGATTGCAACGTATTTCAATTAATGACGGTCACATAATATAAAATGTTTTGGATTTGTAGGGGAAACTGGATACGGTTGAGACAGGGTACGGTAGTGACAGTCGTCATAACTACTAAACTATAGTGATTTCGAGATAGAGTTTGAAGAGAGAAGAAGTAATATGTTTGTTTGAACATGTTTACATTATTATGATTTATAAATCCGGTCTAAAGTACGTTTTCATGTTCGATATCTTATAATAATAGCTGTTACTTGTGTGTCTTGGCAAGTTCTATTAAAAGTTTGCGCGCTTAATCAAAATTGCAAAATGGTACAATACATTTTAGGTTCATCCCAAATCAAATTATCTAGTTCCCTGTGACTCAGTAGTAAGAAGATTATTATTGCAACCACAACCTTCCAGATTTAATACTCATCTCGGCCAGCCATCCAATAGCGTTGATATTTGTTTTTACTTGAAAATACAGATCTAAACATGTGCTCAAGTAAAAAAGCCAATCCCTGGCATTGCAGCTTTAAAATAAAAATTTGTTATCGTTATTAGCAAAATTCAGTGACAAAAATATTAAATATAGGTTAATCAAGCGTTGGGAATGCTAAAACGCGACTTTACCAAAAGAGCAGATCAATCGCTATAGCTCGTAGAACATTTGACAGTTCTACGAGCTGTAGCGATTGATCTGCTCTTTTGCTAAAGTCTCATTTCCGATCATAATTATAAAAATGATAATTTACATGCAGTAAGCCTATACAAAATAGAATATTATAAAATTTCTCTATCAACAAACTGTTTTTTTTACATTATTAACGGCTGTTCAGACGTATTTTCATTTTATTATATTGGCCATGAAAGCGAAAATCTTCATGGCATTGAGCTTTTACACGGGGTGGTTGCTACCCCTGGTAGACGGGATAGCGGAGAGATTTTGGGACTAATTGTACACTTCTGAAAGTAAAGTCTTCTAAACAACATGTCTAATAAATAATAAATAAATATAATACATCATCTTCAATTAGAACTTAGAGATAAATCAATAATGTAATTAGAACTGCAACAAATACATATAAATACAAAACAAATCAGTGTTTAATACAGTCCATAGCTACAAGGGTTAAATTATTAACCAACAGCCCGATTTATCGAAGGAGAGTTTTAATAAATTCATAACTACGTAAAGCACATACAACAGTAATCAGAACTCTATAGTTTTGAAAGCTTGTTGCGATCACTTCTAATTGACATAAATTATTATAGAATTTATTATTAGAATAACTGTTATTTTGATGATTTTTTATTGAATGCAATAATGCCGACGGAAGCTAATTACACTTGAGAGCATATTTATATGCATATTTTCAAGAGAAAACTGATCAATACCGCTTGTCATCAGGTTGTCCAAAAGAAACAAAATAACTATTCTGTATGCCTGGATACATATAAGTAATAATGATACATAATAATAGCAAAGTAAATGAATCGACAGTACTACTAAACTATTTATTACTCTACCTAACTAATTTTGTGTTAACTAGAGAGATTATAATTACAGCACGAGGATTTGCTTATACAAATTGTACAATGTTGTATAATACAAAGAATTGGTTTTTATGCGAAACCTTCAGTGAACAAATTCGACTGGCATTGTTCTGGATGTTTATTTGTATTTATTCTCCCAGAACTCATCTCGCGTTGAGATACGTAAACTTATGAGTGAAGTCGTGAAGTAAAGTGAATTTCTCTGTTGCATTACTGGTATAAACTACTATATATTTTTCCCGGGGTGAAATAGTTCCAAGAACAAAACCCATATACATTCATACTCAAGCATAGAATAATGCGATTCTTCATATTACGACTTTTCACAGTAAATGGGTTGGTTGGCTGTAAAGAATAATGGTTAGATGACTTCGCGGCTTTGTTCGGCGATAACAATGGCTGTGAAATTATTTTAATCTATACCAAGCATTAAATTTATATTTGGTATAGATTTTATTATAAAATATATTTCGTAGAAAGTAACATAAAATATATCTATTAAATTCCCGAATGTATCAGTGAATCTTTACCAAAAACTAATCAGCATGATTCCCAACCAATATCTTTAGAACGGGTTCTCAATTTTTTAAATCGATTCAGAATTGCGGACTAAAATGTGGTAGAATTTTTTTTCACTTTTCTGCGATTTACAAAGAAACGGCTCGGTCAATAGTCGCACAAAACTGGCAAACAATAAAAGATCTGTTCACATATACACACACATACTTTTTCCAAATTGGTCTCATTCGATTCAGAATGGCTTGAAACGTCGAGAAAAAATAAAATTAGCGAATCGTTTTATTTATGAAGAAATTACATTTCGTTTTGAAGGTTTCTGAACATTTTGCCATAACTCAGAAAAAATGGATGTGTGTGTGCGTATATGTATGTATGGATGCAATTTTTGTCTATGTTTTAGGGCGCACGGATCAACCGATTTCAATGGTTAAAAAAAACATTCGATTACTATTGATAGGGAGATGTGCTGATTAGTTTTTGGCAAAGGCAAGTCTAGCCACTTCGGAGATACGGAGCAAAGAGTGCAGAAAATAGAAATCAAGTTTTTGAGTGATTGGAGCATCCGATTTGAATGATTCAAAAAACATTCAATTCGTAATGACGGGGAGAAGTGGTGATTAGTTTTTGGCGGGTTGAGTAGTTTCGGAGATACAGAGCTAAATGTGCAAAAAATGCCAGTTTTTGAGAGATCTAAGCGTCCGATTTGAATGATTCAAAGAACTTTCTGCTTGTTTTAACAAAAAGTTTTGTTTCAATTTTTATTTTCAAAAAAAATTTTTTTTTGTATATCGAAATTAATTCAGATTTTAATTGTAATTCTGACTTATGTTCTAATATACTTTAAACAAATATTTTCAACTTTGCAATTCAGTTTATATAATTCTTATAAATATTAGACAATGTTACAGTATTTAATTATAATAATCTATTTGAAAACAATTAATATTTCTCGAACATTTCGTTACGGTACGGGAAGTTCCAGCAATTTGCCTTAAGGCACGATGTCATACACACCACTAGTTTAATATTGAAACTCCCTCCTCCATCCGAAATTACATGACGATTCAAACCTTCAACGTCAAGTTTTTGAAAATTTTTGAAACACCTATTTTTTTTAAATTGTAGAAGAAAATAAGGTAAATACATATGATATCTTGCTAGACTCCCTCTTATGATATTTTGTAAAAACCAAAATGCCACTTACAACTAGTTCTATATTGCATTTGAGATCTATCTATCTCTATCGATACTGAACTTCAACATAGAGAAACAAAATCTGAGTATTGCTTAAAAATGTACATAGCATATACAATTGCATTTCCTTTTCTTTCAAAAAATTGCAATACCTGTTCTAACTACCTATACAACTACATTTTAAACTCACATTTACTATAACGGATAAATTTAAATCGAATTAAATTCTTGTAAAGTGTTTAAGAATAAAGCAATCTGAACATTTAGAATTCAATTATTGCAAACAATAACAACTAAAGCAAAGCTATCAATTTAAACCGTTTTCAAAATGATATATGTAATTCGAATTGCTCTTCTGATATAATTACAACTTGTAAACTTCCAACAACAAAAATAGACGATGCAAATATAAGAACCTATTTATGTGTAATAAATGCAACATAAAATATTGAACATTAATCGTTATGCTAAATAAAAGCATGCATCAATTAAAGTAACTTATACATATGTTACATTTTTTTTGAATATTTTGCATACTCAATGTGTTGTTGAAATTTCTTTTACATGTGTAGTTAAACAGTATTTTGAAAATACTAATATACTAATTATAAGGCCTCTAAACTGCTCACAGTTATAATTTTTAATTTTCTTACGATATTTGAAAATTATTAACTTCCCGAAGAAGAAGTTTACATTCTCATGAAAAAATCCCATTCGTTAATTCTATGTTTTCTCGGCGTTTCAAGCCATTCCGAATCGAATGACACCAAATTTGGAATAAGTATGTGTGTGTTTGGGAACAGATTTTTTACCTTACATCGACGTTTACTCAAAAACGTCTGGATCGATTTCAAAAATTTAAAAGCCATTCGATGTGTCTCGATGAGGATTGTCGTTTCGCGACGATTGGCCAAACCGTTTTTTTTGAAATTAGCAAAAAAGTGTAAAACTTTCGTCCACGTTTTAGCTCACATATGAACTGATTTTGGATTTTGGTAAAACAAAACTGTATGAAAGATATTGGTTAGGAATCAAACTGATTAGTTTTCAATAAAGATTCGATTGCACAATTTCTTGTAATTAACTGTTGAAAAAACTAAGATTTTTATGAATTTTTTTTTCGGCAATAGGTATCATGGTCTTCTAGATCATACTTATATATTACGGCCCTACGACAAGTTGTTCAAATTTTAAAAATTTGTCAAAATTTGCAAAAATTAGTGACGT
>NW_020537324.1:56556783-56581211 GCF_003426905.1 Ctenocephalides felis
GAGTAGTTCTGACTCCAAAACGAAGCTTTATACGCCCTTTAGGCGCCTCCGGGAAACGTGCAAAACGTCAAATATATGGCACGTTTCCTTTTACCATTGCAAACCGGTGTATGCTCACTGCTCTTTGCAGTTTTATCGGTTTGAAATCAACACATTAATTTAATTTCAAATCGGACAGAACAAAGTATAATTTTATGGGGAGAATATTTATAAAATGCCTTAAGAAATAGAGCTTCTCATTTACATATAGAAGAAGGAATATGTTCGGAACATCGATATTATAAAGGAATAGGGCAATTTTTATAGGAAAAGTACGAAACTACTTTTAATAGTTAGTTGTAACGATAGTCAATTTATATCAGCGTAACTAGAATTGCAATTATTTGTATAACTATTAACAGATTTATAAAGATTATTATCAACAAGGTGACCATATTTTTTAAAGTCAAAACCAGGACGGTATGTCTTAGTTGTGCTAATTCTGGACCGAGGGCAGGGGGTATTTTAAATTAACCAATACTATTTAAGAATGCAATGAAAATCCATCTCTTTTAAATTAGTTTTTTTTACAATTACTGTCTTAGAACTTTATTATTCGACTATATGTAATATTTTATCTTATATTTCTGTATATTTGGTTTTTCAGCATTCAAACTAATTATAAAACTTTATTAAATTTTTTTCTTAATTATTTAAAAATAATTAACACCTATTCCAGACATGTATTTCCAGACAGTCAAGAAGTTCACTTTCATATTTTTTGTTAATTTTCGTGAAATTGAAAATAAAAGTTCAAAATTATGAATGTGAGAGGCTAATTTAACTTACCTTTTTCATATAAGCATACTAGTTGTACCTAACATTTTCAGATATTTGATGGGTAGTTAGAAAATTGATGGATTGCTATACTTATACAAAATACAGATAAAAATTAGCCTTTTCATTATTTTGTATTTTAATTACAATCTGTCACACTTAGGACATTCAGTAATTGTTTTGACTTTAAAAATTAGTCTTCGTATTGCCAATATTAAACGGTTCGTTTGTGAACAGAAAAAAAAAGATCTGTTTTGTCAAAGCAAGGGATTGTTCAAGTATTACGTAAGCAGATTTATTACAATTATTTACCCCCCCATCCCCCTTGTCAGCAAAAGTAAGCAAAGCTCTTACCCCCTACCCCCATGCTTACGTAAACATTTTGCAATTAATGTAAAAAAATAAAATTACTACCTATGACGTAATCATCATTCAGACTCCCCTGCTCCTCATGTCAACCCAAAATAAGCAAATCAACAACACCTCCGCCCCCCCTATAGTGCTTACGTAATATTTGAACGGCCCCCAACGCACGAGAGTTTTTTAAATAAATATTTTAATCAAATATCTCTCTAATAAAAATATTTTAAATAAATATTGTTATCAACTATCAGTATATATTTATTCATAATTTTTATAAACAAGGATATATTATGAACTCTATTCTAATTTTTTTATAACTTTTATTCTTTTTTCTTCATTATAATTATGACCCTACTGTGGTTTATAAAAAATACTTCTAACTAGGTGTAAATGACATTTTTCTTTATGGAAAAATACATAAACTTTTCATGTGTAAATAATCAACTTAGTAATAATTAGGATTTAACAACTTTTAAAATCGTAACGATAGAATTCTGAAATTTTAGCAGGGATCATTATTCCAAACTTCGCCAAATCTAGAATCCAGATTTTAACAAACAATTTAGATTATTAACAAAAGTTTCTAGTATTTATAATAATTAAAATTTTTGTTAAAACGTTTGTTAAAATCCCAAACTTTGATAAGCCGCTTTTGTAGGCTTGTTAAAACTTACTATGAAGTATAAACACTATCATCATATCAACGTTTATCAAAATCGTATAAAAAAATTGTATTTACAATTAATTACAAAGAACTCTACCAAAAACTAAGCACAATTTCCAACATATCTTAAATGGTTTTGATGCAAAATTTTGCACTTTTTTGATGATTTTAATATAATGGATGGCAATCTCGTGAAATTGGCCATCACTGGTCTTTGTCGAGTTTTAACAAATGAAAGTAAATTTTTGAATCGTTATAGCTATTTTTGAGAAAATATCGATAAAGGTCAAACTTTCGCTCACATTGACATGCACACGTATACCTTTTCCAATTTTGGTATCAAAAGATTCAGAATGACTTGAAACTACTTGGGGAAGGTATAAGTGCACGTTTATAATTCAAAATCTCATTAATCTAAATCCAGTCATTCTGTAAATTTTTATTGAAAAAAATACCACAGAAAATTAAAATATCTTTCTTAACATGAAGTCATTGAATGAATGTTGGCCTATTTATAACAAAGCATAATAAACCTTTACTTGGAAGCTTGCATTGTAATAATTCCTACACCCCAATACCTAAAATTTATCGGCAGAATGGTAATATAACGCATTAGAAAACAAACAAAAATACTTAGAATACTTCTAACGGAAACTCTTTAGGGTTCGAAATTATGTTCACAAGGAACTAATAAATATTATAATTTTGTGCCTCAGATGTAGGGCTTAAAACACCGGGATTCCGTGATCCTGAATACCGGAATTCCGGACGATTTTTGTCCGGTATTCAATACAGGTATTGATACAATAATACCGGTATTTTGGGATTACTAAAATTTTGTTAAAAATTAACTTCCGCAATACACATACCCTTCCAAACTGTGTATGTGTATTGCCGACTCGGCTCAGCCCAGTATGACACATCTTGTAGATGTCGGCAAGATGAAACGATTGTTTATATATTATATACGACCTAATGAATGAAACCCATTTATAAAAATTATTAGTCGTCCACGTGCATTGTCCTCATATCTAATTCGTTATCAATGATTTTTAAACAAAATGTACAATCGACACTATAGTTCTCTATATTGTATATCTTACTGCCAATCATTCGTATTTATTTATTATTTCATTATAACGAAAGTATACAAGTCGAGTCATCAAGTCATATAATAGTTTGATAATATTGGTCTCGGTGTTGGATGACCTCTTTCTTATGCGTACGTTGCAGATTCTAAGAAATCGTTCATATAGAATTATTTTATCAGTAAATACAATATTTTTCATTTTAAGTCTTTGAAGTGTTGATATCTAATTATGATTTGATTATCAACTAAATACACTATACTAATTGTAAGTACTGATTCATTTCGACTAATAATGTACTCGTATTACTTCTTTATGACAATTGTGTCAAGTTCAGAATGAAACTAGTGGGGTGGGTGGCATCGTGCCTTAAGGCAAATTGCTGGAACTTTCCATACCGTAACGGAATGTTCGAGGAATACTGAATGTTTTCAAATAGATTATTATTAATATTGTAACATTGTCTAATATTTATAAGAATTATATAAACTGAATTGCAAAGTTAAAATTATTTGTAAAGTATATTAGAACTATAGTCAGAATTAAAAATAAAATCTGAATTATTTTCGATATACAAAAAATTAAAAAAAAGTTGAAACAAAATTATTTTTTTCCAAAATCAATTATTTTGTTAAGACAAGCAGAAAGTTTTTTAAATCACTTAAATCGGACGCTTAGTTCTCTCATAAACTGTGATTTTTTGCACATATAGCTCCGTATCTTCGAAATGGCTAGGCCTGCCTTTGCCAAAAGCTAATAAACACTTCTCCAAATCATTACTAATTGAATGTTTTTTAGATCATTCAAAACGGATCCTCCGTTCTCTCAAGAACTCGATTTCTATTTTCTGCACTCTTTTCTCTTTATGTCCGTAACTGCTGGACCTGCCTTTGCCAAAAACTAATTTCCTTATCAATAGGAATCGAATGTTTTTTGAACCATTTAAATCGGTTGATCCGTACGCCCGAAAACGTGGACGAAAAATTGTATCCATGCATACATACACACACACACACACATCCATTTTTTCTGAGGTATGCCAAAATGTTCAGAAACCTTCAAAACGTCGAGAAATGTAAAAAATTTTAATTTCGATTTTCGGCCCATTACAATAACTTACCCTACGGGAAGTTAAAAAGGCTTTTTCGGCTTGTTATTTTTGAACTAAAATTTGGTCCTTGCTTGAAGATGAAACAATTGAAACAATTCAATAAACAAAATGTAAGTTATTAATTGAATTTTGTTTTCTTAAATATATAATTCCATACGAGCCTATTAAAGTGTAACATAGAAGTCAATATATAATTTTTTTATTCAATGAATGTGCTTACGATAGAATCGCTCATGTTCTTCACTTTCCTTTTCATAATGATAATCAAATGTAATAATTCGTGCGGTTCATGGCCTGAAGCTAATCCTCAATAACTAAAAACCGAATAAGTAACATGTGCCCTTAACCCTGACGATCAGATATGACCGAATAAATAATGGTATTTATATTAAAATACTAAAAACACCGGTAACCCTACGGCTAAGCACTTGCATCGTTCGAAGACGTTAACCAAATGTCTTATGATAAATGTATTTATTTATATTTATACGATTGTATTTAATACGTCTGTTGTTGTTCGGTTACATTGTATTTTATTGTGGTTAATGAATCGTGTTCATAAAACTATAAAATGCTAATTTTATTATGTTTCATCCCCGGCTGAATTATGTGCCTCTTATTTAAAGTAAACACAATTTTATTATCGCTATTCAAATACTAGTAGTAAATAATATGATGAAATTATAGTCATGAATATGTTTTTATGGTCAATTTTAAACCCGCGTCGTATTTTATATCTACGTTGGCCGATACTTCAACATTGGATGTTAAAAATTTATTAAATAAATGTTGATACTATTGTAATCATAATTTAATTTGTTTTATTTTCAATATGAACTGCAATCTGTCTTATAGTAGACACTTAGTAACTAGGATAATACTCTAAATTACAAAGGCTTTTAAAAGGTTATCGCAAATCGTAGACCATTTACTATTGGAAGCCATATCAAGAGTTATAACATAAGGTAATAAATAGAAAAAAAATATATAAAATCTTTAGTAAAATATTTTTAAATCTATTTGTCACTTACAGTTTACGCGCAGCCTATTTTTCAAAACTTTTATTAGCTTTTATGTATAAACCACTTCTCATAGGCCTATAATATTTTAAAGGATTTGTTTTGACCATCAACTCTACCACCATGCAAAGTTTCATTAAATTGGTGAAATATTCTGCTGATTCAATCAAGATTTGTACTACGATGTAACTTTGAAATGTTTATTTATCAATGCCGATTTCCTTGTTAATATCGGTACGCATACAACGTTGACGACGGTACGCATACAACGATAGATCTCTATTCACCTACGCGACGACTAATCACAATCGACCCGTATAAAAATGATATCATCGATAGCGAATCATTGGCACTCGACTCTATTGTTATCTTATCTGGCGTAACGCACTTCCGTTGCATTTGTACTTATTTACAACCTAGTCGCGCCTAAAGAAGTTTTACTTCAAAATATTTAATAGAATTTTCTTACATATTTGTACACACAGTGAAAGTTTCTCATAGGCATTTTACATTCAAGAAATAGTTCAGTATGTTTGTATTGTAATTCCTAATTATCACATTAATTACCACAATCTTACCCCTAGAATGATCACAACACAATATATTTTTTTTATTTTGAATATTCAAATAGACAGTATGTATTCACCCGTTTTCTGTTTGAGCCAGATTAAACTTATTCGCCTCATTTATTTTAATGGATCCTAAAACCGACACATCAAGGTATATTTATGTCAATAATTAACATAGTTGGTCGTTTTAGGATCTGTTTAAGAAATATTTCAAGGTAACATGCAATTGTTTTTTAAATGATTATTTCTACTATGACTCTCAATGAGTAGTAACATTCATGAATATATTAGTTGGGTAAATTGATATAAATGAATGAATGAATATAATGTTGGGTAAAAAAACCGTTCATTACTAAATTACTAATGCACTCCATAAATGAAAATAATAGTAATAAACTAATACACTGATAAACTAGAGGTGTTTGGTGTCGTGTCTTAAGGAAAATTGCTGGAACTTCTCGTAATGTAATGAATCGAAGAATTTTAAATGTTTTTAACCTGAATTAAAATTAAAATTCAAATCATTTTCGATTGTTTTGAAAAAAGTATTCTTTGGAAATTAATTTGTTTTTTTTTGCTTTTCCGAAAAACTAATTATTTCTTCACACTGTCAACCGACAAACAATTTTTGTTGTTTCACGTTTGTTCAGTTTTTTTAATTATTACAATCAGATAATCCGTTCTTTTAATAACTGCTATTTTTTCACTTTTTTCCATATCTCCGAAACGGCTGGAACTGCCTTAAAAAAAAAAACTAATCAGCACAACTCCTCGTCAATATGAATCAAATTATTTTTGAATCATTCTTATCAGATGCTCCTTTTTCTCAAAAACTGCTAATCTTTGCACTTTTTTGCTCCATATCACTAAAACGGCTGGACCTGCCTTTGCAAACAGCTAATCAACACATCTCCCCGACAATACGAATCGAATATTTTTAAGTCCTTTTTGAATAGTCTCGAAAAAAAACCAAGTAACCATTTTCTGCACATTTTGTATTGTATCTCCGAAATGGCTCGACCTGTCTTATATAAGTAATGAGTACGTTTGCCTATTAATAGGAATCAAATGCTTTTTGGGTCTTTTGAATCGTTTGTCCGTGTGCTCGAAAACGTTGTAGCTATACATTGATTTCTTCTGAGGGTATGCCAAAATGTTCAGAAGCTTCTGAAACGTGAAATAACGTAACATGTTTTATTTTAGATTTTTGAACGATTAATATAATTCATCCTTCGGGAAGTCAATCAATTCCTCACTCTATAAATGCAAAGTTTTTTGCATAATTCAAATTGGATGCTACGCATCTCAAAAACAGAATTGCCATTTTTGCACTTTTTGCCACGTATCATCAAAAAGGCTGGACGCACCTTGCCAAAAACTAATCAGTACGTCTCCCTATCGATAAGAATCGAATGCTTTTTGAATCATTCAAATCGGTTGCACCATTCAAATCCGCACATACACACATACATCAATTTTTTCTAAAATATGCCAAAATATTCAGAAATCCCTGAAATTAAAATTATGCAAAAAAAATCATTTTCGAATTTTTTGCGACTACTATAACTTGCCCTAACAGAAGTTGATAATTTTGTTATCATATAAAATTAAAAATGGAATTCACAAATGAATTTATCTTTGTCGGTTGTTGAAAAAATAAATAATTACTATTAATAATTATGTATATAATACAGTCATATGTGTCATTGTAGAGCAATACATTTTATATGATCCAAATACGTTCGTGTACTAAATAAAACGAAATCAGTAAGCATTTCATTGTGGATTTATAATTGATTAATTTATATTCAAACATTTTCTAGAACATTCTGAATACATAATTCGTTACAACGAATATATACAATCGCATGTACCTACTCATTTTCAGAATGCATATATAAATAGTTTTCGGTAATTTAGTTCTAATGGGTCTTAAAACAAACACATCGTGATATATTTATTTCGACAATTAACATTTCTCGCTGGCTCATAAGCTATTAAAGGCATATTTTAGGATAATTCTTTTCCAAAGACCGTTGCTTTATTATTACAAGGCAACTGTGTGTAAAGAATCGTCGTTTCCGACATCGGTTTGTGCGCGGGCAAATGTAATTTGTTATATGGAAATTATATGGAATAATGAGGCAATGAATTAGTGCGCGCTTTTCAAATCGTATGAGAAACATCTTATGTTTTATAAGGCGAAATACATACATCATGGTGGTAACTATTTATTATGCGGACAATGAGCATTTGTTTCGTTTCGTTGGAGCACGTTATGCCAGCCCATTTGTATGATAAGCAGCTCTAGGCTGCCAGTTCCGACAATTAATACGAAATCTGTCAGGTTATTCACGCATCGCACAGTGAAATATACAAAAGTGTTATAATAAACACGATCTTAATTTTAAATTTATGGATTGTTTATGGTAATAAGCTTAATTTCAATTTTATATTATTATCATGACAGCGTAAGCTTGTTCAAGTCACATACAAATTATACTTTATTTTTACATTAACATTCGCATATATATATATATATATATATATATATATATATTCTTAAGGCAAATTGCTGAAACTTTCCGTACAGATTTTTTTATTAAATTTAATTTAAAATTAAAAAAAAATTCGAAAACTACAAAAATATATTTTTGAGAATTTTTTTTAGAGAAATTTTTCAAAAATATTGACTTGTTTTATATTTTGAATTTTTTTTGAAAATTTTGATATTTTTTTGAAGCAATTAAGCTGCGCCAGCATAGCGGTACGGAATCGATAAAAAATTAAACAAAATTTGTATTTATTATTAAAGTGTCTGATAATTTGATGTACATATGTCCAATGATAATTTTTGACCGCCAAATAGCACTTTTTTTTACTTTTCTCATTAGATCTCTGAACCCGTTACACATGCCTTTTCAATTTAAAATTCAATGAGTTCTTCATTTCAGTAATACAAATATAATGCTTTCTGAATTTTTCAAATACTAATCAGCACGTCTCCTTAGCAATAGGAATCGAATGCTTTTCAAAGGATCCAAAACGGTTGATCCGTGTTCCCGAAAGCGTGGACGAAAATTGGGATCCAAACACACACACACATAGTGTGTCCATTTTTTCTAAGGCAAGCCAAAATTTTCAGAAACAAAGACAAGAAATTGAACATATATTTATATAATTTGAAAACTGTAAATAGTAATAAACACCTAAACATATTTACTGTTTCAAAACAAAAACTAACAAAAATAACTACATATAAAACTTTGGCATTCATGAATATATTAGTTGAATAAATATTATAAGAAAAATACTACGTTCATTACTAAGTTACTAATGCACCCCATAAGTAAAAAAAAGTAATAAACTAATATACTAATAATCTAGTGATGCTTGGTATCGTGCCTTAAGGAAAATTGCTGGAACTTCCCGTAACGTAACGTCGAGGAATTTTAAATGCTTTTAACCTTTTATTTGACTTTAATATGAGCCGCTCAGTGCACACATCGACTAACTCCACTTTTTGAAAAAACTGAGATATTAGTGGGAAAGAACTTGGTGTATAATCATAACTTTTTATGATTATAATAATTTTCCAAAAGAATAAAAATTGCCACTGTGAAACGAAAATTTTTTTTGACCACTGACTCCATAAGTCATTTATTTCAGAAGACATTTTGATTAACTCCATTCTGTAGTGTATATGTTCTGGTTGGGCTGGATTTCGGGTTTCAAATTCATGAATTACGAATAAGAACACAGAACTGTAGGGTGTTGTGGGTCTCGAAAAAAATTCATCTAGTTTTATAAAAGACATCGAAGACGTTACAAACTTTGAAAAAATAACATACTAAAATTCGTGTACCTGGCAAAACAAAAATATTAAAACTGCCTGAAGTTTATTGAAACTTGTTCAAAGTACGGAAATAAGAGCTAACTTAATTAAAAATAAATTTCTGGTCGGTGAAAATAGTTATTAATCTATTAACTCAAGATTTTGTTATTATTGAGTCACGTGCGAAAAAAAATCGAGACATAATTTTACCAGATAGTTGATACAATATAATAAAAACATTTAAGAAAAAAAGCGCCATTGTACCTAAGCCAAATGCTTCACTAAGATTTTTTATTTATTTTTTATTTATTTAGAACAATAAATCAATAACAGAAAAGTAACCATCACAGGGTGTCCAGAAAATTGACTTAAAATGCGCTGAATTTAGAATAGAAAGGTCCAAACCTAACGATATACAATTTAAGTGTGACTACAATAAAGATCCGAATTTTAAAAAAAAGTTTAAAGTTTAAAAAAAGTTGAAAACTTGATTAACTCCACAAGTCATATCAAAACTTTAACTTTAATGATAATTATTTTCTCACTATTAATAGTTATAAATCTTATATACCGTTACATGTAAGCTATATATGTATTTATACGTTCTAAAATATATTTTTCAATTTATATTATAACAGGAATTTTTAAAAGCAATATACATTACTTTATCGCTTTTCTCCACTTTCTGATTTTCGGAGTTAGTCGATATGTGCACTGAACGGCTCATATATAACTGATATTCTCTAACAAAACAAAGATTTATCAGTGTAATTAAAATTTTAGTTAAATCTATAACATATAATTTAGTGTAAAGTTCGATTTATTCATAATAATAATCCAGAGAAATTTTATGACCTAAATAAAAAATTGCTTGTAACAAAATGATAGCCACTTGCTGTTTTTCATTCTTTATATTAACCAAAATTTACTTTTGCCTATTAAAATGTTTATGATATAACATCGCTCAACTTTAATTTCTATGATTTGTGACTAGATATTTGTCAATTTATTTATAATTTTAATTTTAATTGAATCTGTATATTTTTATATGGAGACATAAAAAATTCTTTTATTTATCAGATATCTATATAGAGCATCTCAATTGGTGTATTTTCTTATATTCATATATTTTTAACATACTTAATTAGTAATTTTGACTTAATTATTTTGGCAGAAATTCCACGAAAGTTTATTTCAACTTCATATTGGAGCTCTATAATGTCAAGAAAAATCTGATGAAACTGCTGCTTGATATCAAGCTGGCAGAGCTGAATATCTGAGTTGGAACCAGTGATCACGTTTTTACAACATCCAACAAAAGGTTAGTCAAATAGCTAGCAAATTGATTATTATATTCGTATAATATAATGCCAAGTTATAATGGCATTAATTGTTAATATTATTAACAATTTGCACCATATTAATGCCAATATAACTTGGCATTATAATATTTCTAATAGTACTTGTTTCATATAAATACTTTTCTATAAGAATATAAATATAAAATACTGCAATATAAATATTGCAGTTAAAATTTTAAAGTAATTTACTTATTATTGAACTTTATTCAAACATGTAATAATTAATAATGTAGTGATTAATAATAATTAAATAAGGGTTGTGACTTGCAAAATATAGCAATAATTTATTTTGCTTCACACATTTGGGCTGTTATACTTGCTTTTTGAATGCTTTTTTAATTACCAGAAAAAATAGCTGACACTAGTATTTCAAAATTTGAGTTTAAATCCCTTCGAATTTGCAGAATAGAACAAATAAAAAACACCTAAATAAAATTTGTAAATTAATCTTAATTTATAGATAGAGTTAATTTATAGATAGAGAAAACAAAACAGTTTGCCTAAGACTAATAGAACAAATAAAAAACACACAAATAAAATTTGTAAATTTATCTGAGAAAAACATTACAGTTTGCCGAAGACTTTGGAATAAAATAGAAATATTGTTAAAAATACGACTTGAGTTCTTTGTGGCTATATCTCACGGTTTCATATCCTTGTATCCATAACCGTTTAGTCACAATCAGAAGTAGTCCACCCCCAGTTAATAAAAATAAAATAATAGCGGAAAGTTGACGTGACATTCTGACCGCCGCGATAGCGTTATCATACCGGGGCGGTAATTAAGCGATAGTTCAGCCATAGCGGCGCTTCGACCGCCGCGGCGCCCCACGCTGGGCGAGGTGTTAATAAAGATATCGCGATTATTTTTGTTCGCTATGACTCTGATAAAGAAGCAGAAGTTGCTTAATAAAAACCCCCACATACTAATTATATATTCTTTCGTTATGCCGCTGGAAAATGATACCTAATAATGGATATGGTGGAGGGTGTTGTGGACAACTGACCTTTTAATACAACTTGGATTTTTTTATCAAATTTTACAAAAATATAAATAATTAAGAATATCTGTATTAGTATGTCGTCTGGAAAAGTTTATCTGTAGGAACAGCTTCTGCGAATAGTAGATATTAGGACCTATCATGCTGCCTTGAGGTACCTCGTAAAAGCTTGTTCTCTGTACTTTGTTTTAACTTTGTACTCTTGTACTAGTGTTTTTAGTATATTTTATTATAATTCATATTTTGCATATCATATAACTCTTGACTGATTGAATACAAAATATTGAAAAATTTATAGATGAAACTAAGGCATTTTAAATAAATAAATTGTAAACATTCTAGATATTATTTTAAGTATTTTCAAATATGTGTAAAACCTAAATATTATTTAAAAACTAACATAGTTACATTTAATTGTGAAAATTTTACAATAATTAATAAAGCAATAATCGGCAGCTCATATGATATATTTCAATTGATGATAGCAAAAAATGAAAGCAATGAATTAATGCTTAGTTCATTATTATCACTATTGGAAGAATTTATGTTAGTAATTATCAATTACAATATAGACGGCAAAATATGTTCTAGTTAAGTTAAACCTATTCAACATATTGAAAAAAGTTCATTAAACTAGCATATTTTTCACCTAAATTCATTTTTATAAATAATAAATGACAAAAAAGCGGGAGTTGGTAGACGGCATGAAATAATATTTTATGTAATCAATATATTCATAACATATTGACGAATTTCATAATTGATTTATATTTTGCCTAAATATGTTTTGATACATTTGTATTATATTATTATATTTTATTCAATATGAGTTCAATAAATTTATATGAAGATTTATCACGAATTCTTTATCAAGAAAACGGTTTTTAATAGAGATTGATAGATTTATATATATCTTACCAAATGTATAATCTTTCATTGAATTTTCGCGTACCAAAAAAAACAATAGTGTCTTCTATATATCAACCAAACTATTCTGATTGATTCCAACTTTGACATGACATGTGGAAAATAAATATATGCTTTGTATAGATATTTTGTACGATCTCTCATACCAGGTACTTCTGCCTGAGATCTATAAAATTTATATTAAAATTCAAATAAAAATGAAATAAAATGAAATTCTGCTATTTGTACGGAAAATAGTGAGTTATTTACTTATCTACTCACAAACTATTCTAAAGTTTCAATCGAATTTAAATTGATAGGCTAAACTGCTTATTTGCTTATCATTGCCCGCTAATATAAAATTATTCTTTTATAAATTATAATAATAAAATCAAATAATTATTTGACCATAATATAAATTATTGTCTATTATAAATTAGTTATCAATAGGTTACCAATCCATCTCATAAAAATATTAAAAATAGGTGAAAGGTACATATAAAACTCTGTTATTCCTGAGGTATAGAACAAATCCACACCCTTAGGATATTGCAATAATATATCATTTCAATCACTAGGTACGATGTTGACAAAGAAAATCTAATGCAAATCTTCTGTTAGTTCTTGATAGCCATCAATATAATTCATCAAGCCTATACACATGATTTAATTACGCTCTAAATTATATCTTTGCATAATTTTTGAATATGTAAAATGTATTGAGTTTATCCTAACAATCATACACTGCGAGTAATTAAAAGACGGAGTGCGCGTATGTAATATGCAAACAAGTCGCTAACGAGACGCGAATAAATGGTCATAATATTCATATAAATTATTACACTCGGCGCGATAGAAAATGAGATAATATAATCAAGATTGCTTTATGAAATATAAATGCATAAAAAGTGGCAGGCAGGCAGGCAGGCAGTGTTGTAGTCAGTCAAAAAATTGTAAAATTATTTGCTGAACGTGATGGTAACATAAATCTAAAAATATCTTTAAATATACAGGTCTTCATACCTATTTATAAAAAAAGTGATGTATGACATTTCTAGATCCAAAATCCGAAAATCTATGTTATGAAATATTTTTATTCCTTTCCTACATTAATTCTGAGAAGGATTTATATGAAGGAATAATTACATTATAATAGTTTAATGATTATATATTAAGGAGATATTAGGATCGTTCCATCCGAACCCAAACTTTTGCAAACTGTCCGAAACAATACTGAGTAATGTAAGTATTGATCAGTGTTAATTTTGTATTTCACATTTCAACGCTTATGCACCGTATAATAACAGATAATTAATTTATAACAATTAATTAATTAGTTAATATTTTTTTTCAAATCGTCGGTATAATAAGGACACTATAACAAGGCACATGTCAAATATCAATTATAACAACATTTTAAAAGTATCTAAAAATGATGTAATTATTATGTTAATAACCTACATATACTTAAAACTAGTGATGTGCCGACTCGAAAAATTCCCGATTCGAATGATTCGAATCAGAAAAAAACCTGATTCGAATCATGATTCGAATCAACTCGAATCAAGTATATATATGGACAAAAAAAATCATGGATGTATTAATTTAGTAAAAGTGATCCAAATTTATAATCAAAATTGTCAGTTTAACTAATATAACCGACAAAGTAGAAATTGTAATCATAAATTACTATCAAAAAGTATATTTTGAAAATTATTAAAAATGATATAATTTTGAAGACGGCTGAAACATATCTTCAAATTAATTTACCATAATAGATTACCAAACAATTGTGCATCACTAAAGTATATAAAATAATATTTGGAATCATGGGTCGATTGTCTATTTTACTATGTAATCAGTAAAGGATCGCATCTAAACTGAGAGCTGAAAGTTAATTTAATTAATGTGAATTTGCCATTACTTACATAATTAGAAGTTAACATATTATTTACTGACTTTCTGGTGTTTAGTAATTGTTTCAAAAGAGAATTATATTGAAAGATTCCCGAAACTCGTTTCATAATTTCGAGTGGTTTATTCTGATAACATTTAAGATCTAAAACACTTAATTATTATAAAAATTGGGTATTGATATTTCACGAACAAAACCGCTCTCAGCTCTCCGTAAAATAAATAAACACGCAAGAACGACGACGCATTGTATCGCCCATACGGTTAACTCATATCGCTCGAACGGCTTGAAGTCGGGATGATTCGAATCAGAATTCGGAATAACTCATAACGCCGCTTGATTCGGTTTGGCTCATGAAGTCGGAATAACTCATATCGCCGCTTGATTCGAGTTGGCTCATATGAAGTCGGAACAACTCATATCGCCTCTTGATTCGGTTTGAGCCGTATGAAGTCGAATGATATAGTTAGTCGATGAATGCGGTTAAAGTCATATAAAGACGATTGGAGTCGGCCGATACATTTAAGCATATTAAAGTCGGGTGGCTCGCATGATTTAATTCATTATTTATTTTTTATATTTATGATATTTATTTTTTATATTATTATAATATTGAATTAAATTAAAACATTTTTTTTATATTTATATTTATAAAAAAAATTATATTTATGAAAAATTTGTGTTAATACATATTTTATCACAGTAAATATTTCGCGGCTTGATACGAGTTGATTCGAATCAAGTAAAATCTGATTCGAATCAAGTCGTTAAAGGCTTGATTCGAATGATTCGAATCACTTGATTCGACTTGGCACATCACTACTTAAAACTATATTTCCAGGAAATAACATTAATTATTTTAAAAAACATATCTATGTAATATTTATTACCTTTCCTTTACTTTATTACCTTTCGCTCGATACTGAAGATGCATTAAATTAAAAGCGAAGTTGAAGAAAGTTTCTTACCTGAAATAAGAAAAAATAAGATCAGCGTGATTAATACATTGAAAAGCAAGCTGTAAGCTAAAAAAATATGAAGTTTGTATCAAAGTTTCAAGTGCTTTAAATATTTTAGTTTAATTTAATATTTTTGTAGTAATTTATAAAGCAACAATCAGCAACTTATATGGAATATCCCAATTGAAGTTACCAAAAAATACCAGCCCAATTTCATTCTATTACAATCCTTAGTTTATTAGTTTCACCATCAGAAAAAGAAAAACCATTTCCTAAAATATTCTTTAAAGCAAAAGCGATATAGAATTATACAAATGTAGCTTAGACTGGAAAAATACACTCTAAGTCACATTTGTTTAATTCTACATCTCTCTAAATAATTCTTAAAAGTCTAATACTCATAGTTTCTTCGTCAAATTTTGAACGACTGTTGTTTTGTGAAAATATATTAATAGCATATTTAGAAAATATCGAGCATTGGCTATCGTTCTTCTGAATTCTAATAACTTCTATTGTCTTGCTTTGTTTAAAAATGTTATAAATTTTTATATTTTGGAGATTAGCCAATAAGTCACTGCCAGATTTTTCGTATTAATATAACATATCAAGCTAATCCTGACTATGCTATCATTTTCAGATCTTTGCCAATAATAATGGGTATCTAAATACTTTAGTAAATCACATTGTGAGCATCCAGATCACATTTGTTTTTTCTAATATAACTTCTAAAGTATTGAATATCAATATCATAATGTTATTAGTACTAAATAGAATCAATATCTTAGAGTTATGTCTGGAGTCTGTAGCTCTGTACGGATCAGAGACGTGGACTCTAAGACAAAAACTAAATGAACGATGGTGCTAAGAGCAAATGGAGAAGATAAAGTAAACTGATAAGGCAGCAAGTGAAGAAATTCTGAGAAAAATAGGTGAAGCAAAATTTTTACTGAGCACAATCCTGGAAAAAGAAGGAAATTGGATTTTGCCAAAAGTGCTCTCTACATGACGTCGTCGAAAGTAAAATAGAAGGTCTGAAAGGATTGGGAAAATGCAAAGAACTGAAAGTCTGAGCACAGGACCAGAAAATATGGAAGCAGAATTATGGAAAGAAAAATGGACAATAAAGAAAAATTTTTACTGATCACTATCCTAAAAAAGCAAGGGAATTTGATCATAACGTAGTCGAACGTAAATTAGAAGGTCTGAAATAACAGGAAAAATACAAGGGATTGAAAACATAGGACCAGGAAATATGGAAGCAAAATTATGGAAAAAAAATGACCAAACAAAAAATTTTGCTGAGCACAACCCTGAAAAAAGATGAAAATAGTATCGGACTTATTTTGCCAATGAGTGCCTTCTACATGACGTCATCGAAGATAAAATAGAAAGTCTGAAAGGACTAGGAAAATGCAGGAAACTGGAAGCCGAAGCACAGGACCAGAAAACATGGAAGCAGAAGTTATGAAAAAGTGATTATGGTAGGCACTATGAACCTGTATTTAGACAGACTACAATTCGTCAGATATCATAAAACAAAAACTCTTTACTAATCTGCAAAAAAGTCTGTCACTTGCAGAAAAGCCGTTTCCAATACCGGGCTCCAAATCCGATAGTAACTATAGTTTTTATTACAAAGATACGTATCTACAGTAATAATTTTCTAGTAGTGTAACTTGAGCAACTGTCGGATATCGAATTTTACTCGTTAGCTTTGCTACATTGTATTGTATCGTTGATTCTTCGCGCATATAGACGTAATATAAAATAACACACAAGCCAGTTATCACGTAGCAGATGTATAATGTTTGTCATGTGTGTTTATTGAGTATTAAAAAGTGCATTTAAACAGTAGTTAAATTCGTACTTGAATGCTCGAGCATTGGCCATTTCGATAACACGTTACCCGTAAGTGAATCGAACATAAACTTCTTTAATTTGAAGTCGCTCGCTGGCTCTGCTCTTATCGGCACGTAAGTAAACAAGATTGGCTTTGGAATTTTACTTTCTGCATTATAAATAACGGTGAATGATATTATGTATTGCCTCATAATGTGAGATGCAATTAATGAGTTATGAACGATATTTTTAAAATAATTACTTCCCAAATAGATCCTTAGCAATAAAGTTTATATTCACAAGTGATAGGGGATACTAGGTACAGTTGTGCCAGCTAAACTATACTGATTTTGAGATAGGGTTCAAAGCGAGAAAGATGGAGTATGTTTGCAAGCAAGCCATCTATCAGATGAAGTTAAGACTTCAATATATCCCTGTATAATTTTGACTTAATTTTGGCAATTGTATCAAAAAACACCTTTCTATAATTTTCATCAGGCTACTTCCATATGTGTCGCCCGAGCTTCATCAGACACCTAGAAGTAAGTTGTTAATCAAAACACTGATTTCCCTTATTGTCAAAAGGACATAAAATCTTCTCTGAGCCTCGTTTCCTTGTCTCCCTCACATGTATGAAATGTACTATCATGTATCGAACTGCGAATCCCATCACCCATAAAGGACGACTCGTTACGGCTCGTTTCATCCGCCAACGCAATATTTTTCCTGGCTTTGACATATTTTCGCGAAATGCAGATGTCAAAGCAATGCCAATATATTTCTGAGTTGGAGAACAGTTTCATGGAGATTGTGGCGTAGGAGAGAAATGAACTAGTTTCATATTTCATGTATGGCAAATAGACAATTGGTATATAAACTTTAATTAGTTTTCCAGAAACCATCCTATTAGCAAAAAAAAACAAATTTGAATTTAAAACTTGCAAACCATTTAAGGTTATTTTGACACATCATGAAAGTCTTTCTGACACCAAAATGTGAAGAAATATGTATGTATACATCCTTCGAGATATTTCCAGAAACCGCTGCACCGATTTTAAAAATTTAAAAGCCATTTGATGAAACTCAATAAGGACTTGTTTGATTAGGTATTGATTACTGCAACCTTTGAATGTTAATTCTATACAATTAACATTCTCCACCTCAACAATTAACAATTAGAACTAAGATTGTTGTCAATCTTTTTGCCAAAAACTCTGGACCGATTTGTAAAATTCACAAACTGTAGTTAATTAATGAATTTTTTCGGCTATTTTAATCAAACTTCACACAGCGATTAAGTCCATAGTCTAGAGAATATCCTAGAGCATTATACACCCACGGAATATAATTAATTATAGAAATTCAAGTATGTAATGTTTGGAATACAAAATTGCAGATATTATAAGTTTTTTTAAAAGATAATTGAAAATCGCATTGATTAGTTTTTATTGAAAAGCTTCAACTTTATTTTTAAAATTGTCACTCGAAAATTTTACTGTCACAATTTTAACTACTGGTGTATGGCATCGTGCCTTGAGGCAAATTGCTGGAACTTCCCGTTCCGTAATGAAATATTTAAAGAATATTAAATGTTCTCAAATATATTATCATAAATGCTGTAACTTTCATTATTCGTATTTTGTAGACAAAATATAGGAGCTTATAAATTGGCGATGGCGTATATATAAGTTTACTTGAAAAAAGAATAAACAAAACTTAATGCAGCGAAGTTGAAATGAAGGACATTATCTCATATTTTAAAAATTATATAAACAGAATTGCAAAATTAAAATTATTTATCTCAAGTATTTGAAGTTTTAAGTGAGCTTTAAAATGTTAGCTAAAGTTAAAATTATTTTCGATATTCAAAAAAAAATTTTTTTTGATAATAAATTTTTTTGCTTGCCCCAAAAGCAATCGTTTTGGAAATGCAAGCGAAAAATTTTTTGAATAATTTAAATCGCATGCTTTATTCTTTCAAAAACTGCCATTTTTTGTACATTGAGTCCTGTATCTCTAAAACGGCTGGACCTGTCTTTGCCAAAAACTAATCACTACTTCTCCCCATCATTACAAATTGAATACTTTTTGAATCATCTAAATCGGATGCTCCGTACTATCAAAAACTCGATTTGTATTTTCTGCACTCTTTGCTTTATATCTCCAAAACGGCTGGTCCAACTTTTGCCAAAAACTGATAAGTACGTCTCCTTATCAATAGGAATCGAATGCTCTTTGAAGAATTCAAATCGGCTGATCGGTGCTCCCAAAAATTTACAAAAATAGTATCCATATATACATACATACTACATACACTCATACACACACATACATACATCAATTTTTTCGAAGGTATGCCAAAATGTTCAGAAACTTCTGAAAAATGAAAATACGCAAAAATGTTCATTTTCGATTGCTGGCCGCTTACTATAACTTACTCTACTGGAAGTTAAAAAGTGCTAGATCGCTCTTATGTATTAATCATCACACCAAAGGCAAATTTGCTTTTGCAAGCAAATTCTCAATACTAATAAATTGGCAAATCATATCCATAAGATAAAAATATAGAGATGTAAAATATATGTAATGTTTTTTTTCCAAACAAAAAGAATTAAATTGTAAACCATCAGAAAATGATAAATGTAATATTGGTTACTTTAAACATAATCACTTGACTATTATCATTTTTGAAAAGCATCAACGACATGAATGCAATGTGTAATAACAAGAATAGTACGAGTATGTTTTCGCCCCAGCTTTTGCGTTCCGTGCACTCGCCTCGCCAGGGACATACAAGTAGCCGATACCCATTGTCCAATATCTCCCATGGGCGAGAGCATAAAAATCAAATTGTAATAGGTTTCGCTATTTTTATGTCTTCGCAATCCGGCGATCGCGTATATATGTAAATCTATAAATTTTATAACATATCTTGTTATTCCCATAGAGTTATCGCTGACGCTCACGAAGCTGGATAGAATCTGTAAACAAAAAATCAAATATTTTCCAAAAACACATGTGTGTCTATCCAGCAAAATGTCTATTACATTGTCTATTACATTGTACCAATAATAACTAAATTGTAAAAAATGGAACAACACATACATTAGTGATGAAAAAATGTTTGCTTGTTGATTATTGAAATTTTTCTTACATTTAAATCTTTTTGAATGTTTATGATAATAAATTCTAAATGCCTAATATAAGAAACGTCACCAGCACTGAACACTCAGAGTTTTTTTAATAACCAGTTGCATTTAGCTTCTTACATATTTTTTATTCTTCTACCACATAGGAGAGACTAGCCACTTTTTTTGATCAGCCATAATTTTGTTAATTTACCAGTTAGCTGGGTGAAAAGTAAATTTAATGGTAATTTTAAATTTGTTTACATAGAAATACTGTGTTTTGATACAATAGATCAGACATAAAATCCAATTGACTGTCACAACCGTACTCCTCTCCCCAGGAACAGTTGTGACAGGCTTTAAAATAAGTTAAAAACAATAGGTATAAATACCAAAATAGTTCATAACAACTTTTATTGTAATGAGTGACATAATGGGAACGTGCTCGACCAAGTTTGGATCCTATCTCATAATCAGTATAGTATTATGACGACTGTCACTACCATACTGTATCACAACCGTACCTAGTCTCTCTTACTAACTTTTTGCATCGTATTCTATTCAATGATTGTTCCAATTTATTAAATTATATATTAGGCCAAAGTTATGTCCTAATAATCCATGCTATCATTTTCATCACTACACGTTTATTGCACGTTTGTCTCTATATTTCTTAAAAACTCAAAAGAAACTGAATTAACATTTTTGGCACTTTTCATCCAGAATCTTTGAAACGGCTGGACCTGTCTTCTCCAAAAACTAATTAGCATGTCTCTTCATCAGTAGGAATCCAATGTTTTTTTGAATAATTCAAATCGTGGACCAAAAATTGTATCCAAACATATATACACACACACATCTACATACTTTTTTTCTAAGGTATGCCAAAATGTTCAGAAACCTTTGGAACGTAAAGGCAAAAATTAAGGGATGGAAGTTAATAAAGTTGATTCATATTAGTCTTAAGGGTTGAATGGTAATATACCTTAGGCGACCGACAAAATTCACTTTTATACAAATTTTTACAAAGAAAAAATGTTACAGAGACATGTAGAAAATGAAAATGTTTGGTGAAGATACAGGACGGAAAAATGCGGACATACAGAACAAACACAGGCACACACACACATCCATTTTTTCTGAGGTATGCCAAAATGTTCAGAAACCTTCAAAACGTAAAGATATGCAAAAAATTTCATTTTTGATTTTCGGCCCATTACTATAACTTATAAAAAATGAATAAGATGCCAAACAAGCACAGGTTCAATTGTTTGCATCAAAAGGTGAAATATTTTTTTCAAAGATGGGATACACAAATTGCCTTCACGAAAGATCATTAAGAATAATAGTATTTTTTTTATTCTGTAAAGTTAATTGGCGGTAAGAAAAAATGTATTTGTATTAGTTTCATATTATAAATAAGGTAAATCATTTTTGTATATTTACTGTACATATATAATTTTATTAGTTTTGCTAAAGCATGACTCTAATATTGTTTAGTCTATATACAAAAACATTAAAAACCATACTTTTTCATTCAAATTATTATTAAGTGATGACATACGAATATAATTATATACAAATGCGAAATGTTTTGTGTATACTTTATTTGTAAGCCTAAACAGAATGAGCATTTATTGCATCGTCCGACTGAGTTGCTTACAGAACAAATAACTGAATTCGTCAGTTCAGCAAACAATGTACAACATAATCGTGTTTTAGTATTTGTTTATAATTTTCCAAAAGGATTGTTTACGAAAATGACATCCGCTCGTGCTTCCAGCTGGCGTTATAGAGACTTCCTAACATAAGGATTTAGATTTTATTTTTTGGATTGTATTATGAACAGTTCTACAAAATTAACTTCAGAGTGAAATATATTGAACAGAGAAATGCATAATTATCAAATTATCAGATAAAAAATTATAAATGACTGGTGCTTACAAAGATTCATATTTCTACATATCAATTTGTAAGAGTATTTGAAAAAAGAAATTGATGTTGTGAATGAAAATTTGTACTTTTGATATATGATTTCAAGTTTAAGCAGCTTTCATGACAATGCTGCACCATCATTATAATTAACAAAAAACATTTGGCAATTAGAAATTGAAAACTATCAGTTTGTCTTCTATAATAGAGTAAAATATAACTTAATCACAACTTATAGAGACTGTTAGTTCTGATCGTCCTTAAAACTAGAATTGCATCGTGCCTTAAAGCAAATTCGTGGAACTTCCCGATTCGTAATTTAAAATTTTGAAAAGATAAAATTTTTTTAAAACTTTGGAAACATTAGATTTTTGAGGTTTTTGAAATTCTTTAAAAATTTTTTGAAAATTTAGATTTTTTTTTATTAGAAGCATGCGCTCCGTAGCTGTTTTAGAGCTTCGCATTATAATGGTTAAACATTATAAGTGAAACTATAGAAATGTGAAGAAATTTTGTACCTATTATTAAAATCTCCATGAAATATCTGATAATTTAAAGCGCAAAAATCTAACGATTATCATTGACCGCCAAATGGCATTATTTTTAGTTTTTTCATTGGATCTCTAAAATCTAGAAATCTGGACTTGCCTTTCTAAAAATTTGATCAGTTCTTCACTTCTTCAGTGCGAATAAAATGTTTTTTGAGTCATTTAAATTGGATGCTTCATTCTTTGAACCTGCCTTGGCCAAAACTAATCTAATCTCGAAATCGTCGACGAAAAATTGTATTCACATTCACACACACACACTTACATACATTAATTTTTCTAAGGTATGCCAATATGTTCAAAAGTGTTTGAACGTAAATATTTATTGTATAAAAATTATCATTTACGATTTTTTTCGATTACTATAACATATCCTACGGGAAGTTATAAAATAATAAATATGAAGCTTTTATTTCAAAATATAAAAAATTCTTTAAATTTGAAAAACAAATAATAAATAAATTGGAACGTTTTTTTGAAACAATTTTCTTAATCCAAATGCAAATTCAAAACTGTTCTGAACTTAAAACGATTGTGAAGCATATAAGTAAATCATTTTATTTTATTTAATATTTCAATTATTTTATTAAGTACACTATTATAATTTAACGTAATTTGATTTGCAATTTACAGAACATCATTATCAATCGAATATTTTTTAGTAAATAGTCATGTATTAAAATAAATAAATATAATAAATAAATAAAATTGTGCTTGACTCTTTCGTGATTCAATATTAAGGGCATCACCTTTGCAACCACATGGTTCCATGTTTAAATCCTACTTCAACTAACAACTTGATATCCAGCAGTAATTATTTCATTTTTTAAAATATGAATTCAGATATAATTTTGGTTCATATGGCCTTTTGGAAAGACAGGTCCATCCGTTACGAAGATACGCAGCAAAGAGTGGAGAAAATAGAAATTGAGTTTTTGAGAGAACGGAGTATTTGAATCGATTGAATTGTCCAAAAAACAATTAATTTGTAATAATTGTGAAAAGTGGTGATTAGTTTTTGGCAAAGGCAGATCTTTGCATCTTTGAAGATACAGGGCTAAATTTGAAAAATCGCAGTTTTTGAGTGAAATTCTGCTTGTGTTGACGAAACAATTGCTTTTGTATTTTTTTTTTCAAAATATTTTTTTTTTCTCTAGGATTTTTTTTGTATATCGAAAATAATTCAGATAATAATTTTAATTCTGGCTAAAGACTAAAGCTCATTTATATATTTTAATTAATTAATCTTAACTTTGCAAATCAGAGTATATAATTCTTATAAATATTAGACAATGTTACAGTACTTATAATAATCATTTGAAAACATTAACATTCTCGAAAATTTCGTTACGGTACGGAAAGGTCCAGCAATTT
>NW_020537324.1:56582211-56601416 GCF_003426905.1 Ctenocephalides felis
ATTCGATTCGGAATGGCTTGAAACGCCGAGAAAACATAGAATTAACGAATGGGATTTTTTCATGAGAATGTAAACTTCTTCTTCCGGGAAGTTAATAATTTTCAAATATCGTAAGAAAATTAAAAATTATAACTGTGAGCAGTTTAGAGGCCTTATAATTAGTATATTAGTATTTTCAAAATACTGTTTAACTACACATGTAAAAGAAATTTCACAACACATTGAGTATGCAAAATATTCAAAAAAAAATGTAACATATGTATAAGTTACTTTAATTGATGCATGCTTTTATTTAGCATAACGATTAATGTTCAATATTTTATGTTGCATTATTACACATAAATAGGTTCTTATATTTGCATCGTCTATTTTTGTTGTTGGAAGTCTACAAGTTATAACTGCATCAGACAGAGCAATTCGAATTACATATATCATTTTGAAAACGATTTAAAATTGATAGCTTTGCATTAGTTGTTATTGTTTGCAATAATTGAATTCTAAATGTTCAGATTGCTTTATTCTCGAGCACTTTACAAGAATTTAATTCGATTTAAATCTGTCCGTTATAATACATGTGAGTTATAAAATGTAATTGTATAAGTAGTTGGAACAGGTATTGCCATTTTTTGAAAGAAAAGGAAATGCAATTGTATATGCTATGTACATTTTTAAGCAATACTCAGATTTGTTTCTCTATGTTGAAGTTCAGTATCGATAGAGATAGATAGATCTCAAATGCAATATAGAACTAGTTGTAAGTGGCATTTTGGTTTTTACAAAATATCATAAGAGGGAGTCTAGCAGATATCATATGTATTTACCTTATTTTCTACAATTTAAAAAAAATAGGTGTTTCAAAAATTTTCAAAAACTTGACGTTGAAGGTTTGAATCGTCATGTAATTTCGGATGAGGAGGGAGTTTCAATATTAAACTAGTGGTGTGTATGACATCGTGCCTTAAGGCAAATTGCTGGAACTTCCCGTACCGTAACGAAATGTTCGAGAAATATTAATTGTTTTCAAATAGATTATTATAATTAAATACTGTAAAAATTGTCTAATATTTATAAGATATTATATAAACTGAATTGCAAAGTTGAAAATATTTGTTTAAAGTATATTAGAACATAAGTCAGAATTACAATTAAAATCTGAATTAATTTCGATATACAAAAAAAAATTTTTTTTGAAAATAAAAATTGAAACAAAACTTTTTGTTAAAACAAGCAGCAGAAAGTTCTTTGAATCATTCAAATCGGACGCTTAGATCTCTCAAAAACTGGCATTTTTTGCACATTTAGCTCTGTATCTCCGAAACTACTCAACCGCCAAAAACTAATCACCACTTCTCCCCGTCATTACGAATTGAATGTTTTTTGAATCATTCAAATCGGATGCTCCAATCACTCAAAAACTTGATTCTATTTTCTGCACTCTTTGCTCCGTATCTCCGAAGTGGCTAGACTTGCCTTTGCCAAAAACTAATCAGCACATCTCCCTATCAATAGTAATCGAATGTTTTTTTAACCATTGAAATCGGTTGATCCGTGCGCCCTAAAACATAGACAAAAATTGCATCCATACATACATATACGCACACACACATCCATTTTTTCTGAGTTATGGCAAAATGTTCAGAAACCTTCAAAACGAAATGTAATTTCTTCATAAATAAAACGATTCGCTAATTTATTTTTTCTCGACGTTTCAAGCCATTCTGAATCGAATGAGACCAAATTTGGAAAAAAGTATGTGTGTGTATATGTGAACAGATCTTTTATTGTTTGCCAGTTGTGGCGACTATTGACCGAGCCGTTTCTTTGTAAATCGCAGAAAAGTGAAAAAAAATTCTACCACATTTTAGTCCGCAATTCTGAATCGATTTAAAAAATTGAGAACCCGTTCTAAAGATATTGGTTGGGAATCATGCTGATTAGTTTTTGGTAAAGATTCACTGATACATTCGGGAATTTAATAGATATATTTTATGTTACTTTCTACGAAATATATTTATAATAAAATCTATACCAAATATAAATTTAATGCTTGGTATAGATTAAAATAATTTCACAGCCATTGTTATCGCCGAACAAAGCCGCGAAGTCATCTAACCATTATTCTTTACAGCCAACCAACCCATTTACTGTGAAAAGTCGTAATATGAAGAATCGCATTATTCTATGCTTGAGTATGAATGTATATGGGTTTTGTTCTTGGAACTATTTCACCCCGGGAAAAATATATAGTAGTTTATACCAGTAATGCAACAGAGAAATTCACTTTACTTCACGACTTCACTCATAAGTTTACGTATCTCAACGCGAGATGAGTTCTGGGAGAATAAATACAAATAAACATCCAGAACAATGCCAGTCGAATTTGTTCACTGAAGGTTTCGCATAAAAACCAATTCTTTGTATTATACAACATTGTACAATTTGTATAAGCAAATCCTCGTGCTGTAATTATAATCTCTCTAGTTAACACAAAATTAGTTAGGTAGAGTAATAAATAGTTTAGTAGTACTGTCGATTCATTTACTTTGCTATTATTATGTATCATTATTACTTATATGTATCTAGGCATACAGAATAGTTATTTTGTTTCTTTTGGACAACCTGATGACAAGCGGTATTGATCAGTTTTCTCTTGAAAATATGCATATAAATATGCTCTCAAGTGTAATTAGCTTCCGTCGGCATTATTGCATTCAATAAAAAATCATCAAAATAACAGTTATTCTAATAATAAATTCTATAATAATTTATGTCAATTAGAAGTGATCGCAACAAGCTTTCAAAACTATAGAGTTCTGATTACTGTTGTATGTGCTTTACGTAGTTATGAAATTTATTAAAACTCTCCTTCGATAAATCGGGCTGTTGGTTAATAATTTAACCCTTGTAGCTATGGACTGTATTAAACACTGATTTGTTTTGTATTTATATGTATTTGTTGCAGTTCTAATTACATTATTGATTTATCTCTAAGTTCTAATTGAAGATGATGTATTATATTTATTTATTATTTATTAGACATGTTGTTTAGAAGACTTTACTTTCAGAAGTGTACAATTAGTCCCAAAATCTCTCCGCTATCCCGTCTACCAGGGGTAGCAACCACCCCGTGTAAAAGCTCAATGCCATGAAGATTTTCGCTTTCATGGCCAATATAATAAAATGAAAATACGTCTGAACAGCCGTTAATAATGTAAAAAAAAACAGTTTGTTGATAGAGAAATTTTATAATATTCTATTTTGTATAGGCTTACTGCATGTAAATTATCATTTTTATAATTATGATCGGAAATGAGACTTTAGCAAAAGAGCAGATCAATCGCTACAGCTCGTAGAACTGTCAAATGTTCTACGAGCTATAGCGATTGATCTGCTCTTTTGGTAAAGTCGCGTTTTAGCATTCCCAACGCTTGATTAACCTATATTTAATATTTTTGTCACTGAAATTTTGCTAATAACGATAACAAATTTTTATTTTAAAGCTGCAATGCCAGGGATTGGCTTTTTTACTTGAGCACATGTTTAGATCTGTATTTTCAAGTAAAAACAAATATCAACGCTATTGGATGGCTGGCCGAGATGAGTATTAAATCTGGAAGGTTGTGGTTGCAATAATAATCTTCTTACTACTGAGTCACAGGGAACTAGATAATTTGATTTGGGATGAACCTAAAATGTATTGTACCATTTTGCAATTTTGATTAAGCGCGCAAACTTTTAATAGAACTTGCCAAGACACATAAGTAACAGCTATTATTATAAGATATCGAACATGAAAACGTACTTTAGACCGGATTTATAAATCATAATAATGTAAACATGTTCAAACAAACATATTACTTCTTCTCTCTTCAAACTCTATCTCAAAATCACTATAGTATAGCGGTTATGGCGACTGTCACTACCGTACCCTGGCTCAACAGTACCCAGTTTCCCCTACTAATCCAAAACATTTTATATTATGTGACCGTCATTAATTGAAATACGTTGCAATCAGCGTTGTATTTTAGATCATGCGTGTTTCAATCTTTATCTGCAATAAAGTGATTTGCAGAACTACGAAGCAGTGAAAACAATCACTTAATAGTATAAACGTGATATCGAGCCGAGTTAAACTGAAAAAATTCTAAGAGATCGGTTTGGTTCTATTCGGCGTAGAGAATGGCATTAGGATTCGCTCAACGTGTAACCCTTTCTGTAATGTCGTTATTTCTTCGGGTTATAATCGCGGTTTTATAGTTTTATATACAACGAACATAAAGCTGAACGTTTCTACACCGAGCTACTACATGTACCACCTTCTTTAGAGTACATCACGTATCGGATACCCGTTTAACATTATATGCATCTAGTCTATACATTATATATACAACTATTCGTTTAAATATTATTTTGAATTATAATCTGTTCTGACATCTTATTTTATAGCTTGTTTAGAAGGCTACCCAGTAGTTATCCTATCGAAGTTTTGGCATATGATTACTACTCTACTACTACTGAATAGCATTTTTGAACATAATATTTTTATATTTGAGATCTATAATCTCAAGGGAGGATTTGATATCACGCTGTCTGATATCGAACTTGGCCGAGGTTGGGATCGAACTCGGGATAGGTTTGATCTTGCCCAAGCCCTTAATGCTTATACGTCATGGCGAGTTTGTATTCAACAAGATGTTCATGATTTAGTTAATCAGTTGAAAAACATACTTGTCAATAATAAGAAAGTGAAAATATGGTAGTCACTTTATTATTTTTTTATGATTGAGTGTCCCACTCAGCCTTATTAAAGGTTAATGTACATAATTATATATTTGTCTTTTATTTAAAAAAATGTTTTTAGTCCTGCAATGGGCTTTATCTACACTATTAAATTTTTTATTTACATATTTTATTAACTTCCCGTAGGGCAAGTTATAGTAATCGCAAAAAAATTGAAAATATTTTTTTTTACATATCTTTACGTTTCAAAGGTTTCTGAACATTTTGGCATACCTTAGAAAAAATGGATGTATGTGTGTGTGCGGTTACAAATTTTCATCGACGATTTCGGGAACACGGATCAACCGATTTGAATAATTCAAAAAAACATTTGATCCGTATTGATAAGGAGACGTGCTGATTAGTTTTTGGCAAAGGCAGGTCTAGCCGTTCCAAAAATACGGGGCAAAAAGTGCCAATAACGTTAACTCAGTTTTTAAGAGAACGGAGAGTCCGACTTTAATAAGTCAAAAAACATTTTACTTGTATTGAACAAGATGAAGAACTGATTAACTTTTTGGATAGGCAGGTCTATCAGTTATGGACACTCAATAAAAATAAGTTAAAAAAATGCCTTTTTTGCGGTCAAAAATAATCATTACACATATGCATATCAAATTATTAGATATTTTATAGAGATTTTCATAATTTGTTTCGGGTTCCGTACCAAGATTTTTAATTACGGTACGGGATATTCCAGAAATTTGCCTTAAGGCACGATGTCAAAATTTTGAAAACCATTAATCACAATATAGGCGATTTTGCTGCTATTCATGCTTTATTGTTCACATCATTTAGAAAATCGTATTTCCTAACAAATCAATTATACATAAAGGAAAGTTATCTTATTTTTTCAAGCTGTTTATAAATATTACAAAATAAACGTTTTTTAATAACAAGAATCGATGGATCATAACGTATCGCTACTTGTTTTATGTTATCCGGTATAAAAGAAACTATATTAGAATTTGATTTGCACCGTTGACTATTTCATATTAGTTCTGGCACTTCCTCCATAGAGCAATTCAACCAAAAATATTCAATGGACAATGACATGAAATCTATATTACAAAAAGAATATGATTTTATAGATAATTCCGTACGGAACAATCGAAACAAGTAAAAAATATGAATCGTAATTTCCTGACTATTTAACCGAAATGAAATAAATACGATGACGAGCAAGAATCGTATACGACTTGATCGTGATTGAACGAAAGGTATGTGATTTTGCTTTACGAAAAAAATGTATGTTCATTAGATTTCGATGACTATTGACAATATACCGTTTTAATTATTGCTATTTTTATTAGTACTTTTTGTAGTAAATCTAAAAACATTCTTTCATTCAGCAAGCATTTCAATTAAACCAGTTAATGAACGTAGTAACAATAAATTAATATTGCTCGAAACTTAAATGCTTGAACTATAAATTATATTGTTTATATTTATTTATACAATATTTGCATTTGCACAAGTTTTATTATTGAATAACGTATTACACCCATAATCTGTTCAAAATTTTCTATCTCGCTTATTGAGCTTGTGCAAGTAAAAAACATTTGAACTGACAATGAATAAAATGTTTGAATTTATTTTTAGAATTAGAACTTGATAAGGAAATTTAATGTTTTTGAAAGGTTGTGTTTAATACAATAATTTCGGAAATTTGAAATTTATACTTCAACAAATGGTCTTCATTCATATTCTTAATTAATAGTGTTATTATTTTCGATTGTAGTCTAAGAAATATTGTTTACTCCAAACTTTAAACAATCGAAAATGACAAAAATTAACTGCAATAGCCAAAAAATGATCACAGTTTGACCAAAGCTTTGGGTTGTACGATAAAAGCTCATAATTTTAAAAACTTAGTATCATTTTTTTTTTACTTTTTTCATGATAATTAGATCAATACTGCCACCCAGGATAGCACACCCTGTTTCGGCTTAATATTTAGTTTCTGGACACCATGTATATAAATGGTGGGTTGGGGCACAAAGATCCAATTTCACTTTTAGCAATTCTACTGCGAAAATCAAACAAACTACACCAAACAAACAACCTTCGTATGGAAATCTGTCAGAAGAATTTATCGTCGGAGTTTGAGTAATTATAAATTTAATTCAATTTTTTGTAAAAAAAATTGCTATCTTTAACTTATTTCACATTTTTATTTGCTGGTTTCTTAAAGTTTACACCTCGCCAGTATAAAGGTTTGTCTAAACGGTCCTTTTCACCCCAACTATATGACATTTTTTCAGGTATCGTAAGCTTAAAAACGGCCTCGAAAATAAAACGAGTATCAAAAAATAATTTTATTATATCATCTCATGGTAGCAAAGCCGCCCGATTCGAAGCGATGGCTCGTTATACATCTTTTGCCCTCTACTTTCAAATATTGTTGGTAAAAAAATTCTAACTTCACATGTTTTTGAGATAGTGCTGGTGGGCACTTTTTTTATCCTACATATATTCAGTATTAAACAATTTAAATTAATTTAATAACTAATAACTTAAATGACTTTTGCAGCTCCAGAATGTCTGCCATTTTATGTGACGTTGCACTATTTCCCTGATAGATTTTTCAGGTTACATACAAACTTGTAACCATTAGTTGCAATAAATAATGCGTGTATGGGTATCCTTAATAAACTTGCAATTCCTGCAGATGGATTGATTCGTGTAATTATCTAATCCAATTAGCCATAATTCAAATTTAGTTCATTTGACTTTGACTTGTTTACGAGCTGTTACATATACGTCTTTACTTTGTAGGAGTCTGCTAACTTAGATTTATTACTAACATTTATCAAACGTAAATGAGTTAGTGAAACTTGCGTGTGGCCCAGAACAATATTTAGGTTAATTTTAATTATATCTGCAGACAGCCTAAGATCGCACTAAGTCATTTTTCTATTATCACTGCCCGTGTCCTCTAAGAGAGGCCAGATGATAGATCCAAATGCGGAAGATGCCTACTAAATCATGACATTTGACAGATGAATTTATTCTCGCGTCATTGCCGAGATTCCTTTGAGAATCAAGTTATAATCCTGCTAAATCTTATATCTGATAATAGTATCCTTGCATCTGATTATTAAGATATACTTTTTGTGTGTTACTTAATGACGAACATGCTATGTTCATGTAACTTTAATACGTTTGAGCTCAGTAAGTTCAATGGAGTGATAAATGTTCAAGATGCTTGGTAATATTTTTCACTTTGGGAAGATGGACTGGCTGACTAAGAGCACTAAGACTTGCATGCATCAATTACGCTTGGCTTTTTACCAACTTGGCTTTGTTAGCTGATTGTTTGCTATAAACATGAGCAGTTTGTCAAATTATTAAGAAATCTTTTCAGAGATTAACCGAGAAGCTTATTATTATGCATTAAGTCATTGATCAAATGTTTGCAATGCCAGTCTTCGCTATTAGTCACGTGTAAGGCGCTGGTTCTATTTGTTGCTACGAACACTCAAGAGTAAGGGACTGCTTATTATTTGATTGCTATTACAAATATCATATTTGAATTATTTCCCCAACCTCATTTTTACCTTTCTGGGATTTAGATGAAACTTCACATGATGATAGAAATGATAGTCTGACCGATTAGAGATTGGATATATACTTAGATTATTTGCTGAAAGTTTTTTTTATTCTCTGTTTTATTTACAATAGTCTAATTAAGGACATTTAGTAAATTTGGGGAATTTACAATTGTCAGCCGTAAAGGGGCATTATATACTATTTTGACAATTTATTGATAATGATATAATCTAAACTATTTACTTATAAATAATTTCTTATAAATTATAACTAAGTTATTTCAATCTTTATCAGGAAAATTGATGACTTAGATCAAGTGGCGCTTTTTTCTTCAATCTACGTCGATAGTTAAGTTTGCAGAAAGTTAACGTTTTTTGTACACAATACACAGATTTAGATAAATCCTTACAAATCTATATTTTTTATTCTGAGTATATGTTATATGATATATTTGATATCGAATATTAATGGAATTATTGAAATCAACATACCATTTCTGGAAAATATTGTGGATCAGCAAGTGCAGTTTCTAGCAAAATACGTATAAAACAAATTTGTTATTACCTATCTAATATTTTACAAAATTTTAGAATATTTTCGAGATTCATTAAGATAGCATGAATGAAACATGAACTCTGCACACATACTCACATACACATTCATACGCTTTTCAGTGCATGCCAAAATATTCAAGGCAATTAATGTACAAAAGATATAAATCAATATATTTTCTATCGGTGACTCACAAATAAAACCTTTTAATTGTGCTAAACGTAATTATATTTGATATAATTATACATATGAGCATAAGTATGTACAAATTATTTCAAATCACCACTTTTACATATTTTTTCCAGTTATGACTTTCAAATTGGCGTTCAGATAAATCAGTTATCATAAGGGATCGTTCAAGTATTACGTAAGCAGATTTATTACAATTATTTACCCCCCCCCTCCCCTTTGTCATCAAAAGTAAGCAAATTTCTTAGCAAAAATGCCAAAAATAAGCAAATCAATAACCCCCCCGCCCCCCTATAGTGCTTACGTAATACTCGAACGGCCCCTAATTACTTTTATTTGAAAATAGTGATCAAAATATGTTTCGAAGGAAATATTTTCGGGCGTTGCTGCTATAAGTTGGAATATATCATGAATATTTATAAAACGGACAACCACCGAGTTACTTTGATATATCAAACAAACAAATGTCGAACTAGTTGGTATTTGTATCTTGCCTTGAGGCAATTTACATGAACTTCCCGATAAGTGTAAATAATCGACTTAATCAATGTAAAGTAAATTAATTTATGAGTGATCAAATATGGATTTATTACACATAATTGAAGACAAACGAAGACGTTAACTCGCAGTATTTTCTAAAAGCTAGTTTTTGAAAATCAATCTTTTATAATTGAACCAGTTTCCATTGGACTTTAATGGTTTAGTATGTTTATTAGGACCAAGTACTCGTCTAATTTTAATTTTGACAAACGTCCATACAATACTCATTTTCATAGAATTTGATGAATTTTTAAAATTAAACTAACTTGTCGTAAGATATTACTATTTCATTAAGTTCTATAAAACCATGATATATATCGCCATAAAAATCGGCTTAATTTTTTTTTTCAATAGTAAATTACAAGAAAACAGCTCGGTAGATTTTCGCCTAAAACTAATCAGTATCATTCCCAACTAATACCTTTCGAACAGTTTTTGATTTTTTAAAATCGATTTGGTAGTATGAGCTTAAATGTGGGAGAAAAGTTTAACACTTTTTTCCAAATTTCAAAGGAACTGCTCGGCCGATCGACGCACTGACAAGCGATAGACCTTATTGAAACACATCAAATGGTTCTTAAATTTCTGAAATCGGTTCAGGCGTTTTTGGGCAAACCTTGATGAAAGGTCTAATTTTGACAAATGCCAAAAAGGCGATACTAATTTTTGAAAACTTTGAAGAATTATTAAAATTAAACGATTCGTTGTAGGGCCGTGATATTTTTGTATGATCTATAAGACCATGATATCTATCCCAAAAATATCATGAAAATCGTCGAAAAAAAAATTAACACTATTATAAGAAAACGGCCCTTCCGATCTTTACCAAAAACTAATCAGGTCGATTCCCAAACCAATATCTTTCGAACGATTTTTGAATATTCAAAATCGATTCAGAATTGCGGGCTAAAACGTGGACGAAAAATTTTTCAGTATTCTGCTATTTACGAAGAAACGGTTAGGCCGATCGTCGCACAAAATTGATAAACGCTAGTCCTCATCGAGATACATGGAATGGCTTTTAAATTTTTGAAATCGGTCCTGCCGTTTGGGAGAAAACGGCGATTTACGACAAAAAATCTGTCACGCACACACACACATACTTTTTCCAAATTTGGTCTTTCGATTCAGAATGGCTTGAAACGTTGAGAAAACATGAAATTAGCGAATCGGATTTTTTGATGAAAACATAAACTTCTCCTTCGGGAAGTTAAATATGTTTATTGAAATTATGTATTAAAAATTATACATTGCAAATTTTAGAACGACTTTATTTCCATTAATCACTGCTTGACAAGTGACAATTAACCCATTCATAAAAATAATCATGTTAAAACATTCGTAGGTAAATCCAAAATCTTCTGAGTCTTTTACAAGATGAATTTGATTCGACGACTCGATAGATCGAGTGCACATGATCTGTGTCGTTCGAGTGCGATCTGCGATTGTTGTTACGAGTACGTCGTCGGTGTGCGAAACTGCGAATCTCGAAATAACGCCGTCTCGGTAATGAGGCGTGAGGCGCGAGCCTGAGTGTCTGCCACGCTTAGCGCTTACTTTGCCTGTTGCCTCGAATCTCGAATCATAGTATGTTGTATGGTGCAGCTCTCTCTCCTTCGGTTGACTCATTTCAATTATACATCCATTCGGCGACTAACGCATATTTCAAATTAATTATAACGTGTTTTGATTAGAAAAAAAATCAGTCGGTCCGACTTCGTTATTCGCTTCAGTATGTATTGCTATGTTTAGATTTTATGTTTAATGCGCATTATAGAGACAATGTTAATGATGAAACTAGTGGTGCATGGCATCGTGCCTTAAGGCAAATTGCTGGAACTTCCCGTACCGTAATGAAATTTTCAAGGAAATTCGTTTTTACTCGCGAATTGTTGAATTAATACGGCATCCGAGCAGAAAGGGTTAAATGCTTCCAAATAAATTATTATTATTACTGTAACTTTCATTATTCGTATTTTATAGACAAAGAGCCTATGAATTGAACGATGACTTTTATATAAGTTTATATATGAGAAGGAATAAACAAATCTTGATCAAGCGGAGTTAGAATAAAGAAACTTATCTCATATTTTTAAGAATTATTTAAAAACTGAATTGCAAAGTTAAAATAATTCATTTGAAAGATATATGTGAGCTTTGGAGTTTTTGCTAGAATTAAAATCTGAACTATTTTCGACATCAAAAAAATCTTCGAAAATTAAAAAAAATGCAATTTTGAAATAAAAAATTGTTTTTTGCTTTCCTCAAAAACTCATCGTATCTTCACCAGCTAAATATTTTTTATGAATCTTTAGAATCTGGCGCTTATTCTCGCAAACACTATCAATTGCTTATTATCTCTGACACGGCTATGCCTAGCTTTATATAAAATCTAGTTACCACGTCTTATCATCATTACAGATCGAATGTTTTTTGAATCATTCAAATCGGATGCAAAATTCTCTCAAAAACTTATTTTCTATTATCTGCACTCTTCGCTTCGTATATCGGAAACGGCTAGACCGACCTTTTCCAAAAACTAATCAGCACAAATCCCTATAAGTAGTAATCAAATGTTTTTTGAATGATTCAAATCGGTTGAGCTGAATTCCCAAAAACGTCGGCAAAAAATGTATCCATACATACATATACGTATACACATGCATCCATTTTTGTAGGTATGCCAAAATGTTCAGAAATCACAAAATACAAAAAATATTTGAAAGAAATATACATTTATATCTATTTTTGATGTTATTTGAAATACTACCTTTTTTAAATACTTGTACACAAAAGTTTGAAAATTATTTAAGATTTGATTTAAAAATATTTTCTACATTTCTAGGATATGAGATTCTCACTTCTTCAGAAACTATTAAAAACTTACAAAAACAATTTTATACATTTTTGTAATTAGAGGAAATACGAACAAAATGGTATATATAGACAAACTGCTACAGTTGTCTCATTTTAAAATTCGCTAGTTCTATTAACGTTTTCAATCACAAACCTATCAGATGTTGAGCGTCATTGTCGTAGTAATCAGTTCGAATATGTTTTGCACATTGAAAATCTTATTGGGAGTGTTTTTCTTGTGTTTTTTGCTGAATCTATTTATTGATATTCGTAATTATTTACAATTAAAATCAATTAACTTATGCCAATAATTAGATTGAATTGATTAATTATTTATTTTTGTTCAGTTTTGGGCATTATGGCATACTTATACTATGAACAAATTAACAGTATTATTTCATTACAGTGTCGAGAAAAAAATCAAATCAAAGATTATTGGCTTTTAAGTTCTACTCCCAATATGCGAGAAATAATTGTAAATACCTACCACAGGATCCACCGGTAAAGAGAAAAAACTTGCATTTATTGCAAAACCCTCTTTTTCCGTTCTGTAGATTGGCTACAAAGTATTACTTGTATCTTTTGGGTTTATGATTCATATGCCAAAAGGCCCAAAGAGGATGAAACGATTTATTTGTGACCTGCTTTTTTAAAAATTAACAACTCATACTCCTTATCTTGTATTGCATTTTGTCCGTACTATATAGATCCGTACTATATGGATTATATGGATATTAATCGACTGATTAATGATTGATACATAAATTACGAAAAATGTGCTAGGAATAATTTTTGTCTAATGAATGGCATGATGGGTTTACGAATGACAAAATTGATAATTACAATTAGGCTACACTATATCATACGATAAATTATTATTAATCAATTAAATAATATTATGCCATAAGTATCTATCTAGTTAAAAGTTTTAAAATACTTAATTATTAAAATAAAATTTTGAGTGATCATCATCAATCATTATCATGAATCATTAGCTAATTAATAAACGTATTCATCGATACATAAATTTCGAAGTCCGATGATAAAATGCGTGGTCGTATGTTAAGCGATTATATTTAAGTTTATATTTAGATATAAATGTCCCGATGTAAATTTAAAATACCTAACTGCCTTTAAGCAACCTTGTATTCTTAATTACCACGTATATCATAACCTGTTTAATATTAAATTATTATTAGTGATATATCAGCAAAGTGTGCCATAAAACTAAATGTGCATAAATTAAATTTTATAGATAAAGCTGATTATGTTTAATAGTACTAAAGTATCACTTAAACAACTTTTATAATTATGACTCTTGGGAAACAAGGTTATTAAATAAATCATCAAGAGGAGAATGTCAACCATAAAATCAGCTATTAATAAAACTTACTATATCAAATATGGCATATGAATAAATATATTTTAAGTTAATTGCATTATCTGAAATGATGAGGTAAAACTGGATATCAATGGAATTTTGTCTATCGTAATGTAAAATTTCAATATATATCACTGTATAAAAAATAACGTAATTTGAATAGTTTAAAATAATTCTGGCACATAGAAATTTATTTTATTCAATTGATTTATTTTAAATTTGTGATAGATTCTTTATGTTCACAAAATAACAATTTGGGAAAATAATGGAAATGAATACAATGACATACAATATATTTATACACCAAAATCGTTAATGGTTATATGATGTAAAAAATCTGTAAAAGATACACAACTAATTTGAATTAGTTTACTGTTATAAAATTCTGTTCATATTTTAAATATGAACTAAATAGATTTTTTTGTTAAACGTAATTTTGTTCAATTTTGCTTTTATTTACCATTTTGAAAAAAATTTTATTGTCTCGACCCATCGAACTAGTTTGGAATTAGGCGTAAGTGGCATTTTGCCTTTGATCAACTGCATCAATAAATTAATTGTGACAATAGAATTTTGAAAATTTTGACGCTGCTAATAATTTCAACCTTTAATGATTTTTTTGAGATTAAACCACTTTTTGCCAACTCCTAATAATTTAGGATGTTTGTTAAGACCGTAAACTCTATCGTAATACTAAGTTTTACAAAAGTTTACACAATTTTCAACAGATATCATTCGAAAAGATTTCCTAACTTTTAAAATCGGTTTGTAATCTTCTGGGATAATGTGAACGACAAACATTTCACTTTTCTGCTTATTACAAAGCAACGGCTCAGTCGATCTTCTTGCAAAACTAATCGAGATGAATTCATATTGAGTTTCACCAAATTACTGTTGAATTTTTGAAATTGGCTTATAACCGAAAACGGCGAAATTCGAAATTTTGGCTAACTGCATACATACTATATCCAACATTTGTTTAAAACGATTTAGAATGACTTGAAACGTCGAGAGAACATAAATTTGGCCAAACGGATTTTCTATCAAACACAAACTTTTCCTTTGGCAAAAACGAAAAATGTGATATTTAATTGCTAATTATTTATTGCATTACAGTTCATAATATTTTTAGAATTATTATGTTACTTCATTATGAAAAAACATTTATGATGATTAATTATAAAATTCGCGATAAATTAACACGCGCGAATTTCCTGATATAGCAGCGTTTGTATATATTGTACCCATACATCAGAATGGCCGGGTCAGATAAACGTTGAAGTCGATAATTTATGGAGGTCATTATATATATTTTGTAGTACACAAAACGCCATATTAAGCAGAAGATTGCCGAGACGATGTTTTCTATATATGCGATCGTAATTAGCTGTCAATATCATGGCATTCGGAATGCTAAAATTGTATCTTTCTGCATACGGCACCCGGGTTTAAAGCGTAGATCGAATAAATAAATCTCGATGCAATCTTCGTGAATTCTGTCACAGTACTTCCCGCTAACGAGCTTTGTAGAGAAACCAATAAATGTGGCCACAGCCCATTATTAAATCAGATATAAGCCGCAGATATACCTACAAGAAAGAGTGTCGGTGTCGGTGTCACACAACTTTTGTATATTTTTTCCAATAAAATAAAACCTGCCCGACGACTTTTAAATTTATCTGTTATATGCAGAATAATTGTTATTTTACAATATCGCTGCTGGTTCATATTATCTCTAGCACTTATCTCTAATTATAGTATTGCTAAACGAATTTATTTCGTTTTGACCGAGCGCCGCGTTGAAATACGGTGTAGCGCGACATACATGCAAGGCCCGGATAGCTCAGTCGGTAGAGCATTGGACTTTTAATCCAGGGTCCAGGGTTCAAGTCCCTGTTCGGCGTTATCATTTTTTTTACTTTTTTTAAAGTAAATCTTTAATTTTTTATCGAAAATTTATTATTTGTTTTGCAGATTGTCTAAATTCTTTTATTAGTTGTATTTTAGTACCAAGTATATGCAAATTTAGAGAAAGAAAATAACTGATTTTACTTCTATGGGATCGTTCAAGTATTACGTAAGCAGATTTATTACAATTATTTACCCCCCCCCCCTCCCCATGCCCCATGTATGCAAAAGTAACAAAGCTCTTACCCCCTACCCCCATGCTTACGTAAACATTTTGCAATTAATGTAAAAAAATAAATACTACCTTTGACGTAATCATCATCCAGACTCCCCTGCCCCCCATGTCAACTCAAAATAAGCAAATCAACAACCCCCCGCCCCACTATAGTGCTTACGTAATACTTGAACCGCCCCCATAATTATTAGTAATATATTATTCTAATTATACAAGCAAACTAATTTCATAAGGAGTTCTTATACTTCATAAATGTAAATTTTACTTACTCATAAATATAAACTAATTTTTGATGCAGTTCTTATTAAATATGTCTCCAAATTGCTCTAAATTTAATGTAAATTTTATTTATTTATAAGCATTAATTAATTTTTGTTGTAGTTCTTATAAAATGTGTCACCAATTACTCTCAACTTTATACAACTTTCACTCATTCACACACCCTTTCCACTCGGATGCCGTCTCCCGGCGACAAATTACATACCATTTTGAAATGCCCCAATCGAAAGGGATTTGATGTAGTACTTACAAATATGGTCTCAAATTGCATCCAAGTTAATATAAATTTTACTTATTAATAAGCATAAATTAATTTTTGATGTAGTACTTATAAAATATGTCCCTGAATTGCTCTCAATTTAATATAAATTTTACTTATTCATAAACACAAATTAACGTTTGATGTAATACTTATAAAATATGCTCTCAAATTGTTCTCAAGTTAATATAAATTTTACTTATTCATAAGCATAAATTAATGTTTTATGTATTACTTATAAATATGGTCTTAAATTGCTCTTTGCATTATTAGAAGTATGAACCTTCGTATTTAGATCAAATCCCATTACTCTAATATTCGTTAAATTTAAGACGTTGTTATTTACTTAAACACATTGTAATATACTTAACTTTATTTATTTGTTATTTATTATACTTAACTTTGGAAATACATTGAGTAATTAGTTCGACTAAATTAAAGTATTAAATAACATAGAATTTTAAATTTTGGTAATATTTGTGATATATTAACTTCCCGAAGGAGAAGTCTTTACATTTTTATGCCATCAATGTCTGAAATAACATATTAAAATGCTATAGGCCTACGATAAGTTTTGAATTATAAAAAAATATCAAATTTTTCATTTCGTGCATTTTTGCGTTCAATGCTTTCTATGTAACTACTGAATACCGTTTACGTTCACACTTAAAAAAAATTTTAGAACCCGAAATGAATGACATAAAATGTGTCGAATTAATTTAATTTATATAGTCACAGATATTACAAGTCTGTTTGAAAAATATCAATTAAAAATCGTATTGATTATATTTTAAGCGAAAGCGACAATTTTAATTTCGAAATAGCAGTAATTATAAGTAGATAGGCAAGGTAAACTTATGAGGCTAATACAAAAGCTTCTCGTGATTCATGTACAAATATGATTTTTTAAAAGAATTAAAAATATTTATTATTTGTCTATTTTTAATTCAAGGTAGATTTCAAGTGAGCGTTTCGATTAGTTTATATATAAACATATGTAGAAAATATAGATCAAAATATTTTTTCTAGTGAAAATATACTTTTACGGCATCATTTCAATAAGTTAAAATATATAATAACTATTAGGCAACTACTAGGTTTCCTTCTAATTAAAAAAAAACATCACAAGTATAGAAACAAACATTGGGATGCCTTCAGGAGAAGTAGTTCTGATGGTTGTAAATAATTATTATTCAAAAGTTTAATATACTACAATGTTTGTTAATTATTACATGTGGTAAATTAAAACTCGTAATATATATTACTTTTTACTGCTTTACTACTCTTTATAAGAGTAATGTCAAACATCCTACATCAAACATTGATTGAAAGTTATTATATATAATATAATAATTCTTATAATTCAGATTGCTTGTATAATTACATATAAAAAAATTAAATTATGAATATAATTATATTAAAATTGCTTGTAATTAGTGTTATGAGTTGCACCACTCATATGTAAACTTACATTGTATGTGAATGTTTAAGTTATAATCCAAATTCAAAATTAGCAATATTTATAAAATATTATTAGTGAATGATTTTAGACTCAACGATAATTTTTGAATTATTACGTAGAAACGGAGATAGGATATTCATTTAAAAGACACGATAAATTTATAAAGGCAAATAATTTTGTATTCCATATTCAATTTCTGAACTTCTGTCAAGAATATTTTTCTTTGCCGTGTTTTAGTTTGCCGTGCTAACGCGTCGACAATTTCTCTTTATCACAGGATATAATAAAATAAAATAAACGCCTAAATTAAGCTAAAACAAATAAAATAATATATGAAGTATTTCTAGCCGCCGAAAATCCTCGTGTTGGCGTGTTCGTCATATCGCGTCAAATTACCATACAAATGTGTTAAAAACACAATTAGAAGGTGTCCGGGGATGAAGAAATTCATTATAAAAATGAATTTATGCGCGAGGGAAAGATTACGCCTCGACGATCGTATAGTTTGAGCGGATAACAGAAGATATAAAATACTAATGTTTTGACAGCTGTTTGTTATTTTACTATTAAATACTGAAATACACAGCGTTCCTTGCTTTCAATGAATAGGGGGAGGAGCGGGAAATACGGCATGCGAGTATTCACCTCATACATTTACATTGTCTAGTTTATAAATTTTTAAACGAATACACTTTATTTATTTAATTAACGCCATTTATTTAACTAAAAAAAATCATTATAGCGAAGATAATAATGAAAGGATATGAACAGTAAGTTTAAATAAATTTAGGATTAGAATTTAGAATTTTTTGACATTTTTATTTCAATTGAGAAAAATTAAATTAACTACATTGTGGTGTAAATTGTTCACTAGAGACTAGAATACAGTTAAATCGTTTATAAATTAAGAATAATATAATTCATTAAAATCAAAGAAACTACAGACAATACAAAATAAGGCACTATGACTAGTATTATCATTTACCTCATACGTTTAAATTGCCTAGTTTAAAATTTTTGTAACAAATACACTTTATTATCCATTTAATTGAATTTTTATGAATTATAATTAGTCCATTGAATACACTCTATTTATTAAATCGACTAAAAAGATCATTATCGTGAGGATAATGATGAAAGGATATAAACAGTGAGTTTAAATAAATTTAGAATTCTTGATACATTTTTATTAAAATTAAGACAAATTGAATTA
>NW_020537324.1:56602416-56776818 GCF_003426905.1 Ctenocephalides felis
GCCCAGCGGTGGCGTAATCAGTTCGGACGTTAGATAGAACAAATAGTTCCGGGATTACTGTTCGTCAAAGCATATCAAATTTTATACTCGTTATTCGAGAATAAAAAAAAAAACTTTATTTCTTAAATTACAATAAAATATATAAAATAACTGAATTTTACAATATAATGATATAATGAATTATAATTATATAACTGGACTGGTGTAAATACTGGCAAAGATTATCCTCCTCGAATGTAGAGATCTTGCTACTTATATAGTTAAAAATATGCTTTATCAGCAAGGAGGATCTTGTGGCTAGATATAAGCTATGTCAGCGGGATGGATCCCGTAACTCCTCCGGCCCTAGATGAAAAACCTCGGGGTGCAGGTTGGTGGTTGTGGTTGGTTGTGGCTCTCTTGTTCTTGGGGTGTCTCTACTTCTGGAGTAATTTGTAATTTCTTTTTGTTGTATCTTTGTCTGCAATACTTGAACAGGATATAAATAATAATAATAGTTATAAATATTATATACATGATAATTGACACGATGCTGTTGTTGTTAATTCCAGTCTTCCTTGCATAGAGTTTATGAATTTGTTCTTGATCTTCTTTAATTTTAGATAGCTCATTTACTTGAATTGACTTGATTGCAATTGGTTCGGATGATTTTGTATTTGTATAGTTGAAATAAATCTTGGTAAAATTATTGCTTTTCCTTCTATAGACGACTCTTGATTGTAATAGTTTTTCTTGTCAATGCTGAATTTACATAAGTGTGGGAGTTTTAAAAGAAAAATTCCTTTAATAAACTTAGTTTCTTCTTGATGATTGCAAATCATATCGATTCTTGATTGTGTGCTTAGTAAAAGAATATAGTGTGCGTTATTTATTTTCTCTATAATATTGTGTGTAATGTTGACTTGAATTTCATTGCATGTTTTGATGTGAGTGTTATCTAGTTGTATGTCGTCTAATATGTGTCTAATATTGCAAAAATATTTTTCTGAAACTTCTTTGCAATTTGTATCGTCAAATTGATAGTTATTGTTGCCAATGTAAGGAAAGGTTTTGGTGGAATAATGACTCTATTTTCGGTATTTGGAATTGGGTATAATTTATAATGTTTAAAGGTTTCGGGTAAAGTGATAGGAAATTTGATAAGAAAAACAATTTTTTCGTCTGTATAATAATATTGAATATTAAGTAAATTATAATATTTGTGAAGATTACTATCGTCTATGGGAAATGGTAATGATTCTACATTGTATAAATTCTTTACAGTATTAATCATAAAATTCAAATCATCTAATTTAATTACTGAGTTATGAACTAAATTCATCTTAGCTAAATCTAATGATATTTCTAAATCGTTTAAAATATTTGTTAAAATAACTAAACTATAATTAATTTGTTCTAAACTATCTTTAGCTATAAAATATTCATTATGACTAAAACTACCGAATTTTAGATAATCATTGATATCATTCAATTTCTTATTTAATATTACATCATTTTCTCTAATATTAATAATTGTTTCATTAAAATATTCAATTAACTTATTATTTAATGTCATTTGTTTATTCAATGTTTTTGCATAAATTTCATCGTTAGTTTCTAATATACGTATAGCGTCATCGTACTTTTTGGCATCTTGTGCATCTAAATTCCCTGTAATTTCCTTAATTATGCTACCTAGTCCGTTAATAAGTCCTCTTTTAATTCTTCTAACCGGTCTAATAATATTATATTTATCTTTAATAACATTAATCATAGTATTTGTCAAAGAAATGTATGAATCTAATCTTCTCAAATAATCGTTATGTTTATTATTTAAAATAGATAAAAGTGTATCAAAATCTGTAACCAAATTAGTAATCTGTTGTTTAATCAAATCTGTATTAACATAATGAATAAAAATATGATATTTTTCGATTAACTTTGCATTTCCTAATTCAAAAGGTAAAATTCCAGTTGTATTTAATTCTTGAAGAAAAATTTGATCACTGTTTGCTGCTAGTACTAGGTGTAATATATTAGTTGAAACAACAACATCTTGTTCACGTGGGATTTGCTGAGTATTAGTTTTTGGACGTTTGAGTTCTTGTTTGTGTATCGTAATATTCTTGTCAGTAAGAATTGTATTTCCTAGATCTTTCTGTACTTGTATCTGTTTGTAACGTGAAGCGGTTTTGTCTCGCGGGTTTGATTTTAAATATGCACGTGTGTTTTCGTCGTATTGCAAAGGATCATGTCTTGTTTCGTTATGTTTCGATATTGTTTTGTCTTTGTTGCTATAATTCTTTTCAAAAATTTCTCATACATTAACTTTGTTCGTTGTTTGTGGTCTTCTAAATAATTTGTAAGAATTTCTGTTTCTATGTCTATGTCAAAAGGAGATCTCGTAGAGAGATGACCTGAAATAATGTCAAATGGTTTTAATTTTGTCACTGAATGTATAGAACTATTATAACCATTAATAGCATAAGGGATAATGTCAAGAATACTAAGATTATTATTTTCGCGTTTGAGAATACGTATATGTTCTAGAATAGTAGAATGAAATCGTTCAATAGGTCCATTTGAATTTGGATGTAAAGGAGTTATGTAGTGGATATTAATTTTATGCATTTTCAAATATTCTTGTAAGGATGAAGATTTTAGATCAGGACCATTGTCCATAATTAAAGTATCAGGAACACCAAAATGAGAAATAAATAACATTAGAACTCTAATTATATTTTGCGTTATATTAGAAGCAATAGGATATGCTTGCGCATATTTAGAAAATGTATCAATGATTGTGACAAGTTTTTGTTTACTAATTGTAAGAATGTCTAAATGTAAAATTTGAAATGGTTTCGAAGCTGTAGGGGAAATAGAAAATTTTTGTTTTGGTGGATTTCTGTCGTATTTTTCAGTAGAACATAATGTACAATTATTAATATAAGTAGTAATATCATTACGAATTGTTGGCCAATAATATTTTTGTCTAATACGTGATTCGTTCTCGTTAATTCCTCGATGGTTAGAACAATCTTCGTGAATTGTTTTTACTATTAATTTTTGTTTATTTACATCAATAATATCTTCTTTAAAATCATTACATATAACTAATTTAAATGCTGAATAAGTGAAAGTAGAAGTTAAAATGTTTGTAATGTCAGCAATATATTCGCTATCGTTGACATACAACGCAAAAGATTTATTACTAGTGGTATATTCTTTAAAATATTTTCATTAATTTATTCTCTATATTATGGTAACAATTGTTATTACCTACTCTATTTTATTAGTTAAACATTTTGTTTGAGTTAATTGGATACCATATGCATTGATACCAATTTCTCTCAATTTGCGATAATAAAACATTCAATTGATATTTATATATGATAAAAATATAATTAATCAAATTTATGTTAAAATGATATTAAATATTTTCGTAGCTCATTTTTGAGTTCAAAATTGAAAAGCATTCTTATAATTCCATTATCATAATAAATTATGTTTCATAAAAATATTGAATATTTAAGATTCAAAATATAATATCAAAATGTAATAATAAATGAAATGGATGAATAGCAACGTAATCATGTTCATTGACTTCGTTATCTAATTCATTACGCAGTATTGAAAATTATTTAATTCATTTCTATTAATTAACGTAATATAATAAAATATAATATTTTTAAATTTATTTGAAATACTATTAAAACTAACTAAAATTTGTCAATATTTTTGTATCGTGAAACCTTAGGCGTGATTCGAGAGTCATCAATTTATTCCTACCGGTGAAAATTAAATGAATCATTTTTTCCTATACTTATAATTTCTGAAATTTGAAATCATATTATGCGATTTATTTGGAGAAACAACATTCGGTGAAAATAATGTATTACATTTAGGCACTATTCGATCTGACTTGTGCTTTACTATGTGACGGTAAATGTTTGGGTATCTATAAAATTTGGTGTGGACAGGTATAGTGGCGTTTTTCTCTTCAAAATTTGAGTGGTCTGTCTGTATTAAATTTTCAGTATGTGGGAAGTCTACATGTGAATCAGGTTTGTTTGTGGAAAAATTATAAGATTCTGTTTCTAAAGGTTTAGTAAATGTTAGATTATTTCCTTTTCTGTTAGGTTATGAATTTTAACTTCATTATTTTTTGCTAAAGTTACAGTATCGGGAATGAAACAATTTGGAAAATTTTGCCTTGTAATTAGAATTTCACCTTCTTTAATGTTAACTGGGACTTTACATTTTTGAATGCATCTTTCTGGTATCTGTTGACTAAAAAGTATTTCTTTTGGACTTTTCAAATAATGTAAATTTAAATTAGTATTAGGTAATACTAGCAGTTCATTATTAAAATCAATGAGCGCCTTCAATTTTTTAAGGTTATCAATTCCTAACAACCCATTGAAGGTTTCGTGAAACTTAAATAGATGGAATGAAAGATTTTCATTATTTTGGAATTCATTGAAGCTTGGGATGTTGCATGCAAAATTTTCTGTGTGGGTTGATAGAGCTGTTTTTATTGTACAGGGGTCAGAATAAATGAAATTTTTGAAATATCTATTAGCAATCTCTGGGCAAATAAATGATTTCGTTGAACCTGAATCAATTAAAATTTTTAGGTCTGGATTTCTTATTTGAATATAAGGAAGAGAATAATTTTGAAAACTGTGAAATTCAACTATGTTTGATTTTGTCGTTGTTCGTCCGTTTGAAAATCCACATGTGGTTCGTCAGAGTATGAATCTTGTTCTGAATCGATGTTTTCTAAATTGTAGAGTCTGTTATGTCGTTGTTTGTTATTTGCGGAATTAATAGTTGATACACCACTCATAGGTGTCCAGTCAGAACCTTTTGTTGTATTGTTCGTTTGATTTGGAAATGGGGAATTTTGTTGGTTAGGTCTTAATGGTTGTTGAGTCATTTGGTTTGTTTGAAAGTTATTTGATTGGAAGCTATTTGGTTGGAAGTTATTTGTTTGGAAATTATTTGGTTGGGACATTTGTGGAGTATAAAAATGCGGTTGGAAATGATGTTGTCTCTTATAATTTGGAATTGCCGTATTTGAATTTCTAGGAAGTGCAAAATTGGGGACGTTTTTCTGATAACTTTGTGGTTTACTATTTCTTTTACTATTGTATCTAAAATGGTCTGAGTCATCTCTAACACTACTAACATAGTCGTCCTTTTCTATAATCCTTAAAGCTTCTTCTAATGACAAAACGTTACGATTTCTGAGAAGTGAACTGTATGGCTGTTTAACGTGTGCTATGAATACGGCCAAGGCACTTTTTTGGAAGTTGTTGCATCTATCTAAGATGATTTCTTTGTTTGTAAGGTGTAAGTATATATAATTATTATAAATTGTAATCAAATTTTGAAATCTTTCATAGAACTGATAAACGGTTTCATTTGGTAATTGTCTCATATGATGGAGATCAAAAGTTAAAGATATATCATCTCTACGGTCTGAAAATTTTGATATTAGTACCCTAACTATATCATCTATTTCTCTAGCATTGGCAATTTCTATAGCATATTTAGCATTGTCATATAGTTTCGAAAAAACTGCGCTCCTAATAATTTCGTTTTGTATACAAGTCGGATTACTACTGTCATGATATCTACTCTTGATTTCCCTAACTCTTGAAATAAATGAATTTAGTTCTGCGGGGTTACCGCCAAAACTTGGGATAGTGTCGATCAATATATGATCAAATTTGGGGATGTTTTGAATGGACATATTTGCTAATGAGTTTGCTAAGTTCTCTATAAAATCAATACCAATTTCCATAAACTAATTCGCGTACGTGGAATTATGTTTCAATGGAATGCAAAAATAAAATAAATTTGTATATATATTATTTAATCAATTAATTAATTAAGAAAAATTTAAACTGTAAAAATTGCTTTCTTATCTCCAGCGATTGAAGGATAAGGGAGGATGGCAATTTTACTATCAATTAAAATTTTCACTCACCAGTTCCAGATGTTTCGGCGAATTTCCTCTTCGCACTTTTTTCACACAATATATATATTTTTTTCACTTGCACTTTTGCACACTATGAACTACAATCACCTTTGAATTGATTGGAAATCCTGCGATAGACCTTTCCAAATTCAATCCTATTGATTTTTCTATCACTTTTACTAATTATTGGTTCTGAATTCTAAATGATTGAAATCAATGGATATCTGCGATAGACGATCCCGAATTCAATCCTATCGATTCTTCTATCACTTTTACTAATTATTGGTTCTGAATTCTAAATGATTGAAATCAATGGATATCTGCGATAGACGATCCCGAATTCAATCCTACCGACTGCGCCAATTTTATACTCGTTATTCGAGAATAAAATAAAAAAAAAACTTTATTTCTTAAAATTACAATAAAATATATAAAATAACTGAATTTTACAATATAATGATATAATGAATTATAATTTTATAACTGGACTGGTGTAAATACTGGCAAAGATTATCCTCCTCGAATGTAGAGATCTTGCTACTTATATAGTTAAAAATATGCTTTATCAGCAAGGAGGATCTTGTGGCTAGATATAAGCTATGTCAGCGGGATGGATCCCGTAACTATCAGCATGCTTTGATGTCAAATATGATCTCAAGTGAAAATCGTCTCTTGCGGGTATAGCTTCATATAAAACTATAAAATGTAAATAAATACTTCTAGTATAGTTGTAGATCTGAGCCTTTTCTTGGTTGGAGTGTGCCTTAGGTTTATCGCATTTTCTTGGTCAGGCCTGATACAAATACATGTAGAGTGGCGCTAACTGCAAGTTTGCTGGAGCTTGGTTAAAATTTGCTTTTTTAAAACTATTATTAATATTGTCTCACTGCTTTCAAACTATTTTATTTTATGCCCGTTAGATTTATTTTGATTCATCTTGAAAAGTTGCTCCTTCTGTGGCTGAGTCACAAATGGATTGGACAACTACTGGGTTGCCATCCATTCAAAAGTCATATATAATCATCAAAATTTTTGTTGAAGTTTTAACAATTAAAAATTCAACACAAACAAAACAATCTGAAGATGCTAGATGCAAAATCTCAATTCTTATAAAGTCGATTATTTCAAGTGTTGTAAAATGCCACTTACACTCTAATCGCAATTAGTGGTTGCATGTTATTTTAATTAAATGCAGGTAATAATAACGACATTTTTTTATCCGAATAAACTGATTTCATCTACCTACCGAATCTATCCATGGAGCGGGTGAGAACGTACAAAAACATGGTATTAAAAAAATCTTGTTTGTCCCAATTCCAATATTATACAAATACTATACTATATGGAGCGCATGATATGCGGTGAAATGCGACCGCAAATTCATTTGTTTTTTATGCTATTTAGTCGTGGCCGTGCAATGGATAACGTTGGAACTTTATTTGTGCACTATGGGTGTCACATTACTGTGGGTGATTGCCATTCAACAACAATAGTCACGGGATATTTTTGATAAATACAAATGAACATTGAATAGAACAAATATTTCGGCTTCATTATTCCAGAATGACAATTTATAAGATATTATTTATCGTGAAAATTTACAAGAAAAACACTGCACGTGAAAGTATGTTTAGGGTTCTGTATACCTAAATATTGGTGATTTTTTTCTTGTTAACATATGAATACAAATTTTAATTTCAATGCCGAATTCAATCAATACGGGTGCTTATAATTGTTTTATAAGTTTCATAACCTATTTGAATTATTAAAAAAACTTTCGATCCGTATTGCCAAGGAGGCTAGTTAATTAGTTTTTGGCAAAGGCAGGTTCTACTATTTTAACTCTTTCGGCTCGGATGTTATATATAAGATAAAAGGCATATAAATTTCGCAATCGTGAGTGGAAAGGGTTAAAGATACGAGACAAAAAGGGCTAACATGGCAATTTACCTTAAAGCAGGATGTTATTCCTACTAGTTTTGAATATAATATTATTTGATTAAGTCATTAATTTGATGGACTATTAATGAAACGATAAAATAGTTGAATCTTGTAGATAATATTTCAAGCAAAACGCTTAGAGAATAAAGCTAGCATAAAATCAATTAGTTGCTGACAGTCTTTCAATGTTTTTCGAGTAGTATATTAAAGCAAAAAAAATTATGATTTTAAATCCAATAATTTTCCCTCTTAGGATGGTTAACTAATTGTAGATTATTATTAAAATTTTCACATTCATGAAACTTTTGCAATTTGACATCATCTTAACTATATTGAATTGTTGTAGTTTTGTAAAGATCGAAATAAAAATTAATCAGAAGATGCAAGATCAGACAGAACTGTATGGTTTATATGCCAAAGAATCTAAACCAAACTCCAAAAATTTCTGCCGAGTGCTCAAAGATATGTGATGTCAATAATGAAATAAATCACCATTTTGATTTGCCAATTCAAGCCGCTTTTTCTCAAATGTTAAAATTCGTCATTTGTTCAATGTAGATATCAAAATTGATTGGTAATATCTGTTCGAGATAGACATCCTTTTCAAGCAACTTCAACTGGACGACCCGATCGTTTTTTTTCTTTCAGTGAAGAATCAATAGAATAAAATTTGGCAAACCAATTTTGACACTGCCGTTTTTTAAGGCCAAACCTTACCTTTGTAGAAAAAAAGCAAGATATTACAAAAAAATCGATTTGATTGGACGCAATAAATCGAAATTTTTTTACTGATAGACATCTAAACTACCTAATATCCATTAACAATAGGTATTTTACATTTGGACTACGTCAACAATCTTAAAAATTCAGTGGAAGTTGTCTAAGCTAAAAAACCGCACTAACTTTGTTTCCAACCTAATATTATTATCTATTCAAGAAATCGGACATATTACTACTATTTAAAATAAGAAAAACTTGAAAATGTATTAAAAAAAACATTTTTAAACTAACGTCTTATAAAAAAATAAGGATAGCATAAAATCAATTAATGGATGGTAGCCATCTAATGATTTTTATGAGCCATCGATTATTGAGATTATTATAATAGGATTGTTTTTTATTATAAAAACAAATTTCATGATAATATATATATATATATATATATATATATATATATATACCTATTGAAGAAAATTTAAGGTCCAAAAATGTCTATTACGTTCAATTAAAGAGAATCGATCATATTTCAAATATTGAGAATAACAAATTCATTATGAATTAGAAAACTACATCTTATAAATTGAGTACATCAATAAAAATCATATATTACATCTTATAAATTGGGTACATCAAATTAATCCATAAACACCATTCTTGAGAAGATATTAAATATTCCACAAACCCAAACATCAAATTCCTAAACCGTGACAAAAATAATCTATAATTTTACAGCCAAATTTAATGACACATGTCTAAATCATCTCATCTAATACCTAAAATCTATTTTAGATTCCACTCATGCATTCGTCGTCTGTGCTCGATCCAAATGGATCCAGTTAGAAGATAAAACCCATATATCTCTATAATTTCAAATTTACTCTAACGACACGAAAAATCCTTTATGATGCTTATTAGAATCACCCCGAACGAGTGTTCTCCGGCACGGATCTCTCAATGTTCTCTCTAATGCGCTCGTGTCAGCTGCTGCTGCGACGTAATGCAGGGGAGAAGGAGAATTTAAAAATACCGACGGTCTTTAGGTAAACACTGATCGTCTCTGCTGTTCGACATTCAAAACCATGTTGCGGCCGGAAACCGAAAGAATAATAGATGAAATGATACAGTTTTTTGTTTTTTAAACTATTCTTTCATAATGCAACTATTAAATTTTCTTTCTAATGACATACAACTCAGGGCGATTGGTGTACTCAATGAATACAATAAGTAGAGAGTCATAGTACTATTTCAGTTTTCAGAGAGAATCTTTTCTTAAAACTGGTGTTTCAAGAAGTTGAGCGACTATATAATAAGAATGATTTTCAAGTTTTAGAAAATGTGGAATACTGCCTAAATTCATTTCTGACCGCTAAATGGTTTTTTTTTTTAGAACTATTAGATCTTCAAAACCACTGCACCTTTCTTTCACCCCGTATTTGTGAAACGGCTGGACTTGTCTTTGCCAAAACCTAATCAGCACGTCTCTCCATCAATAGCAATCGAATGAATCATTCCAATCGGTTGATCCGTGCTCTCGAAATCGTGGATGAAAAATTTATATTTGAACAAATACGCATACATACACACACATTCTGATTTTTTGAATGTATTAAGGTGACCATACGTACAGTTTTTCTAAAAGCTCAGATTTAGATTTTTTGTCCCGGATTGTCCCGGTTTTTCGAAAACTAATAGGTAAATTTATAAAAATAAACGAACAAGTGCTAATTTTTTCAATTTAATTATGAAGAAAATCGAATAGAGACTCAGAAGCGAGAAAAACATAAATATAGAATACATAAAAGTGTACTGCATATAATTTAATAATAAAGTTCTTACTACAACAAGTCCGCAATTCCGATTATAAAAATTTTATTCATACAAAAAAATTGTTTTTTTAGAGCATCCTTGAGTACCATTTTTAATTTTAAAGGAACCTCCCGCCCTCGTATCTCGGATTAGCATAATTAAAAATTGCCGTTCCGGTTCTGACTTTAAAAAGTCACCCTAAAGGTGTGCCAAAATGTTAAGATGGTGCTGAAACGTGAAGATATATGCAATATTTTTATTCTCATTTTTTGTTGCGATTACTTTAACTTATCCTACGGAAAGTTACTTAATGTGTTAAATTTGAGTATGTCAATAGTTGTTACTCCAATGAGTGATTTACCAATTTAGCTTTATTCTCCAAAGATGTAGCAAGTTTGACCTCTTGAATATTGACTTTTAGTATCTTTTTTTAGCCTTTTTGAAACTGATGTCTCAAGAAGTTAGGCGACCATAGAATTATTAAGATATTTTTACACTTTTCTCTTTCCTAACTTTATTACGCTGTCTACAAAATTCATGATACATTTCGTTTATTGACGAGTAAATACGTCATCTTGATAAAAAAGTGACCATTTGCTATTTAAAATGTTAACTTGTTTAAAATATTTTAGACTAAGCTTGTATAAAATAAGTAGATCCAAGCTCGTAAGTGGCATTTTACCTTAAGGCAGGCCGCATAAAATTTACTCAATCAAATACTGTTCAATATGAGCGCCACCGTTCACTGGTTAAATTCCCTAAGTACAAGTTTATTTAAGGCAGAAAAGTCATTCTGACTCATTTGAGACCAATATTGGAAAATGCGTATGAATGCTTGTTTGATATGTGAGCCAAATTTTTACCTTCGTCGAAGTTCTCATAAAAAAAAAATACTCTATTTATTTTAAAAATATAAAACCCACATTTAATAGTCTTGCGAGATGATTGGCCGGGCAGCTTCTTAAAAAATAGCAAGAATTATTGAGGAAAGTTGGTAATTGAAAATTAGATGTTGGAAATCAGTTGGAAATTGCACTGATAAGGTTTTGGTTAGTGTTGATCGGGTCGTTCTTTTGTAGTTCATTCTCAAGTCCTTTTTATTGATTTTAACTTTGTATGATGATTGATGATAGATTTTATGGTCTTAGCAAAAATTCTTAAATATTATGGGCCTACAAAAAGTCTCTAAAACTCTTATAAGTTTTGGATAATGGACCGGGTTAACAATTTTGTTTCGCTTGAAAACATATTGCTATCTATATTTATAAATGAAAACCGATTTTACTACTGGTTGACATTCGGCTATCCAAGATGGAGATCGAATATAGCTAAATAAGCAAAGACTTCAATTTAAAATCCATAGCTCTAATCATTAATCCAACTATTTATTTAACATGAAAATATATGCCTATGTAAATTGATGAATTCCAAAACTAGTAATTTAAAATCAACTAGTTTACGACTTTATTGACGCCTCCGTACTATTTATTACGAAGTACATCCAGTAGGGCCATCTTGATCTGAATATAAACACATTTATTGACATGTCAGTTATCTGAACGATGAGCTGTGTCTATTCTGTCTATTTCTCCGACTTGCTATTAACCTATTATTTATATATTTGTTTAAACTAACCAGTACGTGGCCATAGTCAAATGAGACATGCATATACAACGTTTATTCTGGCTCTGTGAATGTGGCGTTTCTAAATCTTTACTAGGAACGACGTTATAATTTAAGATTCAAAGGCGTATCATATTGTTTACAGAATATTTTGGCATGCTCTGAGGAGGTGATTATATTTGATATATTGAATCATAACATGTTGTAATTACTGTGAAGATCATAAGGAATGCGGCATTTGAAATTCTTGGTATATTAGAATGTAAATGTACCTTGTCATTGCGTTACTCACTTTAAGTTTCTCGTGATTTATTTGTCTGAAAATACTATTATGCGTATTATTTTGCGCTAATTCAGTATTGAAATTATTTTTATCAAATAAACCTTTGTTTTTGAAGACTGTTGCCTTTTATAACAATAAGGCTAATACTTTAAAACGCTTATCGGTGGTTTTTGAAAGAAAGCAACTAAATTCAACTAAAACTAGGAAGTTTATTTTTAAGGGTTCTTTATATATGCAATTTTTAGCGATTTCAAAAATCAAATTTAGTTTACTATTTACAACAAACAAATATCAATACGTTTTTATATGTTTATTCGACTCTATCTCATTAGTTTTTGTTCTGCAGTATATTTTAAAATTTATGAATTTGAATGAAAAACTCTACATAAATATTATTAAACCTGTCGCATATAATTTTTTCTGAGGCCATAGACTTCATGCTATATGGAACTGCTTAGTCAATCGGGAGCGTTCTACGATTGTCGGCAACGCTCGTTCACTTAGTGATGTCACGGCCCCCTTCTATCTTTTTCTTTGGAAGGTAAATATAAGTTTGAAATTAGTGTATTAATGAATTTAAAATATTACGAAATATTACGAATCATATAAGTATTTGAAATAAAATGAAATAAAAATATATGTTAATTTTATTCAATATAATATTAACAAATTATTCCATTGATGAAATTTAAATACTTAACTAAATATATTTTATGACTTGCAATAAGATGACTTCCAATTATTTGAATATTTTTGCCTGCATTTTATATAAATGTATAAATTTAAAACTATTAACGAGTTTTCAATTCCTGTAGTATTTCATTTTTCGACTTGAGAATCTTTGTGATATAACCAATGATGTAGTTACTAATAGGAGAAATATAAATAAAAAACTGTGCCCGGGCGTGTTTATATAACATTCGAAATAAAACACATACCTGCTGTCTTATAAATTGTTTTGATTGGGTTATATCAATAAAATCAAAACTTTACGGAATAGTATATTCGAATGTGTATCGAGAATAATTTATCACAATTTATTTCTCTATTTTTAGGTATTAGTTGATTTTAAAATTTATGGTCTAATAGAGTAATTATAATAAATATTTAGAGATTGCAATATTGGAATATTTCCGTTTTTTCTGCTTTTTTTAAATGTCTAGTTAAGTTGTGTGGTAAATTTGATTACTATATTATGCTTTACATTATTTTTACCATATGCATTACAAAACCATATAAATTACCATTAAAATGTGACCTTCATAGTAATTCACATGGGTCAAAATCAAGGATGTAGTTTTCAGATTAATTTTATAGATATATTACATTACACAAAATACACAAAATACACAAATACATAGTTTCTGGAGAAATTATTTGTAAATATTATCATAAACGATAATATACTTATATTAGTAACAATTATAGAGACAATAATTGAACTTATGTTAAAAAAGCTCAAACGGACTAACAGTATTGACCTCAATAGTGCTGAAAAAAATTAGAAATAAAATCTCACTTTGTTTGAAAATTAAGAGCTTTTAAGTGCAACCATGCAAGAGCTTTGGTAAGATTATGCAGGGTTGAGACACCCTGCAGTCGACTAATTTTAAAATTATTATATTCTCAGTTTCACAAAAAGTCTTAATTCATGAAAACTTGAGGTGATCGCGTTATTATTTTTACTGGGGCCTAGAAATGTTATTCACGGCTATGATTAAGAAATTTCAATAAACTAAATTAATAAAAGTTAATCACAATAACCAAAAAATAGTCGTTATTTTACCAAAGCTCTAGGCTCCACTCAAAAGCTCATAATTTATTTTCTAATTTTGGTTGATAAATACTATTGCTCCTTTTTGGCATGACGTCAAGTTCTGGGACACCCTATAATCATAATCTTCAATTAATGAATTACAATTGTCTCTACCAGTTAAAGCCTTCAAATGTATTTTGTTCCATGTGGCATTTATTTTATGCTATTATAATTAAATCTATATTTTTTCATAATAAAGTCTCAATTTGCAATAAAATTTTATATGATCGTAACATAACAAATATATAACTTTGAATTTATTGCAAATCACAAATTTATTGTTTCAGCAGACCTATTTAAAATGCAATAAAAACGCTACCGGGGTTTTATTAGTTAAAATAATACTTAATGTATGTCTGTAAAGTGATACTGGTAAAGGTCAACTGTTTCTGATTCTGCACACGATATATATAAAATAAATTCGAAAACGAAAACGCATCAATTTATTAAGCGTTTCTGGAATATAAAATAAATACAAGCTGGTCGAAACTTTACTCACTTTCAAGTGATGTATGATAATTTATTTATAATTAGTTACATCGTTTACAACTATTTAGATAAATTGTAATTCCAAGTGGAATTTTAATCATATTCTTTGATATCGAGCTTGGAGATTGTGTTCGAACCCGGTGCTAGCCCAAGTTCTTACCGATTAAGCCGCAGCTTTTTGATACAACATATTAATCATAAATTTTATCAAATACTAGCAGAGAGAAATGCACTCATCATAAATAAATATTCTTAAAACTACATAACATTGCAGATTATAAATATAATCAATATTATTGATTTTAAAAGTTTTTTAATCCATATTTGTAATAAAATGCCCAAAAAATAATTATAATTAAAGTTCTGACAAATATCACAATCAACAGTTTTTAATATTTAATAATTATATGTTCTGATTTTACTAGAGTTCTAAATGGTCAAATGGTTTTGCAAATTATGATTGAGAAATTTCGTTTTTAGATTTAAATTTCAATGGAAATTTTAGAACGTAAGGATCTCAAAATTTTGAAATAGTCATCTTGATTGACATTGTGGAAATGCGTCAACACTAAATCACACCCACCCCGAATAAGTGTTGATGTAAAATCTGTTCGAAGGTGATCGGAAACACGTTGTAATTAATTGAAGCGAGGACCGATCCTGTAGAGTGTAATAGAGTTATGAAAAATGACATAACTTATTGTTTTTATCATCCTCTGTCGCCACAATATTTAAGAAAATACACGTACGTCTTCATAAAAATAATATTTATTCATTATCACATTTTTAAAATTTATGAATACAAATTTTTATCTGAATACTGTAAATCTTTTTTACTGTTTTACAATGTTTATTTACTATGTATCGAAGAAAACGTAGCAAAATGTCCACGAGCTAACCTTTTACCAACACAAAACTTGCTTATATACCACCTTGTAAAATCGCTCGCAAAACAGTTTATAACGATTCGCAAATCATATTACTCAGTATATTCCGTGAGAGGAAGAAAATGAGAGAATACATAAATGATAAAAATTAATGTGGTTAACCATGCAAGGTAATAAATTAATACTTATTCGGTGTGATAATAAAAAAAGGCCAGATGATGCGCAGATAATTCGATAAAGCATGGATCGCCCTCTGACGACCTTTTAAGTGATTGTATGGTGTGTCGTATTTCTGGCAGGCATCAATCACGACCTTTTGCGAAATGCAATCGGGATACAATAAACTAATATATATATATATATATATATATATATATATAATATACTTTTATACCATTATCACTGTTGATAAGCAATTCAAAATCCAAACCAAATAAAATATTAAAACAATTAAGTATAAAGTTCATACGTACTGGCCCAAAAACCTACACAAATTTAAAAATGATTAGAACAAAAAATTAAAATGAAAACTTAAAGTTTGGATGTATCAATGTACAATAAGAATTAACTCCAAATATACATAGATATGCATTTTCAAATATAGTATTGAGAAAGAAGATATCTTATTTTAAGAACAAGAAAAATTTTGGTAGATGAATATTAATTAATTCATTAAATAATAATAAATTTCCATTATTAATATTCAAAATTAATAATGAATATAAGTTATTATTATTAATCATGACGATTATTGAAGTTATACATAATCAGTGGCGTAACTAGGCCACCCGGGGCCCGTGGCAAATTTTTTTGATGGGGCCCCCCCCATCAGTAAAATCAAGTGGTTTTAGTTTAATTTAAAAAAACTCGAAATTTTTCAACGTGTTGATTTAAATGTTATATATATATATATATATATATATATATCCACGATTTGTAATGAATTGTATTAAAAATGAGTAAATCTACTTCGACTTATTCATATTTTATGGTTTTAAATTGAGAAATTATTTAAAATGTATGTATACAAAAATTTAAAAAAAAAATAATATGTATAAGTACAAGAAAACATAAAAATAAAAATAATTATTTTATAAATAATTACTTTTAATTACTTATAAATAATTATAAGTCAAAATTAATAATTTAAAAGTACAATTACTACTTTGTTTTGAAAATCAAACATAAAATTTTTGTGTTTAAACATTGTAATACATGAACTATAGAAAGGATTTTTTTGTGACTGAATTCAACAGAGAAAGAACATAGTACTTTGGGGTTAAAAATAATTATTACATAACCTAACATCAACAATGTGAATTAACGTGTTTTCTCAACAATCAAATCTTTTTTAATACTTTTTGAAAACTTCATATTCGTCATATACTCGCTGGCCCTTTTTGGTGAAGAAACCTATTTAAAATATGCATAAATTTGGAATGAAACAAAAACAACAATTTAATTTCAATAAGGTATTTATTAATTAAAATCGTTTCTTCGTGCTTTCTGTTCTGCAAAAGTGTCTATGACATCATCAAAATTTAATGAACGAGCCATAGTATTTTTAATAGTATTTTCAAAACTTAATAAAAAGTTAGTTTTCTATTAGTCATTATTTGCATATTATAGAGCTTCATAAATAATATTAAAGAAAATATTAAAAAAAAAATCACAACACTCTAAAATTATATTTTTACATTCTTACACGCTCATGTTTTTTTTTCGAAATTAAATTTATTTAGAAGAAAATTTTCATGTGTATTCTAACTTCTGTTATTAGTGAAATAAAACCAAAATTTGTTAGATTTTACTAATTTTTACGCGTATTTGGGGCCCCCGTGGCCTGTACAAAATAAAACTCTTTAAAATAATAACCTTACATTCTTCGCGTACTTTTTTACGCGTATTTGGGGCCCCCGTGGCCTGGACAAAATAAAACTCTTTAAAATAATAATAAAACATTCCTAGCGTACTTTTTTACGCGTATTTGGGGCCCCCGTGGCCTGGACAAAATAAAACTCTTTAAAATAATAATCTTACATTCTTCGCGTACTTTTTTACGCGTATTTGGGGCCCCCGTGGCCTGGACAAAATAAAACTCTTTAAAATAATAATACATTCCTCGCGTACTTTTTTACGCGTATTTGGGGCCCCGTGGCCTGGACAAAATAAAACTCTTTAAAATAATAATCTTACATTCCTCGCGTACTTTTTTACGCGTATTTGGGGCCCCCGTGGCCTGGACAAAATAAAACTCTTTAAAATAATAACCTTACATTCCTCGCGTACTTTTTTACGCGTATTTGGGGCCTCCGTGGCCTGGACAAAATAAAACTCTTTAAAATAATAATAAAACATTCCTCGTGTACTTTTTTACGCGCATTTGGGGCCCCCGTGGCCTGTACAAAATAAAACTCTTTAAAATAATAACCTTACATTCCTCGCGTACTTTTTTACGCGTATTTGGGGCCCCCGTGGCCTGGACAAAATAAAACTCTTTAAAATAATAATAAAACATTCCTCGTGTACTTTTTTACGCGCATTTGGGCCCCCCGTAGCCTGTACAAAATAAAACTCTTTAAAATAATAACCTTACATTCTTCGCGTACTTTTTTACGCGTATTTGGGGCCCCCGTGGCCTGGACAAAATAAAACTCTTTAAAATAATAATCTTACATTTCTCGCGTACTTTTTTACGCGTATTTGGGGCCCCCGTGGCCTGGACAAAATAAAACTCTTTAAAATAATAATAAAACATTCCTCGTGTACTTTTTTACGCGCATTTGGGGCCCCCGTGGCCTGTACAAAATAAAACTCTTTAAAATAATATCCTTACATTCCTCGCGTACTTTTTTACGCGTATTTGGGGCCAAATAAAACTCTTTAAAATAATAATCTTACATTCCTCGCGTACTTTTTTAACGACATTAAATTTGGTTGAACGAAGTTTTCATGATTAATTCGTTTTTCATGATTTTTTTATATTATTAATGTTTCTTACGGACATTGGGGGCCCCCTGGTTCGGGGGCCCCGTATATTTGATACGGCTGATACGACGGTAGTTACGCCCCTGATTCTTACGAAAACATACTTTTCAAGTAAAATAAAGTATTAGAATATAATGTAAAAATATTTCTGAGCATGCGACCTTTTAGGCCGGGGCCCCCTTGGGCCGGGGGCCCGTGGCATTTTGCCACCCACGCCACCCTATAGTTACGCCACACATATGTCTCAAGAAGATAGTTTCGCATTGTAAAGCACAAAATTTTCTTCATTTCAAATAATGAATATCGAGGTAATATAATTTAAAATATCTGCTAATCATAAATTTCACTTTTATTTTTAAATATCTCGTATATATTAGACCGGGGAAAAAGAAATCTATTATTTTTGGTTTAAAATTTTGGTTTACTGGTTTAAAACTATTTTATGGTAGATTTTTAGCTCCTGAGCGATATTACGACTGCTAACATGCCGGTTAACTTTTCTCCGATTTTATCGATTCATAACAATTTTAACATAAAAAATTTCGTTTCATAAGTTTCTGAACATTTTGGCATACCTCAGAAAAAATGGATGCATGTATGTGTGTGTGTTTGTATGTGTGGATGTGTGGAGACAATTTTTCGTCGACGATTTCCGATTCAACCGATTTGGAAAATTCTAAAAGCAATCGATTCCTATCGATAGTGAGATATGCTGATTGGTTTTTGGCAAAGGCAGGTTCAGCCTTTTCCGAGATACGAAGCAGAGAGTACAGAAAATAAAAACCAAGTTTTTTTGAGAGAACGGAGATCCAAAAAACATTCTGTTTGTGTTGACAAAGCAATTGTTTTAGTGATTTTTTTTTAGTTTAATTTTTTCCGAAACATTTTTTTTGTATATCGAAAATAATTCATATTTCAATTTTAATTCTGGCTAAAGTTCTATAGCTCACTTATATATTTTAAATAAATAATTTTAACTTTGTAATTCAGTTCATATGTATAATTTGTTTAAATATTAGAAAATGTTACAGTATTTGCTTGATCATTTCGTTACGGTATGGGAAGTTCCAGCAATTTGCCTTAAGGCAGGACGCCATACATCACTAGTTTTAAATTCGCATTATTGTAAGAAAATACATTTGATTACATTTAATTCATTACACATAATTCTCAGTAAAATCTGTGGAATCTGTGAATGGAATCGATTAGCACGTTTATACGTATTATTTATAAGTTGTAATTATTATTACATTAATATCATTTTCATATTATTGTTGTTGTTTACATTAGTGTTTGAAATTACAGAATCATAAGTGAGGTTGGATAAACCGCCTTAAAGTTGAGCCGATACGGCGGTATTTATGAGAGCATTATCGGAGGAATTTTAAATTTCTTTTTACTACAAAGTAACATCACCGTAATGCAATTAATATTCAATAGTAATTATCGATAAATGCTCTAACATCTACACTCCGTATAACTCTGAATAAGTTATACAATATATTATCAGCTATTCTGTCCATAACACTTACAATCGTTCATGTATACGCATCGATTAAAAAACCTGTTTGTTTATATTTCTAATTGCTTATTTCAATATTTATTATACGTAAAATATCTCGTATCGCTAATGACTTCCAAATAAGAAGTATTTCATATCTTCTCTCATAAATCTTAAACGATATCAGCTATTAGTAAGATATAAATTCATTTTTTATTTGACGCAATACATAGTACAACTGTACGTATTGCTCAACTGTTTTATCTATATCGATAAAAATTTGAATTTTATATATTTTCCATTTTATACTATTTCAATTTTCAAATGCATATTTGAGTCCATTATTTCTGCACAAAATAATCTTTAATATTAGGTATGTAATTAATAATTTCTTAGGGTTCCATACCAGAAGAAACTTGCTATTAAGAAGAATATAATAATATTTAATCAAATATAAAGTATAACAATAAATTTTAAAATCAGTTAAATTAATTATTTGTGTGAAATACCTAATAATTGCATGAATTATTTACTATATACTATAAAGATATACATTGATATGGTATAAATGAGTGCGTGACAGGATTAATTGAAAATAAAATTAAGTATATATTATACAACATTTTTAATTCAGTAAGTAGTCAATTGGTTACAGAAATTTACTTTTTGACTTTTATTTTCTGTTTGCGACTATTTATTTTAATTTGAGTTTTATCATTTTATGCATAATTAATAAAAATATTAATACAAATATTGCATTATTAGGTTTTTTTCTTTATTATCATATTAAAATAGTTTGAAAAATTCAGGACCTTAATTATGATAATTTTAAATTTAAACGGTGGTATCAGCATTCTGACTACAGAGTAATTTTGCAAACTATTTAATCATGATTTGTATTGTACAGCAATCAGAACTTAACAGTTTTATGAACATCTTCTTAACAGAATCGCTTTTCAGAAGTCATCCCAACTGATGATCTATCTAAATTTGATATATTTTATTATTAAGTTTTTCTAATACTGATAATATATGTATTTTTAACTTGATGCAGCAATGTAAGAGCCCTTGAAATCATATTTTGATCTTTATATTCAAGTAAAAGCATATTCTACTACTGCTTGATATCAGGGAGTGGTTACAAAACCACTCTTATCGGCGAATCTACAGTAATGACCTTTAAATCACTTAATTCAATATATTACTGAACGTATGATATGTAATATTTATGAGTATGAAATATCACGGTTTTTATGATATGTTAAACCCTAGTTGTAGTCATATTTCTTCATATATTCCGACAGTTATGGTTCGATGATATAGGTATCAGTTTATGTTCTTCCATTTACTAATTGAATTATTATAAAATAGACATACAGTAGATTTAGAGGAAAATAGGGCCGTTGGATTATTTTGCAAATTAGTCATACATTAAACATAGTTTATTAACGTAGATCGAATTTGATAGTAATCATTCTTTTTTTTTGAACAGCAACAATTTTGTGAGCTATTTTGATGATAACTTTCCTTCACAACGTCACATGTTTGTGTTGTAATGTAGTTCACTTGGTTTAAGCAGAATAATTGCACAAAGATCTTTGTGCCCCGCCCTACCATTGAAATTTTTATTTTATTGCTTGCAGTTGTCAGTTTTTATCTGTTCAACCATTTTTTCTAATTTTAAAATCAGTATATTACTAAACTAGACATAAATCAATATTCAAATTATCCTTTCGTTACCAAAGCGATCAGTATTTTAAGTGTTCTAGTAGCTGTTTTGAAGGAAACTAATTTCTAGGTAATAATAATTTCTAGTAAACGTGACTGGATTTCTGGTAATGGCGCCATTAGAATGCAATTCACTGATTTTCCAATAAGCTATATTTCTTATTAATTATTTATTATTAGTAGACAACTGTAAGGTCGTTACTTCTAATTGTGATGTTGCCCCCGAAAGGCTATTAATTGGAAACATATTACCATCTATATTTTTAAGAAAAAAACAATATTATTTCTTGCTATGGAATTTAAATCTATATTTTCTAATATAATCGACTGCTTGATATCATGTTGGCTAGGATGGCTAATAAACCTAAAACTTTCGCCTTTCTAGTTGAAAGATGCTCTTATCAGTAACCAAGCCAAGCGGGAGCCTACGAGGATATTGGATGTTAAAATTTAAAACAGAAAGTTGTTCAGTTGCTCCAAGTTTCCAGTATATTAAATATATATATATATATATATATATATATATATATATATATATTTAATGATAGGTTTATCTGTAGCGCCACGAAGCGCGATAAAGATAGCGATGCCAGTCGGTATATTGGCGATGGGAAGAGAAGTATTAGCGCCGCCGCGTATAACTTGCCAGGATTTATGAGCGAGTAATGGAATCATATCTACAGACCAATATTGGAGTGGATGATTCAATAAATTAAATGATTCTGGAAAACGTGACTCCGATATATAAATTATGCTCAGTATGTGCAATCTGATATATTTCATATAGATAATTACGAACGTGAACGGTGCACTCACTCATCTACAGATGTAATTGACAAATTATGGTTGTTATATATTCCCAAAAAAGATTTTTTTTGACGGGAGATACCATAGTCTTATAGATCGTAGTAAAATATTATGGCACTACGGCAAGTCGTTTAATTTTAAAAATTCTTCAAAGTTTGCAAAAACTAATATCGTTTTATTGGCATTTGTCGAAACTAGACATTTCATTGACGTTTGCTCAAAAACGCCTGAACAGATTTCAGAAATTTAAAAGCCATTTGATGTATCTCGATGAAGATTATCGCTTGTCAGTTTTGTGCGACGATCTGCCAAGCCCTTTCTTTGTAATTCGGCAAAATGTGTTAAACTTTTCATCCACATTTTAGCTTATACTACCGAACCGACTTTAAAAAATCAAAAACTGTTCGATAGATATTAGTTGGGAATGATACTGATTAGTTTTAGGTGAAAATCTACCGAGCCTTTCTCTTGTGATTAACTAAAGCCGATTTTTATGGATTTTTTTGGCGATATATATCATAGTCTTATAGAACATACTAAAATATTACTGCCTTACTATAAGTAGTTTAATTTTAAAAATTCATCAAAGTTTGAGAAAACGAGTAGCTTTTTTGACGTTTGTTAAAATTAATATTAGACGATTTACTTGGTATAACGATAGAGTATTTGATCTTAATGAACATACAAAACCTTATGACAAGGTCCTACTGAAACTGGTTCAATTATAAAAATTATTGATTTGTGAAAATTAGCTTTTGGAAAAAATCTTCGAGTTAACGTGTTCGTTCGTTTTCAATTATGTGTAATAAATCGACTCGGAATACTTTTAATCACTCGTATATTAATTTATTTTTTATTGATTAAGTCGATTATTTACACATATCAGGAAGTTCATGTAACTTGCCCCAAGGCAAAATACCAATACCAACTAGTTATTTATTATATTTAATAAAAGTCATCATTCCAGAAAATAATTAAAAATATTGCTTATTAGATATATATAATCCAATATATTCATATAATCCAATATATTCATATAATTCAATGTTATATACGATTATTCTTCAAGAGGCCACCGTAAACAGAATTCAAATCGTATACAATATCCAATAAAACCATTTGCTTAAAGATTCAAACAGCGTAAGATGTTTTTACGTGACAATTCACTGCAATGAACATAAATATAATCGTTGTTTTATAGCGTACGCAATATTGCTAAGGCGACCGAGCACTTTTAACCTGAAAATTTCAACCGGTCGCCTCGGTTCTCGGTTCGTCATTAACGGCCAATACGCACCATTATTTCATCCATTAAATGTACAAAACATGTCATGTCATGCAAGACGATTTGAGATATCGCTATGGATCCAAATATTAACGATTGTTCGTTAATCAAGTGCAAGACGGGCATAAATTTAATAAATATTAAAACTCCAAAACTGGTCCAACAGTCTCCGACGACATGCCTCTTCGCCTGCGCCTTTTAATTAGGTATTAATTTTATTATCTCATTTGCATAACGATTATGATTCGGGAAGAGTTGCTTTCATATATATTCGAAAATGCCGATTTAGATTGTGCTTACATGAGACTGTCGGCTAATTGGACCGCTCCAGGTAAAGTAAAGACAGAGTAAACACCGTTCGGATTACTTATGATTCGATATATGTAATATAAGTTTGTTAAGATAATTATAATAAAATTGTTTAAAATTTCAATAAACGGATATATATATATATATATATATATATATATATCGGTGCATAAATTCAATTCAATGTCGGGACATTTATTCAATGCACAAACAATATAATTATGTAAAGAAAGTTGTTCCCGGTTTGATGTGAAGTCATTTAAGTTTTCATCGATTTGGTATCAGTAAATTGAAAGGAGTGAATATAGTCCTTATCCGTTGCTGAAATACTATAAAAATCATAACTATTACTGACTACTAATAAAAACTTTATCACATGGAGATATGAAAACCGTTTGGGTTGCTCCTATAAAGACACGTCATTAAAAGAAGTTTGCACAAGATCTCATGGGACTCATTAAATTGTGATTTCTTCTGAATACAATTACATAAATGATTATTGTAACAAGCTTCTATACTTAAATACAACATGAACTAGCAATTCGTATCAATTTAGCTCAAAGAGATTTGTACGTATTTCTAATCACCATAAAAATAGGGTTTGGAAAATATGATCAAAAATATTTAAAAAATCATTATTTAATTCCCTTTAACTACTAGATTATTAAAATTAATCTATAATATTTGCTCATTAATCATGTCAAAGAATTAGAAATTGATCCACGAATAACGGACTTTGGCAATTTAAACAATAAAATTTAAACAGGCAGGGTGCCAAAATTTAGACTATATTCGAAATGTACAATTATTTATAGACACAAGATATAATTATAATAAAAATGTAGAACTCCACGATTTTCACTTTAGATTATATTTGAATTCTGTAATATCTATAATCTCAAGCGGAAATTTAATATTATACTGCTCGATACCGAGTTGGCTGAGGTTGTGATCGAACCAGGAATCTAGAGAGATTGCTAGCCTTTTGTTTTAAACTACCTGTACAAAATGATACTTATATTTTATTTCAGTTCTTATAAATATAATTTCAAACAAAAAGTTTATTATTCACCTAGTTATAAAGAAAAATTGGATTATGTTTGAAAATGTTAATAGTTCTTTCATAAGTTTCTAATTAATTAGCTAACTAGCCTCTTCTACAGTGGATGATACACACATATAATTTAAAAAAACTCAAAAATAATCCATAGTAAGCAAAAGCATACACAGTAGTTTCACACAACTCAATGTGATTATTGGTTATATTTAATTTAGGGGTTATTTATTAATCACTTGATTGACCTCGTAGGGTAAGTGGAAAATTGATATTATGATCTAATATCTAGCTGTTTTTGGCTAACTTTGTTTATTTCAAGGGTCTACTTTGAAATTTTATAAAATTATGATCAAATCGTTATACATTAAATTATATTAAATTATGAGGTATGAATATATATATATATATATATATATATATATATATATATAATTCAATGGACATAAAATATGATTCGAGTACTTTACCGTTGGCCTAATATATCATGTGTAAATAATATTACTCAGAATCCCCCATACACTCGAAATATATAGCAATATTGCTCGCACTGGACAGGACCTTGCGTTCAGGCACTACCTTCATAGTCAGGAAAACAGTAGGCACTTTGCTAATTCAAGAAATAAAATATTTATTATAGATAAAAGATAAATCATATTTTGTAGTAGTTTTCCAATTCTGAACTATTTTTCCAAATTCTTGGTTAATATTGGACTATTCGGAAACATCATAAAATAACTGCATTTTAGTTGAAACAAGATGAAAATGTTTTAAAATTCATTCAAAAGCAGATTAGTATTGTTTTATGCGAGTATTAGGCTGCTGTATCAGACATTATGATTTCAACTAGATATAAAGTTTTTATTTAACGATTATTTTGTTTTAATACAAGAAATTTTGTCAGATTCCGAACTAAAGAAACTTTATTAACTTCTCGTAGGGTAAGTTACAGTAATCGCAAAAAATCAAATGAAAAATTTTATATATCTTTATGTTTCAAGGGTTTCTGAAAATTTTCGCATACTTTGGAAAAAGTGAATGTATGTGTTTAGTATGTATATATGTGCGGACACATTTTTTTGCCGACGTTATCGAGGGCACGGAACAACCGATTTGAATGATTGGAAAAACATTCGATTTCTATTGTTGAGGAGACATCTGAAAGAAGGTTCATACAAAATTTGATAATATGGTAAGTATGTTTAAAATACGTACCTATACTAAAATAGTAATTATGACATGTATATGAATATAAGTTTTGCGGCCTTAAGTGCGATTCGGCTGGACCTGCCTTTACAATACCATATGGACTCGGCGAATTGAATTCCCTAAACTGTTCGCACACGCACATTCGTTTCTTTAATTAATTTGCCAAAATATAGGCCCAGATGTGGCGATGTCGGTTCAACAAAGTAGAATAGCACCAACTAGGCGCGGGGTCGATGGTTCGATTCCCGCAAAGGCTGACATCAAACAGCTTTGATGTCAAATTTCCACTTGAGGTTATAGATCTCAAATAAAGCCTCAAGTGAAAATCTCGTCTCGTGGGTATAACTGCATATATATAATAAAAGTACCAACAAATTCTTTGAGTATGGTTAATTAGTGATAATTGGATTGGACAACTATTGAGTTGCCATCCATTCTAAAATCCATATAATAAAGTCAAAACAATTACTGAATGTCCTAAGTGTGGCAGATTGTAATTAAAATGTACTAAAAAAAGTCAAAATAAGCTAGAAGTCCTGAAAATAAGTGTCAAAAATATAAAATAAGAATGGATTATTAAGTTGTCAATTCGTAGTAAACACGAATAACAATATGATCATCATTTTAGAAATTTCCCAAGTAGACCCTCAGCTATCCGTCGATCGTTGGTGAGACGTATGACCCCGGTCCACAAATCACATTTAGCGCTCGCTACTTCTCTGGTCAGAGAGCATCGCTACTAACAACAGAAAAACCATCTCTCATAATATAACGGACAGCTTCCTTGCACCACGGTTACGATATACTGAAACGTGACATCATAGTGGTAATAAACACACCGAGAAGACAATGAGATATTTTCATGCCAAATTTATTACTTTCCAAGCAAGCAAACTTTTAAGACGATCGCTATTTTGTAGATATATTTTGCAAAGGTCGTGCGAAAAATATTTCAAGATATTTTGCTAGGTGATAAAAAAATAAATAGATTTTTATTAAACGTAATAGTACATGTGAAAACCATTTAAAAAGTGTAATAAAAGGATGTCTAGAAAGTAATAACAATTGCACGTACTAATATAATACCAAAAAAAATATACTCTTATATCAATTTATATATCGTCTTATTTGTAGTTGGAAAAAATGTTATGATTGAAAAATATTAAAATGTCTTATAAGTAGATATCATGTTTGCGTCACAAAGGCTTTTGATGGCACGAGTAAAATAAGTTTTAGTTTATATTTAGAGTTTAGACCATGATATCTATCGTGAAAAAAGTTTCATGAAAGTCGGCAAAAAAAACTATAGTTCAATCTTTATCTAAAACTAATCAGTATCATTCCCAACCAATATCTGTCGAATAGTTTTTGATTTTCCAAAATCGATTTAGTATTGTGAGCTAAAACCTAGACGAATAGTTTTACACTTATTTGCAAATTACAAAAAAACGGTTCGGCCGATCGTGCGACGAACTGTGCGACATCGTGATACATCGAATGTCTTTTAAATTTTTGAAATCGGTTCAGGCGTTTTTGAGCAAACGCCGATGAAAGGTCTAATTTTGACAAACGCCAAAAAACGTCACTAATTTTTGCAAATTTTGACAAATTTTTAAAATTGAACAACTTGTCGTAGGGCCGTAATATATAAGTATGATCTAGAAGACCATGATACCTATTGCCGAAAAAAAAATTCATAAAAATCTTAGTTTTTTTCAACAGTTAATTACAAGAAATTGTGCAATCGAATCTTTATTGAAAACTAATCAGTTTGATTCCTAACCAATATCTTTCATACAGTTTTTGTTTTACCAAAATCAATTCAGTATTGTGAGCTAAAACGTGGACGAAAGTTTTACACTTTTTTGCTAATTTCAAAAAAAACGGTTTGGCCAATCGTCGCGAAACGACAATCCTCATCGAGACACATCGAATGGCTTTTAAATTTTTGAAATCGATCCAGACGTTTTTGAGTAAACGTCGATGTAAGGTAAAAAATCTGTTCCCAAACACACACATACTTATTCCAAATTTGGTGTCATTCGATTCGGAATGGCTTGAAACGCCGAGAAAACATAGAATTAACGAATGGGATTTTTTCATGAGAATGTAAACTTCTTCTTCGGGAAGTTAATAATTTTCAAATATCGTAAGAAAATTAAAAATTATAACTGTGAGCAGTTTAGAGGCCTTATAATTAGTATATTAGTATTTTCAAAATACTGTTTAACTACACATGTAAAAGAAATTTCAACAACACATTGAGTATGCAAAATATTCAAAAAAAAATGTAACATATGTATAAGTTACTTTAATTGATGCATGCTTTTATTTAGCATAACGATTAATGTTCAATATTTTATGTTGCATTTATTACACATAAATAGGTTCTTATATTTGCATCGTCTATTTTTGTTGTTGGAAGTTTACAAGTTGTAATTATATCAGAAAGAGCAATTCGAATTACATATATCATTTTGAAAACGGTTTAAAATTGATAGCTTTGCTTTAGTTGTTATTGTTTGCAATAATTGAATTCTAAATGTTCAGATTGCTTTATTCTTAAACACTTTACAAGAATTTAATTCGATTTAAATTTATCCGTTATAGTAAATGTGAGTTATAAAATGTAGTTGTATAGGTAGTTAGAACAGGTATTGCAATTTTTTGAAAGAAAAGGAAATGCAATTGTATATGCTATGTACATTTTTAAGCAATACTCAGATTTTGTTTCTCTATGTTGAAGTTCAGTATCGATAGAGATAGATAGATCTCAAATGCAATATAGAACTAGTTGTAAGTGGCATTTTGGTTTTTACAAAATATCATAAGAGGGAGTCTAGCAAGATATCATATGTATTTACCTTATTTTCTACAATTTAAAAAAAATAGGTGTTTCAAAAATTTTCAAAAACTTGACGTTGAAGGTTTGAATCGTCATGTAATTTCGGATGGAGGAGGGAGTTTCAATATTAAACTAGTGGTGTGTATGACATCGTGCCTTAAGGCAAATTGCTGGAACTTCCCGTACCGTAACGAAATGTTCGAGAAATATTAATTGTTTTCAAATAGATTATTATAATTAAATACTGTAACATTGTCTAATATTTATAAGAATTATATAAACTGAATTGCAAAGTTGAAAATATTTGTTTAAAGTATATTAGAACATAAGTCAGAATTACAATTAAAATCTGAATTAATTTCGATATACAAAAAAAAATTTTTTTTGAAAATAAAAATTGAAACAAAACTTTTTGTTAAAACAAGCAGAAAGTTCTTTGAATCATTCAAATCGGACGCTTAGATCTCTCAAAAACTGGCATTTTTTGCACATTTAGCTCTGTATCTCCGAAACTACTCAACCGCCAAAAACTAATCACCACTTCTCCCCGTCATTACGAATTGAATGTTTTTTGAATCATTCAAATCGGATGCTCCAATCACTCAAAAACTTGATTTCTATTTTCTGCACTCTTTGCTCCGTATCTCCGAAGTGGCTAGACTTGCCTTTGCCAAAAACTAATCAGCACATCTCCCTATCAATAGTAATCGAATGTTTTTTTAACCATTGAAATCGGTTGATCCGTGCGCCCTAAAACATAGACAAAAAATTGCATCCATACATACATATACGCACACACACATCCATTTTTTCTGAGTTATGGCAAAATGTTCAGAAACCTTCAAAACGAAATGTAATTTCTTCATAAATAAAACGATTCGCTAATTTTATTTTTTCTCGACGTTTCAAGCCATTCTGAATCGAATGAGACCAAATTTGGAAAAAAGTATGTGTGTGTATATGTGAACAGATCTTTTATTGTTTGCCAGTTTTGTGCGACTATTGACCGAGCCGTTTCTTTGTAAATCGCAGAAAAGTGAAAAAAAATTCTACCACATTTTAGTCCGCAATTCTGAATCGATTTAAAAAATTGAGAACCCGTTCTAAAGATATTGGTTGGGAATCATGCTGATTAGTTTTTGGTAAAGATTCACTGATACATTCGGGAATTTAATAGATATATTTTATGTTACTTTCTACGAAATATATTTTATAATAAAATCTATACCAAATATAAATTTAATGCTTGGTATAGATTAAAATAATTTCACAGCCATTGTTATCGCCGAACAAAGCCGCGAAGTCATCTAACCATTATTCTTTACAGCCAACCAACCCATTTACTGTGAAAAGTCGTAATATGAAGAATCGCATTATTCTATGCTTGAGTATGAATGTATATGGGTTTTGTTCTTGGAACTATTTCACCCCGGGAAAAATATATAGTAGTTTATACCAGTAATGCAACAGAGAAATTCACTTTACTTCACGACTTCACTCATAAGTTTACGTATCTCAACGCGAGATGAGTTCTGGGAGAATAAATACAAATAAACATCCAGAACAATGCCAGTCGAATTTGTTCACTGAAGGTTTCGCATAAAAACCAATTCTTTGTATTATACAACATTGTACAATTTGTATAAGCAAATCCTCGTGCTGTAATTATAATCTCTCTAGTTAACACAAAATTAGTTAGGTAGAGTAATAAATAGTTTAGTAGTACTGTCGATTCATTTACTTTGCTATTATTATGTATCATTATTACTTATATGTATCTAGGCATACAGAATAGTTATTTTGTTTCTTTTGGACAACCTGATGACAAGCGGTATTGATCAGTTTTCTCTTGAAAATATGCATATAAATATGCTCTCAAGTGTAATTAGCTTCCGTCGGCATTATTGCATTCAATAAAAAATCATCAAAATAACAGTTATTCTAATAATAAATTCTATAATAATTTATGTCAATTAGAAGTGATCGCAACAAGCTTTCAAAACTATAGAGTTCTGATTACTGTTGTATGTGCTTTACGTAGTTATGAAATTTATTAAAACTCTCCTTCGATAAATCGGGCTGTTGGTTAATAATTTAACCCTTGTAGCTATGGACTGTATTAAACACTGATTTGTTTTGTATTTATATGTATTTGTTGCAGTTCTAATTACATTATTGATTTATCTCTAAGTTCTAATTGAAGATGATGTATTATATTTATTTATTATTTATTAGACATGTTGTTTAGAAGACTTTACTTTCAGAAGTGTACAATTAGTCCCAAAATCTCTCCGCTATCCCGTCTACCAGGGGTAGCAACCACCCCGTGTAAAAGCTCAATGCCATGAAGATTTTCGCTTTCATGGCCAATATAATAAAATGAAAATACGTCTGAACAGCCGTTAATAATGTAAAAAAAACAGTTTGTTGATAGAGAAATTTTATAATATTCTATTTTGTATAGGCTTACTGCATGTAAATTATCATTTTTATAATTATGATCGGAAATGAGACTTTAGCAAAAGAGCAGATCAATCGCTACAGCTCGTAGAACTGTCAAATGTTCTACGAGCTATAGCGATTGATCTGCTCTTTTGGTAAAGTCGCGTTTTAGCATTCCCAACGCTTGATTAACCTATATTTAATATTTTTGTCACTGAAATTTTGCTAATAACGATAACAAATTTTTATTTTAAAGCTGCAATGCCAGGGATTGGCTTTTTTACTTGAGCACATGTTTAGATCTGTATTTTCAAGTAAAAACAAATATCAACGCTATTGGATGGCTGGCCGAGATGAGTATTAAATCTGGAAGGTTGTGGTTGCAATAATAATCTTCTTACTACTGAGTCACAGGGAACTAGATAATTTGATTTGGGATGAACCTAAAATGTATTGTACCATTTTGCAATTTTGATTAAGCGCGCAAACTTTTAATAGAACTTGCCAAGACACACAAGTAACAGCTATTATTATAAGATATCGAACATGAAAACGTACTTTAGACCGGATTTATAAATCATAATAATGTAAACATGTTCAAACAAACATATTACTTCTTCTCTCTTCAAACTCTATCTCGAAATCACTATAGTTTAGCGGTTATGCGACTGTCACTACCGTACCCTGGCTCAACCGTACCCAGTTTCCCCTACTAATCCAAAACATTTTATATTATGTGACCGTCATTAATTGAAATACGTTGCAATCAGCGTTGTATTTTAGATCATGCGTGTTTCAATCTTTATCTGCAATAAAGTGATTTGCAGAACTACGAAGCATGAAAACAATCACTTAATAGTATAAACGTGATATCGAGCCGAGTTAACTGAAAAAATTCTAAGAGATCGGTTTGGTTCTATTCGGCGTAGAGAATGGCATTAGGATTCGCTCAACGTGTAACCCTTTCTGTAATGTCGTTATTTCTTCGGGTTATAATCGCGGTTTTATAGTTTTATATACAACGAACATAAAGCTGAACGTTTCTACACCGAGCTACTACATGTACCACCTTCTTTAGAGTACATCACGTATGGATACTCGTTTAACATTATATGCATCTAGTCTATACGTTATATACACAATCATTCGTTTAAATATTATTTTGAATTATAATCTGTTCTGACATCTTATTTTATAGCTTGATTGGAAAGCTACCTAGTAGTTTTCCTATCCTAGTTGCGGCATATGACTACTACTCTACTACTACTCAATAGCATTTTTGGACCTAATATTTTCATATTTGAGATCTATAACATCAAGTGAGAATTTGATATCACGCTGCCTGATATCGAACTTGGCCGAGGCTGGGATCGAACTCGGGATAGGTTTGAGCTTGCCCACGTCCTTAATGCTTACGTCATGGCAAGTTTGTATTCAACGAGATGTTCATGATTTAGTTAATCAGTAGAAAAAGATACTTGTCAATAATAAGTAAGTGAAAATATGGTGGTCACTTTATTATTTTTTATGATATAGTTGGCTCAATTATCAGAATAAAATTACAAAAAGTCAAATGGTATCTTTGTGTCCCACTCATCCTTATTAAAGGTAAATGTACATAATTATATTATATAAGAACTGATTAACTTTTTGGAAAAGCAGGTCTATCAGTTATGGACTCTCAATAAAAATAAGTTAAAAAAAATCCATTTGGCGGTCAAAAATAATTATTACACATATGCACATCAAATTATCAGATATTTTATAGAGATGTTCATAGTTTTTTTCGGGTTCCGTATCAAGATTTTTAATTACGGTACGGGAAATTCCAGCAATTTGCCTTAAGGCACGATGCCTGGCACCCTACTAGTTTTATCTATATGTTAAAATTTTGAAAACCATTAATCACAATATAGCCGATTTTTACAGCCATTCATGCTTTATTGTTCACATCATTTAGAAAATCGTATTTCCTAACAAATCAATTATACATAAAGGAAAGTTGTCTTATTTTTTCAAGCTATTTATAAATATTACAAAATAAACGTTTTTTAATAACAAGAATCGATGGATCATAACGTATCGCTACTTGTTTTATGTTATCCGGTATAAAAGAAACTATATTAGAATTTGATTTGCACCGTTGACTATTTCATATTAGTTCTGGCACTTCCTCCATAGAGCAATTCAACCAAAAATATTCAATGGACAATGACATGAAATCTATATTACAAAAAGAATATGATTTTATAGATAATTCCGTACGGAACAATCGAAACAAGTAAAAAATATGAATCGTAATTTCCTGACTATTTAACCGAAATGAAATAAATACGATGACGAGCAAGAATCGTTTACGACTTGATCGTGATTGAACGAAAGGTATGTGATTTTGCTTTACGAAAAAAATGTATGTTCATTAGATTTCGATGACTATTGACAATATACCGTTTTAATTATTGCTATTTTTATTACTACTTTTTGTAGTAAATCTAAAAACATTCTTTCATTTAGCAAGCATTTTCATTAAACCAGTTAATAAACGTAGTAACAATAAATTAATATTGATCGAAACTTAAATGCTTGAACTATAAATTCTATTGTTTAATTCTATATTTTTATACAATATTTGCATTTGCACAAGTTTAATTATTGAATAACGCATTTCATTCATAATCAGTTCAAAATTTTCCATCTCTTTTATTGAGCTTGTGCAAGTAAAAAACATTTGAACTGACAATGAAAAAATGTTTGAATTTATTTTTAGAATTAGAACTTGATAAGAAAATTTAATGTTTTTTAAATGTTAAGCTTCATACACTAACGTCGAAAATTTAAAATTTATACTTTAACAAATAGTCTTCATTCATATTCTTAATTAATAGTGTTATTATTTTCGATTGTAGTCTAAGAAATATTATTTACTCCAAACTTTAAACAATCGAAAATAACAAAAAATAACTGCAATAGCCGAAAAATGATCACAGTTTGATCAAGGCTTTAGGTTGTACGATAAAAGCTCATAATTTTGAAATCTTAGTATCATTTTTTTTTAACTTTTTTTCATAATAATTAGATTAATACTGCCACCCAGGATAGCACACCCTGTTTTGGCTTGATATTTAGTTTTTGGACACCATGTATATAAATGGTGGGTTGGGGTACAAAGATCCAATTTCATTTTTAGCAATTCTACTGCGAAAACCAAACAAACTACACCAAACAAACAACCTTTGTATGGAAATCTGTCAGAACAATTTATCGTCGGAGTTTGAGTAACTATAAATTTAATTCAATTTTTTGAAAAATTGCTATCTTTAACTTATTATACTTATTTTTGTTTGCTGGTTTCTTATAGTTTACACCTCGCCAGTATAAAGGTTTGTCTAAACGGTCCTTTTCACCCCAACTATATGATTATTTTTTTCAGGTATCGTAAGCTTAAAAACGGCCTCGAAAATAAAAAAACAATAAAAAATAATTTTATTATATCATCTCATGGTAGCAAAGCCGCCCGATTCGAAGCGATGGCTCGTTATACATCTTTTGTCCTCTACTTTCAAATATTGTTGTTAAAAAAATTTCTTACTTCACTTGTTTTTGAGATAGTGCTGGTGAGCTTTTTTATCCTACATATAATCAGTATTAAAAAATTTAAATTAACTTAATAACTAATAACTTAAATGACTTTTGCAGCTACAGAATGTCTGCCATTTTATGTGACGTTGCACTATTTTCCTGACAGATTTTTCAGGTTACATACAAACTTGTAACCATTAGTTGCATCAGAAAATAATGCGTGTATGGGTATCCTTAATAAACTTGCAATTCCTGCCGATGGATTGATTCGTGTAATTATCTAATCCAATTAGCCATAATTCAAATTTAGTTCATTTGACTTTGACTTGTTTACGAGCTGTTACATATACGTCTTTACTAAACAGGTACACTTTGTAGGAGTCAGCTAACTTAGATTTATTACTAACATTTATCAAACGTAAATGAGTTAGTGCATCTTGCGTGTGGCCCAGAACAATATTTAGGTTAATTTTAATTATATCTGCAGACAGGCTAAGATCGCACTAAGTCATTTTTCTATTATCACTGCCCGTGTCCTCTAAGAGAGGCCAGATGATAGATCCAAATGCGGAAGATGCCTACTAAATCATGACATTTGACAGATGAATTTATTCTCGCGTCATTGCCGAGATTCCTTTGAGAATCAAGTTATAATCCTGCTAAAATTATATCTGATAATAGTATCCTTGCATCTGATTATTAAGATATACTTTTTGTGTGTTACTTAATGACGAACATGCTGTGTTCATGTAACTTTAATACGTTTGAGCTCAGTAAGTTTAATGGAGTGATAAATGTTCAAGATGCTTGGTAATATTTTTCACTTTGGGCAGATGGACTGGCTGACTAAGAGCACTAAGACTTGCATGCATCAATTACGCTTGGCTTTTTACCAACTTGGCTTTGTTAGCTGATTGTTTGCTATAAACATGAGTAGTTTGTCAAATTATTAAGAAATCTTTTCAGAGATTAACCAAGAAGCTCATGCATTAAGTCATTGATCAAATATTTGCAATGCCAGTCTTCGCAATTAGTCACGTGTAATAGGCATCTTCTATTTGTTGCTATGGACACTTAAGAATAAGAGCCTTTTAATGCAACTACAAAGATCATATCTAAATTATTCTATACACACAAGGAAAACCTCAGATTTGCTCTTCTGGGATTTTGATAAAACTTCACATCGCAATGAATTATTAGTGAAACCGATTGGAGACTGGATATTTGCTTTAAATTTTTGAAGAAAATTAACATTCTATTTAATAATACACAGATTTAGATAAATCATTGCAAATATATATTTCATATATAGTATAATTTGATATCGAATATCAATAGAATTATTAAAATCAACTTATAATTTCTGGAAAATCTTGTGAATAAAACAGTACAGATTAATTACTAAAAATAGGTATAAAACAAATTTGTTCTTACATATCTAATATTTTTAAAATTTTAAAATATTTTCGAGCTTCATTAGGATAACATGAATGAAACATGAATTCTGCACACTAACTCACATACACATTCATACGTTTTTCGTTGCATGCCAAAATATTCAAGGCAATTAATGTACAAAAGACATAAATCAATATATTTTCTATCGGTGATTCATAAATAAAACATTTTAATTGTGCAAACGTAATTATATTTGATAGACATATGAGCATATCTATGTAGAAATTATTTTAAGTCACCATTTTTACAACTATCGTTTCCAGTTATGACTTTCAAGTTGGCGTTCAGATAAATCGGTTATTATGATTACTTTTATTTGAAAATAGTTTTTTTTATTATCTCTGTTACTGGACAACTCAATAAATTTGATGAATTTACAATAGTCGGTCGAAAATAGTGATCAAAATATGTTTTGAAGGAAATATTTTCGGGCGCTGCTGCAATAAGTTGAAATATATCATAAATATTTATAAAACGGACAACCACTGAGTTACTTTTTAATATAATATATATCAAACAATCTGTTTAACAAATTTCTGTTCAATAAATAAACTAACTAAAGGCAAATTGCTGGAACTTTCCGTATCGCAATGAAATATTCGATAAGTATTAAATGTTATCATAAACATTATACATTAAATTTTTCATATTTCAAATAGATTATTTCAAGTATATAAGTAAGCTTTAGAATTTTATCTAGAATTGAAATTAAAATCTGAATTATAATCCATATCAAAAAAAAAATTTTTTTAATTAAATCGGATTCTCTCAAGAACTGTCATTTTTTTTAATGACAATGTTGAACTACTTTAAATAAATTATGAGTCTCAATTTTCACACTTAACTCTTTAATTATACTGTGAAATCTAAATCAGCCACATAAAACCATATAACATATGTATCAAACGAACAAATATCGAACTAGTTGGTATTGGTATTTTGCCTTAAGGCAAGTTACATGAACTTCCCGATAAGTGTAAATAATCGACTGAAACAATAAAAAATAAATTAATTTATGGGTGATCAAATGTATACCGAATTAATGAGTGGATTTATTACACACATTTAAGACAAATTAAGACGTTAACTCGTAGTATTTTCTAAAAGCTAATTTTCAAAAATCAATAATTTTTATAATTAAACCAGTTTCCATATAGGACTTTAATGGTTCAGCATGTTCATTAAGACAGAGTACTTTATCATCATACCAAGTAAATTGTCTAATTTTAATTTTAATTTTAACAAACGTCCAAACAATACTCATTTTCATAAAATTTGATAAATTTTAAAAATTAAACTACTTGTCGTAAGGCATTACTATTTCATTAAGTTCTATAAAACCATGATATATATCGCCATAAAAATCGGCTTAATTTTTTTTTCAACAGTTAATTACAAAAAAACGGCTCGGTAGATTTTCGCCTAAAACTAATCAGTATCATCCCCAACTAATATCTTTCGAACAGTTTTTGATTTTTTAAAATCGATTGAGTAGTATGAGCTTAAATGTGGACGAAAAGTTTCACATTTTTTTCCAAATTTCAAAAGAACTGCTTGGCAGTTTGTCGTACAAAATTGACAAGCGATAGTCCTCATTGAGACACATCAAATGGTTTTTAAATTTCTGAAATCGGTTCAGGCGTTTTTGGGCAAACCTTGATGAAAGGTCTAATTTTGACAAATGCCAAAAAGGCGATACTAATTTTTGAAAACTTTGAAGAATTATTAAAATTAAACGATTCGTCGTAGGGCCGTGATATTTTTGTATGATCTATAAGACCATGATATCTATCCCAAAAATATCATGAAAATCGTCGAAAAAAAAAATTAACACTATTATAAGAAAACGGCCCTTCCGATCTTTACCAAAAATTAATCAGGTCGATTCCCAAATCAATATCTTTCGAACGATTTTTGAATATTCAAAATCGATTCAGAATTGCGGGCTAAAACGTGGACGAAAAATTTTTCAGTATTCTGCTATTTACGAAGAAACGGTTAGGCCGATCGTCGCACAAAATTGATAAACGCTAGTCCTCATCGAGATACATGGAATGGCTTTTAAATTTTTGAAATCGGTCCTGCCGTTTGGGAGAAAACGGCGATTTACGACAAAAAATCTGTCACGCACACACACACATACTTTTTCCAAATTTGGTCTTTCGATTCAGAATGGCTTGAAACGTTGAGAAAACATGAAATTAGCGAATCGGATTTTTTGATGAAAACATAAACTTCTCCTTCGGGAAGTTAAATATGTTTATTGAAATTATGTATTAAAAATTATACATTGCAAATTTTAGAACGACTTTATTTTCATTATACACTGCTTGACAAGTGACAATTAACCCTTTTATAAAAATAATCATATTAAAACATTCGTAGGTGAATGTTCTGAGTCCTTTACAAGATGAATTTTGATTCGACGACTCGATAGATCGAGTGCACATGATCTGTGTCGTTCGAGTGCGATCTGCGATTGTTGTTACTGTTACGTCGTCGGTGTGCGAAACTGCGAATCTCGAAATAACGCCGTCTCGGTAATGAGGCGTGAGGCGCGAGCCTGAGTGTCTGCCACGCTTAGCGCTTACTTTGCCTGTTGCCTCGAATCATAGTATGTTGGTTGTATGGTGCAGCTCTCTCCTTCGGTTGACTCATTTCAATTATACATCCATTCGGCGACTAACGCATATTTCAAATTAATTATAACGTGTTTTGATTAGGAAAAAAAATAGACGGTTTGACTTTGTTATTCGCTTCAGTATGTATTGCTATGTTTAGATTTTATGCTAAATACGTATTATAGAAACAATGTTAATGATAAAACTAGTGGTGCATGGCATGGTGCCTTAAGGCAAATTGCTGGAACTTTCCGTACCGTAATGAAATTTTCAAGGAAATTCGTTTTCACTCGCGAATTGCAGAATTAATACGGCATCCAAGCAGAAAATTATTATTACTATGTTATTTTTTTTTTTTTTTTTTTTGCATAGCGAAGGAAATGATTTTACGCATCCCAGACTGGTGTTTTGTCTAGATATGTCGGACTCAATCCCGACTATAACCTCCACTTATTATTACTATGTAACTTTCATTATTCGTATTATATAGACAAAATATAAGAGCCTATGAATTGGACGATACCTTTATATATGTTTACATGAGAAGGAATTGATCAAGCGGAGTTCTATTCTATAGAATTTTCGAATTTTGGAATTTTATAAAAATGATGGAATTATCTCATATTTTTAAAGAATCATATAAAAACTGAATTGCAAAGTTAAAATAATTGATTTGAAAAATATAGGTTGGCTTTGGAATTTAAGCTTGAACAAAAATTAACATCTGAATCATTTACAATAAAAACAATTTTTTTTGAAAATTAGTATAAAAAAATTTCAAATTTCGAAATATTTTTTTTTGTTTTTCTCAAAAACTAACTGTATCTTCACAAGCAAAATGTTTTTGGAATCATTCGAATCAGATGCTTTGTTCTCTCAAAAACTGTCATTTCTTACACTACTATCTCATTATCTCTGACACGGCTGTGCCTAGCTTTATAAAAAACTAATTACCACGTCTTATCATCATTACGAATCGAATGTTTTTTGAATCATTCAAATCGGATACAAAGTTTTCTCATTTTTTTTTATTTTCTGCACTCTCGGATTCGTTTATGGGAAACGGCTGGACCCTATAAGTAGTAATCAAATATTTTTTGAATGATTCAAATCGTTTGAGCTGTGTTCCCGAAAACGCCGATAAAAAATTGTATTTATACATACATACACACATCATTTTTTTATAGTTATGCCAAAATGTTTAGAAACTTTAAAACAAGAAGATAAGCAAAAATTTTCAATTTTGAGTTTTGGACGATTAAAATAACTTACCCTACGGGAAGTTAATAAATCAAATGTTCGTAGAGCTGTTGACTCTCCCTATTAGCATAATATGACTTGAAAATTAAAAAATCTTTTGGATTGTCCTTTCTGTTCCTGCGATAAATAATTGCAATAATTTATCAATAGCATATTGGTTTCATATATAATCAAGACATTTGTTGATGAAAAAAAATTTTGTTTGTGCTGTTTCGAAAGATACATTCATATCTATAATTGATGTTATTTGAAATACTCCCATTTATAAATACTTGTATACAAGAGAATAAAAAAAAAATTAATATTTTATTTATAAATATATTCTACGTTTCTAGGATGTGATATTCCCACTTCTTCAGAAAATATTAAAAACTACCAAAAACAATTTTATTCGTTTTTGTAATTAGAGGAAATACGGCCAAAATAGTATATATGGATAAAATGATACAGAGGTCCTATTTAAAAATTTGCTACTTTTATTAACGTTTCCGTAAGTTCATAATATGAAGAATATATAATCACAATCCTGCCAGATGTTGAGCGTCATTGTCGCAATAATCATTGAGTGTTTTTCCTAGACCTATTTATTGATATTCGTAATTATTTCAATACTAACACAATATGGCATACTTATACAATGGACAAATTGACAGTATTATTTAGCAAGCATTATACTCATTACAGTGTCAAGAAAAAACACGGGTCAAATATGATTGGCTTTTAACTTATACTCCAAGTAAAAGACTTGCATTTATTACAAAACCCCTTTTTCCGTTCTGAAGATTAGTTACAAAGTATGACAAATATTGTACCAAATGGTACAAGTACAATTTAGGTTTATGATTCATATGCCAATAGGCCCATAGTAGACGAAACGATTTATTTGTAAACTGCTTTTTTAAAAATTAACAACTCATACTCATTACCTTATGTCATTTTGTTCACACTGTATGAATTATATGAATATTAATAGATTTATTAATGATTGATACATAAATTACGAAAATATGTGCTACAAAAAATGTGCTAAGAACGATTTGTCTTGTCTAAAGAATGGCATGATGGGTTTACGAATGACAAAATTGTTAATTACAATTAGGCTACACTATATCATACTATAAAATATTATTAATCAAATAAATATTATACCATAAATATCTATCTAGTTTAAAGTTTTAAAATACTTAATTAATATTTTAAATTTTGATTGATCATCATCAATCATTACCATGAATCATTAACTAATTTATAAACGTATCGATAAATACATAAATTTCGAAGTCCGATGATAAAATGCGTGGTCGTATGTTAAGCGATTATATTTAAGTTTATATTTAGATATAAATGTCCCGATGTAAATTTAAAATACCTAACTGCCTTTAAGCAACCTTGTATTCTTAATTACCACGTATATCATAACCTGTTTAATATTAAATTATTATTAGTGATATATCAGCAAAGTGTGCCATAAAACTAAATGTGCATAAATTAAATTTTATAGATAAAGCTGATTATGTTTAATAGTACTAAAGTATCACTTAAACAACTTTTATAATTATGACTCTTGGGAAACAAGGTTATTAAATAAATCATCAAGAGAAGAATGTCAACCATAAAATCAGCTATTAATAAAACTTACTATATCAAATATGGCATATGAATAAATATATTTTAAGTTAATTGCATTATCTGAAATGATGAGGTAAAACTGGATATCAATGGAATTTTGTCTATCGTAATGTAAAATTTCAATATATATCACTGTATAAAAAATAACGTAATTTGAATAGTTTAAAATAATTATGGCACATAGAAATTTATTTTATTCAATTGATTTATTTTAAATTTGTGATAGATTCTTTATGTTCACAAAATAACAATTTTGAAAAATAATGGAAATGAATACAATGAAACACAATAAAATATTTATATACCACAATTGTGTATGCCTATATGATATAAAAATTCTGTAAAATATACACAACTAATTTTATTTATTATTTTTACATTTTTTATATTCATTAGTTAGTTTTATAAAAGTCTGTTAATAATTTAAATATTTACAAAATAGATTATTTTGTTAAATGTATTTTTTTTCAATTTAGTTTTTATTTAACATTTCGAATAAAATTTTATCGTTGCGAACCATTGAAATAGGTCGAAATTAGGTGTAAGTGGCATTTGATCTTTCATCAATAACTTAATTGTGACGAAAGAATTTTAAGAATTTTGACACTGTCTATTCCAACTATTAATGATTTTTTTGCACTTTTCGCCACTCTCTAATAATTTAGGATTTTAACCAAAAATCGGCGAAATTCGAAGTTTTGGCTTACAACAAACACCCACACTATCTACATCTTTTGTTCTAAACGATTTAGAATGACTTGAAACGTTGAGAAAAATGTGATATTTAATTGCTAATTACTTTTTGCATTACAGTTCATAATATTTTTAGAATTAATATGTTACATCATTATGAAAAAACATTCATGATAAAAAATTATAAAATCCGCGATAAATTAACAAGCGCGAATTTCCTGATATAGCAGCGTTTGTATATATTGTACCCATACATCAGAATGGCCGGGTCAGATAAACGTTGAAGTCGATAATTTATGGAGGTCATTATATATATTTTGTAGTACACAAAACGCCATATTAAGCAGAAGATTGCCGAGACGATGTTTTCTATATATGCGATCGTAATTAGCTGTCAATATCATGGCATTCGGAATGCTAAAATTGTATCTTTCTGCATACGGCACCCGGGTTTAAAGCGTAGATCGAATAAATAAATCTCGATGCAATCTTCGTGAATTCTGTCACAGTACTCCCGCTAACGAGCTTTGTAGAGAAACCAATAAATGTGGCCACAGGCCCATTATTAAATCAGATATAAGCCGCAGATATACCTACAAGAAAGAGTGTCGGTGTCGGTGTCGGTGTCACACAACTTTTGTATATTTTTTACAATAAAATAAAACCTGCCCGACGACTTTTAAATTTATCTGTTATATGCAGAATAATTGTTATTTTACAATATCGCTGCTGGTTCATATTATCTCTAGTACTTATCTCTAATTATAGTATTGCTAAACGAATTTATTTCGTTTTGACCGAGCGCCGCGTTGAAATACGGTGTAGCGCGACATACATGCAAGGCCCGGATAGCTCAGTCGGTAGAGCATTGGACTTTTAATCCAAGGGTCCAGGGTTCAAGTCCCTGTTCGGGCGTATCATTTTTTTTACTTTTTTTAAAGTAAATCTTTAATTTTTTATCGAAAATTTATTATTTGTTTTGCAGATTGTCTAAATTCTTTATTATTAGTTGTATTTTAGTACCAAGTATATGCAAATTTAGAGAAAGAAAATAACTGATTTTACTTCTATGGGATCGTTCAAGTATTACGTAAGCAGATTTATTACAATTATTTACCCCCCCCCTCCCCATGCCCCATGTATGCAAAAGTAACAAAGCTCTTACCCCCTACCCCCATGCTTACGTAAACATTTTGCAATTAATGTAAAAAAATAAAAATACTACCTTTGACGTAATCATCATCCAGACTCCCCTGCCCCCCATGTCAACTCAAAATAAGCAAATCAACAACCCCCCGCCCCACTATAGTGCTTACGTAATACTTGAACCGCCCCCATAATTATTAGTAATATATTATTCTAATTATACAAGCAAACTAATTTCATAAGGAGTTCTTATACTTCATAAATGTAAATTTTACTTACTCATAAATATAAACTAATTTTTGATGCAGTTCTTATTAAATATGTCTCCAAATTGCTCTAAATTTAATGTAAATTTTATTTATTTATAAGCATTAATTAATTTTTGTTGTAGTTCTTATAAAATGTGTCACCAAATTACTCTCAACTTTATACAACTTTCACTCATTCACAACCCTTTCCACTCGGATGCCGTCTCCCGGCGACAAATTACATACCAATTTTGAAATGCCCCAATCGAAAGGGATTTGATGTAGTACTTACAAAATATGGTCTCAAATTGCATCCAAGTTAATATAAATTTTACTTATTAATAAGCATAAAATAATTTTTGATGTAGTTCTTATGAAATATGTCCCTGAATTGCTCTCAATTTAATATAAATTTTACTTATTCATAAACACAAATTAACGTTTGATGTAATACTTATAAAATATGCTCTCAAATTGTTCTAAAGTTAATATAAATTTTACTTATTCATAAGCAGAAATTAATGTTTTATGTATTACTTATAAAATATGGTCTTAAATTGCTCTTTGCATTATTAGAAGTATGAACATTCGTATTTAGATCAAATCCCATTACTCTAATATTCGTTAAATTTAAGACGTTGTTATTTACTTAAACACATTGTAATATACTTAACTTTATTTATTTGTTATTTATTATACTTAACTTTGGAAATACATTGAGTAATTAGTTCGACTAAATTAAAGTATTAAATAACATAGAATTTTAAATTTTGGTAATATTTGTGATATATTAACTTCCCGAAGGAGAAGTCTTTACATTTTTATGCCATCAATGTCTGAAATAACATATTAAAATGCTATAGGCCTACGATAAGTTTTGAATTATAAAAAAATATCAAATTTTTCAATTTCGTGCATTTTTGCGTTCAATGCTTTCTATGTAACTACTGAATACCGTTTACGTTCACACTTAAAAAAAATTTTAGAACCCGAAATGAATGACATAAAATGTGTCGAATTAATTTAATTTATATAGTCACAGATATTACAAGTCTGTTTGAAAAATATCAATTAAAAATCGTATTGATTATATTTTAGCGAAAGCGACAATTTTAATTTCGAAATAGCAGTAATTATAAGTAGATAGGCAAGGTAAACTTATGAGGCTAATACAAAAGCTTCTCGTGATTCATGTACAAATATTGATTTTTTAAAAGAATTAAAAATATATTAATTATTTGTCTATTTTTAATTCAAGGTAGATTTCAAGTGAGCGTTTCGATTAGTTTATATATAAACATATGTAGAAAATATAGATCAAAATATTCTTTCTAGTAAAAATAATTTTTTACGGCATTATTGCAATAAGTTATAATATATAATAACTATTAGGCAACTACTAGGTTGGCTTGTAATTAAAAAAAAAACATCACAAGTAAAGAAACAAACAATGGGATGCCTTTTGAAAAGGCACTTATTTTTGGAGAAGTAGTTCTGATGGTTGTAAATAATTATTATTCAAAAGTTTAATATATTCCAATGTTTGTTAACTATTAGTAATGTGGTAAATTAAAACTAGTAATATATACTACTCTTTGCTTCTTTACTACTCTTTACAAAAGTAATGTCAAACATCTTACATCAAATATTGATTGAAAGTTATATTTATATAATATAATAATTCTTTATAAATTCAGATTGCTTGTATAATTACATATAAAAAAATTAAATTATGAATATAATTATATTAAAATTGCTTGTAATTAGTGTTATGAGTTGCACCACTCATATGTAAACTTACATTGTATGTGAATGTTTAAGTTATAATCCAAATTCAAAATCAGCAATATCTATATAATTTACAATTATTTGTGGTTGATTGTGGACTCAACGATAATTTTTGGATTATGACGTTAAAAACGGAGATAGGATATTCATTTAAAAGACACGATAAATATATAAAGGCAAATAATTTTGTATTCCATATTCAATTTCTGAACTTCTGTCAAGAATATTTTTCTTTGCCGTGTTTTAGTTTGCCGTGCTAACGCGTCGACAATTTCTCTTTATCACAGGATATAATAAAATAAAATAAACGCCTAAATTAAGCTAAAACAAATAAAAATAATATATGAAGTATGTCTAGCCGAAAATCCTCGTGTTGGCGTGTTCGTCATATCGCGTCAAATTACCATACAAATGTGTTAAAAACACAATTAGAAGGTGTCCGGGGATGAAGAAATTCATTATAAAAATGAATTTATGCGCGAGGGAAAGATTACGCCTCGACGATCGTATAGTTTGAGCGGATAACAGAAGATATAAAATACTAATGTTTTGACAGCTGTTTGTTATTTTACTATTAAATACTGAAATACAGGCGTTCCTTGCTTTCAATGAATAGGGGAGGAGCGGGAAATACGGCATGCGAGTATTCACCTCATACATTTACATTGTCTAGTTTATAATTTTTTAACGAATACACTTTATTTATTTAATTAACGCCAATTTATTTAACTAAAAAAAATCATTATAGCGAAGATAATAATGAAAGGATATGAACAGTAAGTTTAAATAAATTTAGGATTAGAATTTAGAATTTTTGACATTTTTATTTCAAATTGAGAAAAATTAAATTAACTACATTGTGGTGTAAATTGTTACACTAGAGACTAGAATACAGTTAAATCGTTTATAAATTAAGAATAATATAATTCATTAAAATCAAAGAAACTACAGACAATACAAAATAAGGCACTATGACTAGTATTATCATTCACCTCATACGTTTAAATTGCCTAGTTTAAAATTTTTGTAACAAATACACTTTATCCATTTAATTGAATTTTTATGAATTATAATTAGTCCATTGAATACACTCTATTTATTAAATCGACTAAAAAGGATCATTATCGTGAGGATAATGATGAAAGGATATAAACAGTGAGTTTAAATAAATTTAGAATTCTTGATACATTTTTATTAAAATTAAGACAAATTGAATTAGCTATATTCTGATGTAAATTATTACACTAGAATATAGTTTACTATCATATTAGGTATAATATATTTTATTAGAACCAAAGTTAAGAACTTACGGAAACTACAGACAACACAGAACAAGACACTAGGACTAGCACTAAACATATTGAGAGATCCACTGACAAGACATTACTATCCAACAAAATACATACACGATCAAACTATCGTACTGACAGTGGAAAATTAATAAAATAATTACATAATAAAAGCTCACTGAGAATTTATTTGCGAATGGTCAAGTAGTGCAAGTGTATAAAGACTCAAATACTTGCACTTATTGTTGGCAAATAATAAAGATATAATTTTTCTGTGTAAAACTGATTATTGCAATAATTAATTCTACATGAAAATACATTTGTTTATTATAAATTTTAAGTTTTAGTTATCTATTGAAGAAAATATTATGTCTATATTATTTCGAAAAATCCTAAAGAATTTAAACATTTTTTGAAAATGCTTTTTTTCATAGCAAACTATACAATAATTATACTATGCATTGAGATACAATAGTAGGCAATTTAATATGATGGCGTGTGAAGGATAACTAACCTACAGCATTAAATTTTTAGGTGATGTCACGTAACAATTCATTGAAGAAAATGTAATTGATTCTTTGATATCCTTTCGGCAAATATTATAATATCTAAATTTAAAAAATAAGAACAATCAATTTGGTTTAGTAATAAATTACACATATCAATAAACCAAATCAAAATGCTGCTCCGCTTAAAATTTAGTGGAAACTAAAGTATGATACTTCACATTTATTCTCTATTTGGATAATATAGTTGTCATTTTCATTTATCAACTAATCCCAGAAGTAATTTCTTGCAATAATCAAGATATTTATTTATACATTTTAGATAAAACTAGGGCTTACAATACCGGGATTCCGGACGATTTTTGTCCGATATTCAATACCGCTACCGGTATTGATATAATAATACCGGTATTTCGGGATTACCAAAATTTTGTTAAAAATTTAACTTACGCAATACACATATACAGTTTTCAAACTGTGTATATTTGTACTAAAATTCGGTCCTCGCCTGAAGATGAAACATTTGTCTATTTATATTTTTTAAAAACGTATTTTAATGAACAAAATTTAAGTAATTAATTGAATTTGTTTTTTTCTTTAAATATATAATTCCATACGAAGCTATTATATGTAAAGTGTAACATAGAAGTTAATATATAATTGATTACTTGCAAGTTTTTTTGTATATAATAACTCCTATTCTCCATGTGATATTTTAATTAATTTGTACTCAGTTTAGAACAATAATAATGTTAATATGTCGTTAATATGTCAATATAATAACTGCAGTAACTAAAAATATGACTAGTAAATTTTTTAATATTACCGGTATTAATACCGGGATCCCGGTATTACAAATTTCAAATATCGAATACCGTTGTTCAGATTTTAGTACCGTATTGAAAACCCAAGATAAAACATAAATGGTTAAACATGATCAAAGATTGATAAATTTGAAACAAAATAAGGTATATGAAATTTAAAGTTAGTCGATATTAAAAATGCAAACCGCGCGTTTATGATAGTACAATATTATATTACCTGTCAAAAATGACGGACCTACACAGTTCTGTTTTTGGCCGGACAGTAGCTAAGACAATATTTTCCAGGATGGTTGACATGTCCAATCGTTTATAATTTAAAAAAAAGTTTTTTCGTTTATGGTCGTGTTGAAAAACATTTGTAACTAGTTACCTTTGTTGTCTGTATCAGATAGCCTCTAGCTTCTTTATACTGATAATAACTATTACTTTTATAAATGTGTACATATTAAGATTACACAATTTATATTTTTATTTATAGTTGTTGCACTTTGAACATAATTGATTTTCCTACTAATTATTGATTTTTTCATTTCAGACATAGATCATCACAGCTTCACAGCTGCATTGAAGATTGCAACACAGGTGAGTAAAATATGCTTTCTGTTGCATTTTTAAATGTATGCCCCTTAACCCTTTCCTCCCCTACGTCGATATTAATTTGAATATTCCGTAGATCGTCGAAAGATTAGAGGACGACGTTAAAATGTGGCGTGTAGATTTGCTATAAAGGATAAATAATCCGGCAATGTGACTGATTTATAAGCGCGTTATGTTTATATGGCAATAAATTGTATATAATCGTTCATGCATAATTGCATATGTGTCGATTTAGGTACATATGTATTTCGTCTGCGGTATTTACATAAAATATATAAAATATATAAAATAAATAAAATACTTAACACACATATAAAATAAATAAAATGCTGCGAATGTAAATTTATCAAGATGAGAGAACGGATATGTTATCGTACAAATCCGGTGACTAAGAAAGCAAGTTTTTGAATATTATAAATTAAAATTAATAAAATATGCTATAAAATAACACGGTAATAAATTTTATGAATTAAGATTGCATTGATAAAATGCCTCCGATCACACTCATCAGATAAAACAGAACGGGAACTGATGTATTGCCACTGCTCATTAATAATTTTTTGTGTTGGACCCCATTATATTTAAAAAATCTCAAAGTAATGGTTATTAAAAAAATATCTTTATGCTAAATAACTTAAATATGACTTAAAATAACAAATACTATTGAGGGCTTTACCGACTTTTACCAAATTTCGTATGAGTAGGTCTGAAAATCGGTTACTATCTATATTTATTTTCCATACACCTATGTGATAAGGGTTGTTCAATCTTAATTTTTTTTTAAATTTTGGAGCAAATTTTCTTTTCATTGTAATTTTCATAATGAAACTAAACTTTCACCCTCCTGCAACAAATCTCTATTTCATAATAGCCATTTTAGTAATTGAAGAATTTTGTACCACGCTTTCAGTCGGTGAGTGTTTTTCACTGAAATTTATTTCATATTTTACTGATATCATGAAAAATACGTGAATTTTACACAAAAAACTATTTATTTTTATCAAGGGTTGTCCACCCTTCCCATTGTACAAACAGTACATAATTTATAACTATAGTTTGCATAAAGAGCATATTCTGCAAAAAAATAGAAAGATTGAATTTTAATACCTGAAGATACAACAGTTTTTGATAGAGAACTTGAAATTGGTACCAAATAAATCTATCGTAAAGCTGTAAAATTTTCCACTTTTTCAATTTTTTTCAATCTCAGTTAATACCACATGGGCATGCCACATAAAAATATAATATAAAATTTAATGATCAAATCTTGCTTTGTAATTCAAAAATTAAAGAATAAATTAAAAGCGCAGCAATAATATATCAAAATCTTGAAACAGTAAAAGTACCAATATCATTTAAATAGAATCAGTTTTAGATTAGGTTGGTTCTTGCAAAGACTATCAATATGATCCAGCAACATTTATATGTGGCGTAAACTACTTTGCAGTGGGTAAACTATTCATATATTTTTTTGTAAACTGCCCCTTTTACTTATATAGCACATTTGCAATCAGTTAGTTATTTTTATACGAAGCATTTTATACTAGAAATACTTTTTATGGCAAAATAACGTTTATATATATGTGATATTGATATATATATATATATATATATATATATATATATATATATATTGTTATTTTTATATTAATTTATTCTTTCTTCAAATTAAATTAAATGTTTATATTCAAAATAATATATTTACTATAATCATTTGCTTCATCTATTTATGTACAATTGTTGCAACAAAGACAACAAAAATGCCAAACATCCAACTTCTTCATTTTATCATATCATAAATGAAATATGTATTGAATCAGCGTGTGCGTTTTAAATTTATATATTAACTTTAAAGATGTTTTTTAAATATCTGCGTCTGTAGCATTTACTCATATCGATATTCAATACCTCTTTGCTCGGGGGACACAAACCAATAACCACAAATCACAGATAAGAGAATTCCTACACGCGTGTTATGAAAATTAAGGATACCCAATTAACATGTAAGTCTTCCATACAATGATAAATATAATGGTAAGAGAGCTGGGAAAGATTTTTGTACTTTTTTGGAAGAAATATTAAATATGCATGTATGTCAACGTGTATTTTTGTAGATGTAATGCAGGTCAACATGCATATTTTTTTCGAAGGCACAATAATACAAAATTTAAATTAGGTACTCCAGTGCTAATATTTGAGAATTTGGCAATAAGATAACACGACATACAAGGTGCGTTAAAAAATAAATAAACATTAACTTTTTATCGGGAAAAAGATGTTCATCTATCATCATTTTGTTTTTTCTTTGTACCAATATATGCCCTTCACAAATTTTTCCCAATTAGTTTGTTCTTTTACCTATGGGAGATAAACGTATTTTGTTCAAATTATCAAGGTTTGTTCAAACTTGTGAATCTTTCCCTTTATTTTTCTGTCTTCATTTCAAAATGTGTGCTAAAACATATTATATTATCAATAATTGAGTACCCAAAATTCGATTCAAAATTAATTCTTAAAAATTGCAAGGTACAGTAGCCTTATGATTTGGAACACTGCGAATTTACCCGTCTTTCTATAATTTGTACGAAATATCTTTAGTTCAAACTACGCTCCCAATTATTTATTAAATACTTAATCCTGTTACCTGTCATTAAAATATGTGAAAAATGTTCTCACATATTCTCAATTATTATATATAATAATTGAGAATATGTGTATCTTTTGAATAAATTTTTAAATGATTGCGATCAAGTTGCATCAACTTCTCGGTATCCGTAATTTATCAAGATAGTCAATAATGCTTGAGATTTAGAAGAAATCTTGAAATTTTCATTCTGCCCGTTATTCTAAGTTTTATAATTTAAGGAATGTTTATAATTAAATCATATTATTTGTAAAATAATAATATTTTAGGATGTTCATTAAGATCACAATCTCATATATATTTCAGGATGTTTGTTAAGACAATTAATTACAAGGAAGAAATCTTGGCCAAAATGTAATCAGCATAATTTCAAATGATTACCTTTCAACTTTGTTGGATTTTAATTTGTCAAAATTGGTTTAGTATGTTTAGCAGAAAGTTGAATGGAAAATAATGCACTTCTCCACTAATTCTACTAATTTTCTGAAGAAACAGCTAGTCCGATCATTATAAATGAACGAATATCCTTATCGAGTTGCATCAAATGAAATTAATTTTTTTGAATTGGTGTAGTCCTTTTTGAGAAAACGAAATGTACACAAATATCCCTCTCTCAATTTGGTGTCGAGCGATTCAAAATTATTTGAAACATCTAGAGAGCATAAAATGAGCAATTTGGATTTTCTAGCAGAACAAACTTCTCTTTCGGGAAGATGAGAATGTACCTGTTTGAAAATCTTCTATATTATTAATGAAATAAATAAAAAATATAAGTATTTTAATATGAGCAACTAATTGATTGAACTTTTATGTTTATGTATTACATTAGTATTTGAATAATTAAATTCAAATATGTAAAGAAAATGCACCTGCCCAGCTCTCCATTTATAATAGTGGCGATGTGCATTGCTACAGATAATGTATCCTCCTTATTATAGTGCATCATACGAAAACACTCAACCTTATATTTTATGACCACAATTAAAGAAATGCCATTAAATACATATCTTGAATTATGTACGTATATTCCGAAGATTAATTTCAGAAAAAAAACTTTATATAAATGTCTTCTCAATAATATAGGTGCTCAGAAAACTAAGCGGTATAATAAAACGCATTGTTGGCGATGTGACTCAAATATTTTCTTAAAAGATAAGGTAAATGAAAGCCGGTTAAATTTTTGATGATCGTTTTTATCTATTATGAATTGAATTTAATAGTTCTATTTGATGTGTCTTAGAAATACCTGTTAGTTTATATGATATGAAGTTTGAATGAATTCGTCAATCTAGTGATTACTATGAAATTCCTTTATACAATTTTAAAGCATATTTAAATTTAATTTTTAAAACATTCCATAATTTTGAAAAATTATGTTTTAATATAAAAAATATTAACCTATCGAAGTATTTGAATAAAGGGATATAATATTTTTGTCAGCTGTGTTTTATTTTGAAATATTGACTTACACATTAGGAAATAAAATTACTGAATGCCTTTCCAGGTCGTTAATAATTCTATGGAAACAAAAAAAAACAATCTCATCGGGATGGTGATGCAACTTGTTCTAATGCATAATACCACTTACACCTAGTTTACTTTAGGTCACAAGCATGTAGAAATTCAAAAGCAAATCATGGATCCTTAATTTAATTCAAAACAAATGTTTTATATTTCTATCATAATTAATATATCTCTATCAACTTCCTTCTGACCTTCTCTCCAAAAAGCGCGTGCCAGCTGAGAACATCTGCTGAACAATTGCTCATAGCCTCGGGTAATTTTTTGTGCTAATTTTTCTGAATAAATCAAATTGCAAATGCATTCAAATATAAACTGCGATCTTGTTAATCTGTACAAATGGCTTGGGTAGTTCTGACTTCAAACCGAAGCTTATACGCCCTTTAAGCGCCTCCGGGAAACGTGCAAAACGTCAAATATATGGCACGTTTCCTTTTACCATTGCAACCGGTGTATGCTCACTGCTTTTTGCAGTTTTATCGGTTTGAAATCAACACAATAATTTAATTTCAAATCGGACAGAACAAAGTATAATTTTATGGGGGAATATTTATAAAATGCCTTAAGAAATAGAGCTTCTCATTTACATATAGAAGAAGGAATATGTTAGGAACACCAATATTATAAAGGAATAGGGCAATCCATATAGGAAAAGTACGAAATTACTTCCAATAGTTAATTTTTATATCAGCGCAATAATTGCAATTATTTGTATAACTATTAACAGATTTATAAAGATTATTAACAATAAGGTGACCATTTTTTCAAGTCAGAACCGGGACGCTAATTTTTAGTTGTGCTAATCCGGGACTAATCAAAATAACAATATTTTAAATCATTTAAAAATAACAAATACTCTTTAAAAATGCAATAAAAATCGGTCTGTTTTAATTTTTTTTTTAAATGAGAATTACTGTCTAATAACTTTATTATTCGACTATATGTAATATTTTATCCTATATTTCTGGATCTCTGGTTTTTCAACTTCTAAACTAATTATAAAACTTGGTTTAATTTTTTTCATAATTATTTAAAAATATTTAGTGCCTGTTCGAGGCAGTCAAGAAGTTCATTATCATATTTTTTTGTTAATTTTCGTAAAATTGAAAATAAAAGTTCATAATTATAAATGCGAGAGGCTAATTTAACATATAAGCATACTAGTTATACATACCATTGTCAGATATTTGATGGGTAATTGTAATTTTATTATCAAGCAAAAGCAAAGATTAAATTTAGACCTATACTTTTCAAAAACCCGAGACAATCCGGTCAAAAGATTTAAATCCGAGACAAATATTGCTTTTAGAAACACCCGGGACACAAGGTGGAAATCCGGGACTGCAAACCACCTTATTAACAAGGTATTTTAATTTTCAGCTTTATTTGACATCTGATGCTGTTTGAACAATTTTTCTCTAGAATCTTTTTTATATTGAATATCAATATTCATTCACTGGTTCTCCATAAAATTGATGGATTGCTATACCTATACATATATCAAAATACAGATAAAAATTAGCCTTGGCATTGCAAATATTAAACGGTTCATTTGTGAACAGAAAAAATAAATTGATCTATTTTGTCAAAGCAACTCACAAGAGAGATTTTAAATAAATATTTTAATCAAATATCTGTCTATTTGAAAAATATTTTAAATAAATATTTTAATCAACTTGCTATCTATATTTATTCACAATATTTATAAACAAGAATATATTATGAACTCTATTATACTATTTTATTTATAATTTGGCTGTATTTTATTGTTCTGTTTCTTTTATAATTTTCACCATACTGCGGCTTGTATAAAAAATATCCCAAACTAGACGTGAGTGGCATTTTTCCTTACGAAAAGTTACACAAACTTCCTGATGTGTAAATAATCAACTTAGTAATTAGGATTTAACAACTTTTAAAATCGCAACGATAGAATTTTGAAATTTTGGCCGGACTCATGTTTCCAAACATTAATTATCCGCTTTTTGTAGGCTTTTAGGATCTTTGTTAATACTATGAACACTATTATCATATCAAGTTTCCTCAAAATTGTACATAAAAACTTTTTCCACAATAAATTACGAAAAATTTTACCAAAAACTAAGTACGATTTCCAACCTAATTTGAATTATTTTGATGCAAAATTTTGCACTTCCGTGATGATTTTGATATCAATCTCGTCAAATTTGCCGTCACTGGTCTTTGTCGAGTTTTAACAAATGGATTTAAATTTTTGAATCGGTATAGCTATTTTTGAGAAAATATCGATAATGGTCAAACTTTGGCTCACATTAACATGAACTCGTATACGTTTTCCAATTTTGGTGTTAAAAGATACGGAATGATTTGAAACTACTTCAGGAAGGATAAGTGCACGTTTATGAATCTAAATCTCATTGATCTAAATCCAGCAATTCTGTAAATTTTCAGAAAATAAAAATATCTTTTTTAACATGAAGTCATAGAATAATGTGTTGGCCTATTTATAACCAAGCATAATAAACCTTTACTTGGAAGCTTGCTTCGTAATAATTCCTACACCCCAATACCTTAAATTTATCGGCAGAATGGTAATATAACGCATTAGAAAACAAATAAAAATACTTAGAATACTTTAAACTTTAGGGTTCGAAATTATGTTCACAAGGAACTAATAAATATTATAATTTTGTGCCTCACATGTAGGGCTTACAACACCGGGATTCCGTGATCCCGAATACCGGAATCCCGGACAATTTTTGTCCGGTATTCAATACAGGTATTGATACAATAATACCTGTATTTTGGGATTACCAAAATTTTGGAAAAAATTTAACTTCCGCAATACACATACCCTTCCAAACTGTGTATGTGTATTGCCGACTCGGCTCAGCCCAGTATGACACATCTTGTAGATGTCCCATTTATAAAAATTATTAGTCGTCCACGTGCATTGTTCTCATATCTAATTCGTTATCAATGATTTTTAAACAAAATGTACAATCGACCCTATAGATCTCTATATTGTATATCTTACTGCCAATCATTCGTATTTATTTATTATTTCATTATAACGAAAGTATACAAGTCAAATCATCAAGTCATATAATAGTTTGATAATTAATGATAATATTGGTCTCGGTGTTGGATGACCTCTATCTTATGCGTACGTTGCAGATTCTAAGAAATCGTTCATATAGAATTATTTTATCAGTAAATATAATAATTTTCATTTTAAGTCTTTGAAGTGTGGATATCTAATTATGATTTGCTTATCAACTAAATACACTATACTAATTGTAAGTACTAATTCATTTCGACTAATAATGTATTACTTCTTTATGACAATTGTGTCGACAAGTGCAGAATGAAAAAAGGCTTTTTCGGCTTGTTATATTTGAACTAAAATTTGGTCCTTGCTTGAAGATGAAACAATTAAAACAATTCAATAAACAAAATATAAGTTATTAATTAAATATTTTTTCTTAAATATATAATTCCATACGAGTCTATTAAAGTGTAACATAGAAGTTAATATATAATTTTTTTTATTCAATGAATGTGCTTACAATAGAATCGCTCATGTTCTTCACTTTCCTTTTCATAATCATAATCAAAGGTAATAATTCGTGCGGTTCATGGCCTGAAGCTTATCCTCAATAACTAAAAACCGAATAAGTAACATGTGCCCTTAACCCTGACGATCAGATATGATCAAATAAATAATGGTATTTATATTAAAATACTAAAAACACCGGTAACCCTACGGCTAAGCACTTGCATCGTTCGAAGACGTTAACCAAATGTCTTATGATAAATGTATTTATTTATATGTATACGATTGTATTTAATACGTCTGTTGTTGTTCGGTTACATTGTATTTTATTGTGGTTAATGAATCGTGTTCATAAAACTATAAAATGCTAATTTTATTATGTTTCATCCCCGGCTGAATTATGTGCCTCTTTTTTAAAGTCACAATTTTATTATCGCTATTCAAATACTAGTAGTAAATAATATGATGAAATTATAGTCATGAATATGTTTTTATGGTCAATTTTAAACAAGCGTCGTATTTTATATCTACCAAAGTCGATACTTAACATTGAATGTTGAAAATTTATTAAATAAATGTTGATATAGTAATGTAGTTATAGTAATGGGCCGAAAATCAAAAATGAAATTTTTTGCATTTCTCCACGTTTTGATTAGTATCGATAGGAAGATGTGCTGATTAGTTTTTGGCAAAGGCAGGTCCAGCCATTACGGAGATACGGAGCAAAGAGTACAGAAAATAAAAATCGAGTTTTTTAGAGAACGGAAAATTTCTTTTTGTATATCGAAAATAATTCAGATTTCAATTTTAATTCTGGTTAAAGTTCACTTAGATATTTTAAGTGAATAATTTTACCTTTTTAATTCAGTTTATATAATTCATATAAATATTATACGATATAACAAAATTGATAATAATCTATTCGAAAACATTTAATATTCCTCGAACATTTCGTTACAACACGGGAAGTTCCAGCAATTTGCTTTAAGACACGATGCCATACACCACTAGTTTAATTTTTTTATTCCTAATACTAGAATAATACTCTAAATTTTTTTAATTTTTCTAAAAGCTTTTAACGGGTTACCGCAAGTCGTAGATTTTTTACTATTAGAAGCCTATCAGCATATCAAGAGTTATAACATGAGAAAATATATAAAGAAAATTTTACACAAAATTTAGAAAAATAAAAAATATTTTTGTCACTTAAAGCTTACGTGCAGCCTATTTTTGAAAACTGTAATTAACTTGTATATATAAACCATATGTCATAAGCCTATAATATTTTAAGGGATTTGTTCTGAACCTCAACTCTATCACCATACAAAATTTCATTTAAGTTCCAAGTAAGTAACCCTGAGGTTCTCTGTGTTAGTTGCGCTCAAACTCAAAAAATTATCTGGGTTTATTAACTAGGGACATAAATTAATATAAATTAGGATATATGAACTAAAGTAGTTTATTCAGTAATATTTATGGTTCAGTTACTCTATTTAGCTCTAAACAACTATTGATATTGAAAAATTAATAAACAAAAAAGGTTCACATTTGAAAACTTATTTGCCTACTGTAAAAGATGGCGTTTAAGTAAAAATAAATACATCATATAACCATTTTGAATAATGCTTATTAGTAATATCGTAACACTCGTGATGCACATATTTATTAATGTCAATCATTACACTTATAATAGCATTAAAAAAATGTCTAATATTTAAAAACAATATTAAAGTCATAGTTCAAATATGACATGATTGGTTTGTCATTGTAATTAGTATTTAGAAATAAACTTTCATTAGAAAAATGAAGTAATAGCTGATTAATAACTTTTATAATATTCGTTCACACAGTGGATTATGTTAAACAACGCCTAAGCAAATATTGTTTTCGCAACTTCAATTATCATGTAATTGTGTTTGAAGAACTTCATGTAATTAAAATTAATATACATTAATTGACCGCTTGTATTTTTTTTTACTTTTTCGCGATATAATCTCATTCTTTGAACAGCTGTAATATCCGTCCTGCCTAAAAAATATTTTCCATTTTAATAACTTCAAGTATTTATAGAAACTACGAATAATATAGAAATAATTTTTTAATCAATGTTTAATTTGTTTTATTATTTTCAAGGAAAAGGGTAAAATACTCTTCTGATTCAGGAATTTTTCATTAAATCAATATTTATACTACGATGTAACTTTAAAATGTTTATTTATCTATGCCGATTTTCTTGTTGATATCGGTACTCATACAACGTTGACGCCGGTACGCATACAACGACATATCTCTATTCACATATGCGACGACTAATCACAATCGACCCGTATAGAAATGATATCATTGAGTGTGAATGACGAATTATTGGCACTCGACTGTTATCTTATCTGCCGTAACGCACTTCCGTTGCATTTGTACGGATTTACACCCTAGTCGCGCCTAAAGAAGTTTTATTTCAAAATATTTTATAGAATTTTCTTACATTTTTGTACATACAGTAACAGTTTCTCATAGAAATTTTAATTTTATGAAAAAGTTCAGTATACTTGTATTGAAATTTCTAATTATCACATTAATTACCACAACCTTACCCTTAGAATGATCACAACACAATATATTTTTTTATTTTGAATATTCAAATAGACAGTATGTATTCACCCGTTTTCTGTTTGAGTCAGATTAAAATTATTCGCCTCATTTATTTTAATGGATCCTAAAACCGACACATCAAGGTATATTTATGTCAATAATTAACATAGTTGGTCGTTTTAGGATCTGTTTAAAAAATATTTTAAGGTAACATGCAATTGTTTTTTAAATGATTATTTCTACTAGGACTCTCAATGAGTAGTAACATTCATGAATATATTATTTGAGTAAATATTATAAGAAAACCATTCATTACTAAATTACTAATGCTCCTCATAAATGTAAAAGAAATGTAATAAACTACTAATAAACAAGTGGTGTTTGGCATCGTGCCTTAAGGAAAATTTCTGGAACTTCCCGTAACGTAATGAAATAGTCGAGAAATTTTAAATGTTTTTATCGTGAATTAAAATTAAAATCCGAATCATTTTCGATTTTTTTGAAAAAAGTATTCTTTGGAAATTAATTTGTTTTTTTTTTTGCTTTTCCGAAATACTAATTATTTTTTCACACTGTCAATCACAAAGTGTTTTTTTAATTATCCTAATTAGATGATCTCCCAATAACTGCTATTTTTCCGCTTTTTGCTCCGTATCTCCGAAACGGCTGGAACTGCCTTTTTAGTAAAAACTAATCAGCACAACTCCTTGTCAATGTGAATCAAATTATTTTTGAATCATTTTTATCGGATGCTCCATTCTCTCAAAAACTGCTAATCTTTGCACTTTTTGCTCCGTATCACTAAAACGGCTGGACCTGCCTTTGCAAACTGTTAATCAACACATCTCCCCGACAATACGAATCGAATATTTTTAAATCATTTTTGAATAGTCACGGATGCTTCGTTCTCAAAAAAACCGAGTAACCATTTTCTGCACATTTTACCTTGGACCTGTCTTAAATAACTAATGAGTACGCCTCCCTATCAATAGGAATCAAATGCTTTTTGAGTAATTCAAATCGTTTGTCCGTGCAACCAAAAACGTGGTCGAAAAATTGTAGCCATACACACACATATCCATTCCCTCTAATGCATTCCATAATGTTAAGAAAACTCTAAAACGTAAAAATATGTAAAAAGTTTCATTTTCAATTTTTGGACGATTACAATAACTTATCCTACGGAAAGTTAACCAATTTTTCACTCCGTTAATATAAATGCAAAGTTTTATGGATTATTCAAACTGGACGCTCTGCATCTCAAAGACATAATTGCCATAATTGCACTTTTTGTCATGTATCTTCAAAACGGCTGGACGTATGTTTGCCAAAACTAATCAGCACGTTTCCCCATCAATAGAAATCGAATGCTTTTTGAATCATTCGAATCGGTTGATCCGTGCTCTCGAAATCTTCGATGAAAATTTGTATCCACACACACATCCATCCATTTTTTCTAAGGTATGCCAAAATATTCAGAAATCCCTGAAACTAAAAATATGCAAAAAAATGCATTTTTGATTTTTTTGTGATTACTACAACTTGCCCCAAGGAAAGTTAATAATTTTGATATTATATAAAGTAAAATAGAATTTAACAAATGAATAGAACAAATGAATTCATCTTTGTCGGTAGTTGAAAAAATTAATAATAACTATAAATAATTATACATATAAAGTTATATGCCTGTCATTGTAGAGCAATACATTTCATATAATATGATCCAAATACGTTTGTGTACTAAATAAAAGTAAATCAGTAAGTATTTCAATATGGATTTATAATTGATTAATTTATATTCAAACATTTTCTAGAACATTCTGAATACATAATTCGTTACAACGAATATATACAATCGCATGTACCTACTCATTTTCAGAATGCATATATAAATAGTTTTCGGTAATTTAGTTCTAATGGGTCTTAAAACAAACACATCGTGATATATTTATTTCGACAATTAACATTTCTCGCTGGCTCATAAGCTATTAAAGGCATATTTTAGGATAATTCTTTTCCAAAGACCGTTGCTTTATTATTACAAGGCAACTGTGTGTAAAGAATCGTCGTTTCCGACATCGGTTTGTGCGCGGGCAAATGTAATTTGTTATATGGAAATTATATGGAATAATGAGGCAATGAATTAGTGCGCGCTTTTCAAATCGTATGAGAAACATCTTATGTTTTATAAGGCGAAATACATACATCATGGTGGTAACTATTTATTATGCGGACAATGAGCATTTGTTTCGTTTCGTTGGAGCACGTTATGCCAGCCCATTTGTATGATAAGCAGCTCTAGGCTGCCAGTTCCGACAATTAATACGAAATCTGTCAGGTTATTCACGCATCGCATAGTGAAATATACAAAAGTGTTATAATAAACACGATCTTAATTTTAAATTTATGGATTGTTTATGGTAATAAGGTTAATTTCAATTTAATATTATTAGCATGTCCGCGTAAGCTTGTTCAATTCGCATACAAATTATATTTTATTTGCACACAAACATACATTTAACGTGATACAATCGAAATTTAATATACAAGTAGGGTAGAGCGGGGTACAAAGGTCCAATTTGAATTTGAGTCCAATTATATTGTGGAAACCAAACTAATCATATCACAACAAATAACACATGTCAAACAAACAATTTTTTCTAGTGCCTATAAGTAAAACTTGCAGCTAATTGTGGAAATGTTTTTTTTCCGTTTTTAAAAAAAGTATTACTTGGTCTTTTCTATCGCATAGACAGGGTAAAATGGGACGGCCAAGGGCAAACAGTTACAATGTCTTAATTTTAATTTTAAAGGAATTTTACGAAGTAATAGCTACATTATTCAATCAATGCAAAGTATAAATTTCATGGGTACATTTTTTAAAGATATAAGACTGTATATAAACTTGAGCTAGTATTTTATCAGAAATAATTATCAGCAGAGTCGATATAAATATTTATTTAATTTTTGTTTTGTAAAATTGCTTGTTTAAACTTAATTTACTGTCATATTAACTATTTTATTGTATATACCAATGCCATAAGTTGTAGGACCAGTTGGTCCATTTTACCCCACCCACTTGTAAGCTTTTATAGAGGTTATATATATAAAAAAAACTGTTGAATCTAACTTAAAATTAATAATACAACTTATGAAACAATAAATAACGTTTACTTATAAATTATATCAAGGTCTCTTGAACTAAACAACAGTGCTCACAAGCAAAAAAACTTATACCTTTGACAGGGTGAAGATTCAGTTGGTTCATTTTACCCCACTCACTTGTAAGCTTTTATAGAGGTTATATAAAAAAACTGTTCAATCTAACTTAAAATTAACTTATCTTATGAAACAAAAAATAATGTTTACTTATAAATTATATTAAGGTCTCTTGAACTAAACAACAGTGCTCACAAGCAAAAAAACTAATAACGAAGAAAGTACTTTCATCTGGATTTTCGAATATTGCCCTTTATCTCACAATTTTGAGATATCGTTGGTGGACCTTAAGCCCTGCTCTCTACCATATAACTACCCTCAATACTCTAAATAATAAATCTTAGCTATATATCCGAATAAAGCTTAATATATTAATATAAAATATTATTAATGTAATTTACATAATTATAATTCTTACTATACTTTCTATAGGTTTGAATATAACCCGAATAAAAAACATACTTTTTGTGATTGGGAAACTTGTCAATTCTTTAATTTGAATTACGATTTGATGAAGACTTCAGTAATTAATATTTAATTTAACAGATGGCTATATAAGGCAACCCAGTAGTTATTCTTTGTAGTTGTGCTATAATTTTTCAAGTACCTAATTTATATTTTTGACTTCATTGTTACAGAAATTCTATGAAAGACTATTTTCAATTGATCAAAGGAGATGATAATACTACTACTTGATATTAAGCTGGTGAAGGTGGGTATAAAACCTGGAAGCAATGGTTGCTATACTACTTCCTTACCAAAGCCAACTAAAGGTTAGTCAAATATCTAGTTTTATTTGTGTTATTTTGTGTGATATTAACTTCGCTTAAAAGTTATTCTTTACTATAAATTTAAAGAAGGTTGCTTGTATGAAAGTTATTTTACATTTCATACTTTCCATATCATACTATTTTGTTAATTTATAAATAAATATTTATATATAATAGATTATTGTCGTTGTGTCGAAGTTATTTAATTTATTGTACGCGTCTGGCCAAATATGATCATATAAATAGAATTATAGATAAAATTAACAGAACAACGTTAGGAATACATAACATACAATATTTTATCAAATCGTCATTATTAATTAAAAATTAGAATATCAAATTTTAAATTAATTTATGCAATTTTAAGTGCCAGTTTGCATTCAATATTTCGAATTTTATTTGCTCCATATGAATACCTTTCCCTAAAAATATAAAATAAATGTTGATTTTTTGAAGATATAACAGTCTATATTTTGCGTACTACGTAATTTACTTAAAACTGGATTCAATTTAACCAACGTTTTTAGGGAGCATCCATTGATCACGTGAGGTTTTTAGGGGGAGGGACGGTTTGACAAAAAATCACGAAATATCACGTGGGGGAGGGAGGGTTATAGTAAGATATCACGTGTATTTTTTTAATTGTTTTCTTTTTTAATTCAAAAATTTTACAGTTTTATCACGTAACTAAAAATGCACGTTATGCTTGGTGTGAGAGGGGAGGGGGGGTAATTTTGAAAATCACCCCACTCACTCACGTGATTAATGGACGTCTCCTTAGTACATATTTAATACTCATAATAAAATTAGGGTTGAGACATAAAATATTAGTAATAAATTTTTTGTTTCAATAAGAAATAATTTAATTGGGACGTTTTTTAAATTATTATCAGAAAAAACAGCTAACATTAGTATTTCAATATATGTGTATAAAGTTCTTTTGAATTTGTAGATTAGAACAAATAAAAAACAAATAAGTAAAATTAACATAAATAAAACATTACAGTTTACCTAACACTTTGGAATAAAATAGAAATATTGTTAAAAATATGACTCGAGCTCTTTGTGGCTATATCTCACGGTTTCATATCCTTGTATCCATAACCGTTTAGTCACAATCAGAAGTAGTCCACCCCCAGTTAATAAAAATAAAATAATAGCGGAAAGTTGACGTGACATTCTGACCGCCGCGATAGCGTTATCATACCGGGGCGGTAATTAAGCGATAGTTCAGCCATAGCGGCGCTTCGGCCGCCGCGGCGCCCCACGCTGGGCGAGGTGTTAATAAAGATATCGCGATTATTTTTGTTCGCTATGACTCTGATAAAGAAGCATGAGTTGCCTAATAAAAACCCCCACATACTAATTATATATTCTTTCGTTATGCCTTTGGAAAATGATACCTAATAATGGATATGGTGGAGGGTGTTGTGGACAACTGACCTTTTAGGACAACTTGGAAATTTTTTTAACAAATGTAATAGAAATATAAATCATTTTGAAAATCTGCATTAATATGTCGCCTGTAAAAGTTCGAATAATAGTAATGCAAAAGTCGTATGAGTCGAAGAATGAAAAGTTTATGGTGAATGCACCAGCTGAGAGCATCGGTGTTGCCCAGCCAAAAGAAGCGATGAATAGTCACTTTTTTGTAATATCTAAGAGTATTCGACAAAGACACATATGCAGACATTCCAGAGTATGGAGAAGGTTACATATGTGATTAATGCAGGTTATTTTGAAATGTCCGGTACTAGGTGCCACTGTTTAAAATCATATTTTTTTATATCAAAGTTTGATTGATAGTATTAACATTTTTTTAGCAAAGATTGCGGTTTTGTTCATTTAGTTTGATTTCTAACTTTGTTATCTAACATAAATTATAATTCAAGAAACATTTCGTAAAATATTTTTTGATTTATTTATAAATAACCTTAGGTGTCCGCCACTAGGGGACTACCCCCTACGTGTAAAACTTAAATATTATTTAAAAACTAACATGTTTACATTTTATTGTGAGAATTTTACAATAATAAATAAAGCAATAATCGGCAGGTCATATGATATATCTCAATTGATGACAGCAAGAAATGCCAGCAATGAATTAATTTTTAGTTTATTGTTTCACGATAGGAAAAATTGACTTCACAATTAGAAAAATTATCTAAGTAGATAATTTTTTAATATTTGTTTGTATATAACATTATTATTGTAGTTAAGTTATTAATGCTTATAATTATCATACTATAATTGCTATGTATGTTAGTAATTATTAATTACTATATAGATGGCAAAAAATGTTCTGGATAAGTTAAACCTGTTCAATACATATTAAAAAAACATTAAAAAAACTAGCATATTTTTTACCTAAAATAATTTTTATAAATAATAAATGACGAAAAGAGGGGGCTGGTAGACGGTATAAAATAATATTTTATGTAATCAATATATTCATAACATATCGATGAGTTATATAATTGATTCCAATTTTGGATAAATGGGTTCTTATACATTTGTATTATATTAGCAAATTTTATGTAGAGATTTTATTAGTATTGAGTTCCACAAATTCATATGAAGATTTTTCATTAATTCTTTCAAGAAAACGATTTTTAATAGAGATTGATAGATGTATATATATATTTTACCAAATTTATAATCTTTCATAAAATTTTTGCGTACCAAAACAAAAAACAATGGTCTCCTCTATATATCAACCAAACTATTCTGATTAATTTCAACTTTACCATTTGTATCGAAATTAGTGAGTTATTTATCTACTCATTATTGCTCTATAAAAATGTATAAATTTTTCAATTATATAAACATGATATATATTATTGCCTATAATTTATATAAAATTTCACAAAAATGTTGGGTACTACAAAATCCAAAGTTTCAAACTATTTTGAATTTTTAATTAAATTGAAATTTGCATTAATTGATAGGCTAAACTACTTATTTGCTTATCATTGCCTAATATAAAATTATTCTTTCATAAATTATAATAATAAAATCAAATAATTATTTGACCATAATATATATTATTGTCTATTATAAATTAGTTATCAATAGGCTACCAATCCATCTCATGAAAATATTAAAAATAGGTAAAAGGTATATATAAAACTCTGTTATTCCTGAGGTATAGAACAAATCCAAACCCTTAGAATATTGCAATAATATATCATTTCAATCACTATAGGTACAATGTTGACGAAGAAAATCTAATGCAAATCTTCTGTTAGTGTTCGATAGCCATCGATATAATTCATTCGGTATAAACACATGATTTAATTACGCTATAAATTATATCTTTGCATAATTTTTAGAATATGTAAAATGCATTGAGTTTATCCTAACAATCATACACTGCGAGTAATTAAAAGACGGAGTGCGCGTATGTAATATGCAAACAAGTCGCTAACGAGACGCGAATAAATGGTCATAATATTCATATAAATTATTACACTCGCCGCGATAGAAAATGAGATAATATAATCAAGATTGCTTTATGAAATATAAATGCATAAAAAGTGGCAGGCAGGCAGACAGTGTTGTAGTCAGTCAAAAAATTGGAAAATTTCTACAAAATCTAAAAATATCTCTAAATATACTGAACAGCATTCACAAGTTTCATATTTTTTTAAAAATTAAAGTGATGTATGGAATTTATAGATCCGAAATTCGAAAACCTATGTATTGAAAGATTTTATTTCCTTTTCTAGATCAATTCTGAAAAAAATTATTATAAAAAAATTATGTATTACGATAACTATTATATATTCCATCAGTTCCATCCAAACCCAAACTTTTGCAAACTGCCCGAAACAATACATAGTCAGTTTTGATCAGTTTTTATTATGTCTCATAACAAGAGTTTCTATTTTACCAATTCACATTTCAATACTATTGTAATACAGTTAATTTTTAATTAAAAATTGATTTTTTCAAAAGTATAATGAGGAGACTATAACAGGGCTCATGTCAAATAACAATCATAACAGCTTGTGTCTAAAAATGATGTGATTATTACGTTAATTACCGAAATATTTCCAGGAAATAATATTAATTATTTAAGATAATATATTAATATAAAATATAACCTTACCTTTCGCTCGATATTGAAGATGCATTAAATTAAAAGCGAAGTTGAAGAAAGGTTCTTACCTGAAATAAGAAAAAATAAGGTTAGCGTGATAAATACATTAAAGTGCAAGCAGTAAGCTAAAAAAATTTTGAAGTTAGTTCAATTTTACATTTTTGTAGTAATTTATAAAGCAACAATCAGCAATTCATATGGGATATCCCAATTGAAATTACCAAGAAATACCAGCCCAAATTCTTTCTTTTACAATCCTTATTTTATTGGTTTCACCATTAGAAAAAGAAAAACCAATCTCTTGAGTATTCTCTAAACTAAACCAAAAGAGATATAGAATTATACAAATGTGGCTATTTTGGCAAAATACACTAAGCCACATTTGTTTAATTCTAGATCTCTCAAATAAGTTCTTAAAAGTTTAATACTAATAGTTTCTTCGTCAAATTTTGAACGACTGTTCTTTTGTGAAAATATATTTATAGCATATTTAGAAAATATCGAGCATTGGCTATCGTTCTTCTGAATTCTAATAATTTCTATTGTCTTGTTTAAAAATATTTTTATATTTTGGAGCTTCGCCAATAAGTCACTGCCAAATTTTTCGTATTAATATAACATATTAAGTTAAGCTTGACTATGCCATCATTTTCAGATCTTTGCCAATTTGAATAATAATAGGTATCCAAATACTTTAGTAAATCACATTCTAAGCATCCAGATCACATTTGTTTTTTCTAATATAACTACAAAAGTATTGAATATCAATATCATAATATCAGTATTAAATGGTATCAATATCTTAAAATGTCTGGCGTCTGTTGCATAGCTCTGTACGGATAAGAGATGTGGACTTTAAGGCAAAAACTATCTGGACAGTGGTGCTGGAAGCGAATAGAAAAGATAAAGTGGATTGATAAGGTAACAAATGAAGAAATTCTCAGAAAAATGGTTGAAGAAAGTACTTTAGTGCATGATTTTGAAAAAGAGAGAAACTTGGATTGAACCCATTTTGCCAAAAAGTGCCTTCTGCATCACGTTGCCGAAGGTAAAATAGAAGGTTTGAAAGGTCTAGGATACCGCAGGAACTGAGAGCCGAAGCTCTAAACCAGGAAATATGGAAGCAGAATTATGGAAAGAAATAGGAAGGAAAAAAGGGCAAAGGAAAATTTTTACTGAGCGCAATCCTGAAAAATAGATGAAATAGGAACGGGCCAATTTGGTCAAAAAGTGCTTTCTACATGACGCCGTCAAAGGTCAAATCATGACGCCGTCAAATAGAAGGTCTGAAAGGACTATGAAAATGCAGGAAACTGAAAGCTGAAGCTTTGGACCTAGGAAATATAGAAGTAGAATTATGGAAAGAAAAATGGACAAAGAAAAATTGTTACTAAACACGATCCCGAAAAAGAAAGGAAATGGGATTGGGCAGATTTTGCCAACAAGTGTCTTCTACAATGTATCTAGAAACTGGGAAAATGCAGGGAACTGAAGCCAAAGCACTTGACTAGGAAACATGGAAGCAATAGTATAGAAAGAAAAATGCATAAATATGAATGCGGAAATGTGAATTAGAAAAGTGATTAATGGCAGTAAAGTCGTGATGGGAATAATAAACAAGGGCAGGAAAGGGAATCATTGATTTGTGGTGCCCTCACATTATGGACATGCCTTCGGGCTCACTACTATTTATTATTATTATTATGATTATTATTATTATATCATAATACAAAAAACTAACTAATTTGGATACGTTTCCAATTGCTGCAAAAAATCTGTCACTTGCAGAAAAGCCATTTTCAGGCAATTCATACCGGGCTCCAAATCCGATATAGTAAGTATAGTTTTTATTACAAAGATACGTATCTACAGTAATAATTTTCTAGTAGTGTAACTTGAGCAACTGTCGGATATCGAATTTTACTCGTTAGCTACATTGTATTGTATCGTTGATTCTTCGCACATATAGACGTAATATAAAATAACACACAAGCCAGTTATCACGTAGCAGATGTATAATGTTTGTCATGTGTGTTTATTGAGTATTAAAAAGTGCATTTAAACAGTAGTTAAATTCGTACTTGAATGCTCGAGCATTGGCCATTTCGATAACACGTTACCCGTAAGTGAATCGAACATAAACTTCTTTAATTTGAAGTCGCTCGCTGGATGTGCTCTTATCGGCACGTAAGTAAACAAGATTGGCTTTGGAATTTTACTTTCTGCATTAAATAAATAACGGTGAATGATATTGTGTATTACCGCATAATGTAAGAAGCAATTAATGTGTTATGAACGATATTTTTAAAATAATTACTCCCCGAAAAGATATTCAGCGAAAAAGATTATATTCACAAGTGATAAGAGATACTAAGTACGGTTGTGCCAGGGTATGGTAATGAGCAGTCATAACAGCTAAACTATACTGATTTTGAGGTAAGGCTTAAGAAAAAGATAGAGTATTTGTATTTGTTCGAACAAGTTTCTATTATTGCATTGAATCAACGCTCCACATTAACATGGTTTGTAAACCGAATTGCTTTTAAAGAGTCAAAAGTAAGTTTTCATGTTCGATTTCTTGAAATAATTACTGTTACTCGTATACAGATAGATCAATTTGTTTGTTGATTTGCTGTAAGTTGTTAATTAACAGCAATTTGTTATAACCATGATTTTCATTCACTGTTGACAGTCGATATTAGACGCAAGTGTCCATAAGAGATTAGAGAGTAAAATGATACCCGTAGTGATGAGTGCCTGTAAATCACTAATCACCTTCTTTACTCGCACATTAGTATAGAAATTAACTAAACTTTAAATAATTAAAATTTTGCCGGGGCCTCTTGCGAGGCCCCCTGAAGCGCGAGGCCGTCGGCAGTCGCCGACACCGCCGACGCCTAGCGCCGCTACTGTATATATATATATATATATATATATATATATATATATAAAGCTTTTTCCAAATTACTAAACTAACTTAGGTTATATATATATACCAAACTTTGGTTTATATATTTTTTTACTATATTTAGAAGAATAATTATAAATTTTGGCATATGAATTCTCGTTTTATTAGAATACAACCCAATAGTTGACTATTATCTATCTGATGAGATATTTATTAGGTAAGATATATCGCAGCAAATTTCCAGAAAGGTCATTTTCTGGCATATACAAAATATGACTTAAAATATAACTACTGCTTAAAATCAAATTCTCTGAGGCGAATATCAAGCCCAGAACTACTGAACTATAGAAAATTACATATCTATATAGAACAAGCCAATAATTGTCAATCGTTTCAAGAAACAAAAATCTGCATTGCTCTTGTTATCTAAATTGTATGGTGATCTTGAGTCGTTGCAAACTAATAGATTTTCTCTATCATCTTTTTCACAAATAACCGCGCTTAAGAAAATAATGACAAAAATAACGCGCTTTCTCAGACTGATATAGCTAATGTTTTAATATATCACGTGTATTATTTTGACTTAATTGTGGCAACTGTATCAAATAACACTCGTCTATATTCTTCATCAGACTACTTTCAAATGAGTCGCCTGGGCTTTATCAGACATCTAGAAGTAAGTTGTTAATCAAAACAGTGATTTCCCTTATTGTCAATAGGACATAAAATCTTCTCTGAGCCTCGTTTCTTAGTCTCCCTTACATGTATGAAATGTACTATCATGTATGGAACTGCGGATCCCATCACCCATAAAGGACGACTCGTTACGGCTCGTTTCATCCGCCAACGCAATATTTTTCCTGGCTTTGACATATTTTCGCGAAATGCAGATGTCAGAGCAATGCCAATATATTTCTGAGTTGGAGAACAGTTTCATGAAGATTGTGGTGTAGGAGTAACTAGAAATGATCTAGTTTTATTTTCCATGTATGGCAAATAGACAATTGATATATAAACATTAATTAGTTTTCCAGAAACCATCCTATTAGCAAAAAAAACAAATTTGAATTTAAAACTTGCAAACCATTTAAGGTTATTTTGACACATCATGAAAGTCCTTCTGAAACACCAAAATGTGAAGAAAAATGTGTGTATGCATTATCCAAAATTTGACCTTCCTTCGACATTTTTCCAGAAACCGCTGCACAGATTTCAAAAATTTAAAAACCATTTGATGAAACTCAATAAGGGTTCGTTTTATTAGTTTTGTGCAACTTTTGAATGTTTTCTGTACAATTAATATTCCCTACAATTAACAGTTAGAACTAAGATTGTTGCCAACCCTTTTGCCAAAAACTCTGGAACAATTTTTAAAGTTCACAAACTGTAATTGATTGATGATTTTTTTCGGGTATTTTAATAAAACTACACACATAAAGTACATGGTTTCGACGAATATCCTAAAACATTATAGACCTACAGAATATAGTTTACAAAATCAGGTATGTAAAGTTTGTAATTCAATCTGCAGATGTTGTATTAAAAAGCTCCAACTTTATTTTTAAAATTGACACTTAAAACTTTTACCGTCACAATTTTAACTAGTGGTGTATGGCATCGTGCCTTGATGTAAATTGCTGGAACTTCCCGTTCCGTAATGAAATATTTAAAGAATATTAAATGTTCTCACATATATTATTATAAATGCTGTAACTTTCATTATTCGTATTTTGTAAACAAAATATAAGAGCTTATAAATTGGACGATGGCGTTCGTTCATATATGTTTACTTGAAAAGTGAATAAACAAAACTTAATAGGGCGGAGTTAGAATGAAGGATTTTATCTCTTATTTTTAAGAATTATATAAACTGAATTGCAAAATTAAAATTATTTATCTCAAGTATTGGAGGTCTTAAGTGAGCTTTAAAATGTTAGCTAAAGTTAAAATTATTTTCGATATTCAAAAAAAAAATGTTATTTGATAATATTTTTTTTTTTGCTTGCCCCAAAAGTAATCGTTTTAGAAATGCAAGCAAAAAAATTTTTGAATTATTCAAATCGGATGCTTTGTTCTTTCAAAAACTGCAATTTTTTGCACATTCAGCTCTGTATCTTTGAAACGGCTGGACCTGTCTCTGCCAAAAACTAATCACTACTTCTCCCCATTATTACAAATTGAATGCTTTTTGAATCATTCAAAGCGGATGCTCCGTACTATCAAAAACTCGATTTGTATTTTCTGCACTTTTTGCTTCGTATCTCCAAAACGGTTCGACCAAATTTTGCCAAAGACTTATAAGTACGTCTCCTTATCAATAGGAATCGAATGTTTTTGAAGAATTTATATTGGTTGATCGGTGCTACCGAAAACCTCGACAAAAATGTATCTATACATACATACATACTACATACACACATCAATTTTTTCGAAGGTATGCCAAAATGTTCAGAAACTTCTGCGCAAAAATGTTCATTTTCGATTATTGGCCGCTTACTATAACTTACCCTACTGAAAGTTAAAAAGTGCGAGATCACACTTATTTAATAATCACACTTGTCGTGAAATTGTTTTTCCTAAAGCAAATTTCCTTTTACAAGTAGTTTTAGTTTGAATCATTCTTAATGCTAATAAATTGGCAAAGCATATCCAAAAAATAAAAATGTAGAGATGTAAAATGTATGTTATGTTTTTTTCCAAACAAAAAGAATTAAATTGTAAACCATCAGAAAATGATAAATGTAATATTGATTACTTTGAACATAATCACTTGACTATTATCATTTTTGAAAAGCATCAACGACAAGAATGCAATGTGTAATAATAAAAATTGTACGAGTATGTTTTCGCCCCAGCTTTTGCGTTCCGTGCACTCGCCTCGCCAGGGACATACAAGTAGCCGATACCCATTGTCCAATATCTCCCATGGGCGAGAGCATAAAATCAAATTGTAATAGGTTTCGCTATTTTTATGTCTTCGCAATCCGGCGATCGCGTATATATGTAAATCTATAAATTTTATAACATATCTTGTTATTCCCATAGAGTTATCGTTGACGCTCACGAAGCTGGATAGAATCTGTAAACAGAAATCAAATATTTTCGAAAAACACATACGTGTGTCTATCCAGCAAAATGTCTATTACATTGTCTATTACATTGTACCAATAATAACTAAATTGTAAAAAATGGAACAACACATACATTAGTGATGAAAAAATGTTTGCTTGTTGATTATTGAAATTTTTCTTACATTTAAATCTTTTTGAATGTTTATGATAATAAATCCTAAATGCCTAATATAAGAAACGTCACCAGCACTGAACACTCAGAGTTTTTTTAATAACCAGTTGCATTTAGCTTCTTACATATTTTTTATTCTTCTACCACATAGGAGAGACTAGCCACTTTTTTTGATTAGCCATAATTTTGTTAATTTACCAGTTAGCCGGGTGAAAAGTAAATTTAATGGTAATTTTAAATTTGTTTACATAGAAATACTGTGTTTTGATACAATGGATCAGACATAAAATCCAATTGACTGTCACAACCGTACTCCCCTCCCCAGGAACAGTTGTGACAGGCTTCAAAATAAGTTAAAAACAATAGGTATAAATACCAAAATAGTTCATAACAACTTTTATTGTAATGAGTGACATAATGGGAACTTGCTCGACCAAGTTTGGATCCTATCTCATAATCAGTATAGTATTATGACGACTGTCACTACCATACTGTATCACAACCGTACCTAGTCTCTCTTACTAACTTTTTGCATCGTATTTTATTCAATGATTGTTCCAATTTATTAAATTATATATTAGGCCAAAGTTATGTCCTAATAATCCATGCTATCATTTTCATCACTACACGTTTATTGCACGTTTGTCTCTATATTTCTTAAAAACTCAAAAGAAACTGAATTAACATTCTTGGCACATTTTATCCAGTATCTTTGAAACGGCTGGACCTGTCTTCTCCAAAAACTAATCAGCATGTCTCTTCATCAGTAGGAATCCAATGTTTTTTTGAATAATTCAAATCGTGGACGAAAAATTGTATCCAAACATATATACACACACACATCTACATACTTTTTTTCTAAGGTATGCCAAAATGTTCAGAAACCTTTGGAACGTAAAGGCAAAAATTAAGGGATGAAAGTTAATAAAGTTGATTCATATTAGTCTTAAGGGTTGAATGGTAATATACCCTAGGCGACCGACAAAATTCACTTTTATACAAATTTTTACAAGAAAGAAATACTACAGAGACATGTAGAAAATGAAAATGTTTGGTGAAGATACAGGACAAAAAAATGCGGACATACAGAACGAACACAGGCACACACACACATCCATTTTTCCTGAGGTATGCCAAAATGTTCAGAAACCTTCAAAACGTAAAGATATGCAAAAAATTTCATTTTTGATTCTCGGCCCATTACTATAACTTATAAAAAATGAATAAGATGCCAAACAAGCACAGGTTCAATTGTTTGCATCAAAAGGTGAAATATTTTTTTCAAAGATGGGATACACAAACTGCCTTCACGAGAGATCATTAAGAATAATAGTATTTTTTTTATTCTGTAAAGTTAATTAGCGGTAAGAAAAAATGTATTTGTATTAGTTTCATATTATAAATAAGGTAAATCATTTTTGTATATTTACTGTACATATATAATTTTATTAGTTTTGCTAAAGCATGCCTCTAATATTGTTTAGTCTATATACAAAAACATTAAAAACCATACTTTTTCATTCAAATTATTATTAAGTAATGACATACGAATATAATTATATACAAATGCGAAAGGTTTTGTGTATACTTTATTTGTAAGCCTAAACAGAATGAGCATTTATTGTCCGACTGAGTTGCTTACAGAACAAATAACTGAATTCGTCAGTTCAGCAAACAATGTACAACATAATCGTGTTTTAGTATTTGTTTATAATTTTCCAAAAGGATTGTTTACGAAAATGACATCCGCTCGTGCTTCCAGCTGGCGTTATAGAGACTTCCTAACATAAGGATTTAGATTTTATTTTTTGGATTGTATTATGAACAGTTCTACAAAATTAACTTCAGAGTGAAATATATTGAACAGAGAAATGCATAATTATCAAATTATCAGATAAAAAATTATAAATGACTGGTGCTTACAAAGATTCATATTTCTACATATCAATTTTGTAAGAGTATTTGAAAAAAGAAATTGATGTTGTGAATGAAAATTTGTACTTTTGATATATGATTTCAAGTTTAAGCAGCTTTCATGACAATGCTGCACCATCATTATAATTAACAAAAAACATTTGGCAATTAGAAATTGAAAACTATTAGTTTGTCTTCTATAATAGAGTAAAATATAACTTAATCACAACTTATAGAGACTTTGTTAGTTCTGATCGTTCTTAAAACTAGAATTGCATCGTGCCTTAAAGCAAATTCGTGGAACTTCCCGATTCGTAATTTAAAATTTTGAAAATATGAAAAAATTTTAAAACTTTGGAAACATTAGATTTTTGAGGTTTTTGAAATTCTTTAAAAATTTTTTGAAAATTTAGATTTTTTTTATTAGAAGCATGCGCTCCGTAGCTGTTTTAGAGCTTCGCATTATAATGGTTAAACATTATAAGTGAAACTATAGAAATGTGAAGAAATTTTGTACCTATTATTAAAATCTCCATGAAATATCTGATAATTTAAAGCACAAAAATCTAACGATTATCATTGACCGCCAAATGGCATTTTTTCATTGGATCTCTAAAATCTAGAAATCTGGACTTGCCTTTCTAAAAATTTGATCAGTTCTTCACTTCTTCAGTGCGAATAAAATGTTTTTTGAGTCATTTAAATTGGATGCTTCATTCTTTGAACCTGCCTTGGCCAAAACTAATCTAATCTCGAAATCGTCGACGAAAAATTGTATTCACATTCACACACACACACTTACATACATTAATTTTTCTAAGGTATGCCAATATGTTCAAAAGTGTTTGAACGTAAATATTTATTGTATAAAAATTATCATTTACGATTTTTTTCGATTACTATAACATATCCTACGGGAAGTTATAAAATAATAAATATGAAGCTTTTATTTCAAAATATAAAAAATTCTTTAAATTTGAAAAACAAATAATAAATAAATTGGAACGTTTTTTTGAAACAATTTTCTTAATCCAAATGCAAATTCAAAACTGTTCTGAACTTAAAACGATTGTGAAGCATATAAGTAAATCATTTTATTTTATTTAATATTTCAATTATTTTATTAAGTACACTATTATAATTTAACGTAATTTGATTTGCAATTTACAGAACATCATTATCAATCGAATATTTTTTAGTAAATAGTCATGTATTAAAATAAATAAATATAATAAATAAATAAAATTGTGCTTGACTCTTTCGTGATTCAATATTAAGGGCATCACCTTTGCAACCACATGGTTCCATGTTTAAATCCTACTTCAACTAACAACTTGATATCCAGCAGTAATTATTTCATTTTTTAAAATATGAATTCAGATATAATTTTGGTTCATATGGCCTTTTGGAAAGACAGGTCCATCCGTTACGAAGATACGCAGCAAAGAGTGGAGAAAATAGAAATTGAGTTTTTGAGAGAACGGAGTATTTGAATCGATTGAATTGTCCAAAAAACAATTAATTTGTAATAATTGTGAAAAGTGGTGATTAGTTTTTGGCAAAGGCAGATCTTTGCATCTTTGAAGATACAGGGCTAAATTTGAAAAATCGCAGTTTTTGAGTGAAATTCTGCTTGTGTTGACGAAACAATTGCTTTTGTATTTTTTTTTTTCAAAATATTTTTTTTTTCTCTAGGAATTTTTTTTGTATATCGAAAATAATTCAGATAATAATTTTAATTCTGGCTAAAGACTAAAGCTCATTTATATATTTTAATTAATTAATCTTAACTTTGCAAATCAGAGTATATAATTCTTATAAATATTAGACAATGTTACAGTACTTATAATAATCATTTGAAAACATTTAACATTCCTCGAAAATTTCGTTACGGTACGGAAAGGTCCAGCAATTTGCTTCAAAGTACGATGCCATACACCACCAGAAATTTTGTAATACTTACTCCAATTTTGGGAATCCTTGCCTTTTTTAACCGATTCAACGTTCCTCATATGCATCATAACAGGCTGGCATCGCATATTTTATATATCCAGTTTTGTTTGTTTACAAGTTTATTTAAATACATCCGTTTCATCATTAACCCGGTCATACTTTTCATAAGTGATATTTCAAATAGCGAATGGCAGTTGATTATTTTGATAGCTCAACTGTTTTGACTGCTAGTCTCAGCACGAGACGCGCATTATGGTGTATTTTCAGATTTTATGGGATCATGTATGTATTTAGAGTAATTAAATATAACAATTCATAAACAATCAGTTCGATCTAATGGCTTGTTAAAGAGACTCTAGAATTATTTTTATTATCGTTATTTTTGTATGTTCACAACTAGATTTAAAATTCAGACTATCAATTCAATATTAGCGTAGGTATATTTATCTTATTTATCTTAACAGCTGTGAATTTTTGAATTATGAAGAAAATGTATCAAAATTTATTAGTAGAACGTTTTGAAGACAAGGTTTGTCACTTTCATAAATTTTACTTATAGAATGCATTCAACATTCATACCATATAGGTCAGAGCGAGGCTTAAAGGTCCGCGGGTAAAAAGATCCAGCCACCACCGAAATCTCAAAAACAAGCGAAGTTATGAATTTTTTAACAACAAAATTTGAGAGTAGAGAAAAAATGATCTATAACCAGCCATCACTTTGATTTTTACGCCGTATCAATGTTTGAAAATCCATAACAAGAGTTTATATGGTTAATTTTCTATCGTTGTTAGTTATTTTGGTTGTGACGTTGCGAGCACTGTTTAGTTTACCTGATCTTGATATAATTTTTAAGTATACGTTATTCAATTGTTTTATAAGATGTGTTGTTAATTTCAAGTTAGATTCAACAGCTTTTCTCATATAATCTCTATAAATGTTTAAACGTGGGTGGGGTAAAAAGGACCAACTGAACCTTTACCATGGCAAAGGTGTAAACAATAAAAAAAGTAAATAAAAAATTAAATCAAGTTAAAAAAAGCAGTTTTACAGAAAATAAATGAAAAAAATAGTAATTCCATCTTTGCTGATAAATATTTCTGACGAAAGGCCAGATCAAGGTTATATACAGTGTTATTACTGCAAAAAATGTACCCATAAAATTATATTATGTTTTGGTTGAATAATGTAGCCATTATTTCGTAAAATCGCTTCAAAATTTAAATTAAGACATTAGCCTCTGACCGTACCATTTAACCCCGCCTATAGGGCAAAAAGGACCAGATGACAAATTTTTGAAAAACAGCAAAACACATTTCTACAATTAGCTAGGAGTTTTACTAAACATTTTATGTGATATATTGGTTTTCACAATATAATTGCACAAAGTCAAATTGGACCTTTGTGCCCCGCTCCACCCTAATATTCTATAACCTTACTTATGGAACGAATTTAATTATGATATAATATTATTGATTAAATTTCAGGTTATATGGGATGATGATTCAGTGGAATTAAATTATACAAAATTCAAATTGTTAAACCATCAGTTTGGTCTAATGGTTTGTAAGATTATATTATAATTTCTATCGTCGTTATTTACATAAAAAGTCGTTATAATTAAAATTTATTAATAGTACATTTTGGAGATAAATTTTGTCACTTTCAAAAATTTTACTGGTGAACAAAATTTTATTAAAGATAGCATTTAATTATGATTTTTTATATATATATATTTTCATCAAATCACAACTGCCTAGAAGGCATTCATTCAGTAATTATTATGACTAAATCAATAGTTTTTTAAAATACTACCCATTGGTACTATTTTAAGTTTGTATTTAATTATGATATAATAGACTACTTAATCATTTGATGTTCAGATTGTATGGAATGATTAATTCATTTAGAGTGATTAAAATAACAATTTAAAAACAACCACATAAATCTAATGGTTTGTTAAAGAGACACTATTATTATTTCTATAGTCGTTATTTTTATGCATTTTCATGAAAATTTAGTTTAAAATCCGAATTGATTTTATATGGTAAGATATATTTGCTCTAATAAAATAGATGAACAATCTATGCTCAATGTCTTAAATATGTGTTCGAATATTTATATTTGCTTTTCATTGTAATTTCAACAAGCGTCATATGAAAAAGTCATGTCCATCAGCTTTAATTTATAGTTCGTCTTTGTATTCTATTTGATAATTTAAATATATTTGGAATATGATAAAATCTATGGCGGACGAATAATCATTGAATTGTTTTGAATATTTTTTTCATTGCAACATCGTACATCCGACATAATTATACATTCTATTAAAAAGTTAATATCGAGGTCAATAGACAAACGAAACCAAAATTCAAATTTATAACCCCAGGTTTCGGGTAAATCATTCGATATTCTATATTTTGGGTTATTGTGTGTTTGGTACTACGTAACACCGGGCGCATAAATGAATATTTTTCTCGAGAATAATTCGGTATTTTGAATTTAATTCTGAATATAATCAATCAAATGGTCATGGACGTTCAGCCAAAGGTTAAATTTAATATTCTCGTATGACAACATAATGACGATTTACTGTTTTTATAATAATAATTGGATTTGGTATTCAAATAGTAATGTGTATATTTTATGTCTTATTCTAGTCGTCTTCTTTGAATTCTTATCGGTTTTGTCCAGAAGCATAATTTTTTTGAGGGTTTACTATTTTTTATAAATTTGCGAATGGGTTCACTTTCAGATAAGTATCTAGTACGACTGGACCTGAATCAGAGGTCCCAGGTTCGATCCAGCATCCAGCAACCTGTTGTCAAGCAGTAGTGACTTCAGGTTGCTGGATGCAGAGTTTTGGAAATACAGATAGAAATATATTTCCAAGTGAAAATAACCGTGATTCGGCATTGATGCATCGATAAATATTTGCCCTATTCGCCCTTAATTGTAATAATAATTCATCAATAAAAGATGTTATAGAACTCTTAAGTTCTGATTGCTGTTCAAAAAAATTATGAAGTTTTTGGAGTTATCAATATATAGATTACTTGCATATCATATGCAAGTTGCATTCTAAAATTGAAAAAAAAAAAAATTATGTACAAAACGTCGGTATTATATTTAATGTATATGCCTTTCATATACACATTAATATTATGGAAAGTTATAAAAATTAATAAATTTGGATAAAATAATCAAATAAATAAGCAATTCAGCTTCAAATTGCTATTTGTTTTCTCTTAGTCTAAAAGCCGTGTGACGTAATAATAATCTGAAATTTTAATAAGATATTTTTAACAGTTTTAATTATAAAACTAGTAGTGTATGGCATCGTGCCTTAAGGCAAATTGCTGGAACTTTCCGTATCGTCACAAAATATTCGAGGAATATTTAATGTTCTCAAATAGCTTATTATAAATACTGTAACATTGTCTAATATTTATAAGAATTATATAAACTGAATTGCAAAATTGAAATTATTTATTTAAATTATATAAGTAAGCTTTAAAAAATTAAAATCCGAATTGTTTTCGATATACAAAAAAAAATCCCGAAAGCAATTGTTTCGTCAACATAAGCAGAAAGTTTTTGAATCATTCAAATTGGATGCTTAGTTCTCTCAAAAGCTGCCATTTTCTGTATCTTCAAAATGGCTGGACCTGCCTTTTCCAAAAGCTAATCAGCACTTCTACCCATCATAACAAATTGAATATTTTTGGAATCATTTCAATCGGATGCTTGGTTCTCGCAAAAACCTAGTTTCCATTTTCTGCGCATTTTGTTTCGTAAACAAAAACTAATCCCCATCAATAAGTATCGATTGCTTTTTCAATCATTCCAATCAGTTGAGCTGTACTCCCGAAAACGTCAACAAAAGTTTGTATCCACACATACATACACACACACGCATTCATTTATTCTGAAGTATGCCAAAATGTTCAGAAACCCCTGAAACGTGAAGATAGGCATTACTATAACTCACTCTTTACTTTACTTTACCTTTACTAAATATAATGCTATAATTTAAATACTCAAACTCATTTTTCATTCACAAACTTGTTTTTTCCTGATATCCAATTTTAAATAATGTTAATCCAGAAACTTTGCGTTTTATTCTTCAATGACAAATTTAAATGATTTTGTTGAAAGGTAAATTATTCAACAAGAGCGTGCGAATACGATACATTACAATTGGATACAATTATCAATAGTCTAAAAAATATGTAAACTTACTTTATGAAGATAATGACAGAATTTTTGAATATCCTGTAATATTTTGATTTTGTAATAAATTGGAATCATATTTATTGCATATTAAAATTAAATCACTTGGTTATGGAATACATAACAAAAACTGCAAATAAATAATAAAAAATAAAAACAATTTAAATGCCTTTCATACCAATATTTTTATTTTTAAAAACCACATCTGTAAATGATTATTTTTAATTTGTATAAATAATCTATTATTTAGTAAAGCGCTCTTGATTTTCAAGATGATTACAAACAATAAATGTGTAAATTGATGCAGCAATACGGGAGAGAAGTTATTTTTGATAGAAATGTTTCCTTAAAAATCCAGTTAACTTCCCGTAGGGTAATTTAAAATTAAAATCTAAGTTTTGTTTCAGACGCTGATAAAATAACACAAAAGACGAAAATAAATTATATTAATAAAACAAATTTTTGTTTTGATAATGATGACCTTATTTTCTAAGGATATCCAGAGTTGCGGTAACATCAAAATTCTGCGTATCTTAACTATGGTACTTGGTATATTTCGAACTTTTGCCTGCAGAACAAATTCTTTCAACAACAAATTAATGCAACATAAAAATCCTACAATTCAAGCAAATCACAGACCGTTAAGAAGATTAAACCAGAAATAGCCTTCCGACCTACCAAACACCTAGCCCAATATCTGCACGCGTTCTAACTGAAAATGAGTACTTTGTTTCATTTTTTATTCAATTTATTGTATTTTTTTGTATTATTTCTTTTTTGCGCCTATCAGTTTTGTAAATAAGACAATAACGTCTTGATTAACAAAAATATTATATATAATTATAACAAAAAAAATTGGACAACATGATATCAAGTAGTAGTGACATTCATTTTTACTTGAAGATATATCAAAATTATATTTCCAAGTGAAAATAGCCTTTTCCTAGCATTGTTGCATCAAATTGAGACAAATACAGAACTGATTGGGTTGCCCTCTATCAAATAGACTACGAGTATTAAGTTAAATCAGCACAACAGCTTATAAGACTATTAGATTCTGATTGCTGTTCAAAAATAATAATGTAAAAAATATAAATTATTGGAATCAATTGCGTTGCACCATACCATTTCGAAATAGTATTTATTCTCCACTGTTTTCGATCTATGATTGAATAGTTAGTATATGTGTGCAATTCGTATGAATTCCATCATTCGGGCTGTCGGACGCCTAACAGACCACAACAACAGATCGGGTTCATGTTTGATTTATTTATAATGTCTTATTATTCCACGTGCCTGGCTTTTCATCCACGATTCTGTTTAGACACATCACTTATATGACTTCCTGACAGCTCTGGTCATTGCTCTGGATTCGTACAATACCGTTTTATTTGTCAGTTGAACGAACATTGTCGTATGCGGAATTTGTGCAGAAAAGTTGGCAAAAACTGTTCTTTACTTATCAATAATGTTAGTCTTTTTGTTGAGTGTTTTAAATTAACTGGTGGTTTGCTGGATCCCATAGCATGTGATCTAGCATTATTTGACAAGATGAAAATTGATTTTGAATTACTTGAATAGCCAGTATAGATAATAACAATATTCTCAAAACTATTATGATTTTATTAATATTATCTATGATAAATGTATGCAGAACTATGTTTTGGAACTAGATTTTTCTCATCAAAATTAAAAGAATATTACACAATAAAAACAAAACTGTTTTTTACAATTAGCAGATAAAGTTCAATTTTTTTGTCCACATTTTCGCGGGAATCGATTTTGAATATTTCAAAACTCGTTCGTAAAATAATATAGGTCTACGACAAATGGTTTAATTATAAACAAATATTAAAATATGGATGTATGGACCGAATATTTTTTACTATTATAGCAACTATATTATTAAATTGATTAATTAAACATGGCGGGAAATTCATGCAGCTTTACCTTGAAGAAAAATACCACTTACACCCAGTTTTTTTAACTTTTCGTAGAGTAAGTTATAGTGATCGCAAAAAAGTCGAAAATGAATTCTTTTATATATCTTTACGTTTCAAAGGTTTCTGAACATTTTGGCATACCTTAGAAAAAATGTATGTATGTGTGCCAGTGTGTGTGTGCGGATACAAATTTTTGTCGACGATTTCGGGAACACGGATCAACCGATTTGTATAATTCAAAAAACATTCGATTCGTATTGATAAGGAGACATGCTGATTAGTTTTTGGCATATGCAGGTCTAGCCGTTCTGAAGATACGGGGCAAAAAGTGCCACAAACGGTAACTCAGTTTTAAAGAGAACGGAGCGCCCGATTTTAATAATTCAAAAATCATTTTACTTGTATTGACAAGATGAAGAACTTATTAATTTTTTAGGACAAGGCAGGTCTAGCGGCTTCAGGGATCAAATAAAAAAAGGTAAAAAATGCCATTTGTCGGTTAAATATGATCATTAGATATAAACACATCAAATTATCAGATATTTTATAGAGATTTTAGTAGTAAGTTTGAATTTTGTTTACATTTCTATGATTTCTGTACCAATGTTTATCAGTTAGACTGCGATGCGGCACTTACGCGCTTCGATATTTCTTCTCTAAAATAACAACTCAGCACGATTGCTTCAAAAAAAAAAGTTCAGACAAATTCAGAGTATTAAAAACATATAGAAAAATATAAAAAAACCTTAAATTTTTCAAAAAACTCAAAATTTTCTTTTCCCTTTGAAAAGTTTTTAAAGGATTTTTAAAATAAATAATTTTTTTTACGGGATGTCTTAACGATTTACCTTTAGGCACGATGCCACGCACCACAAGTTTAATTAGTTGAAATCCTAAGACAAAATAAATATTTCATCTTTGGTGATTGAAAGTGTCCACCAAACCAACAATGCAGCAATCTACTTCTACCCCTAAGCAAAAATATCGAACGTTGGCAAGTTGGCCATAGAAATATTTTATATTTCAACCCTTCCCGATCGGAACATAAATACAAATACTCATATCTTATCTGTTTCCTCTTTATACGGCGGGCGTCGGATTTTCTATTGTGACTCCTAGCAATATGTAATCCTAAAGAAAACTTCCTACAGTCGCTGGATTTATATAAGGAAAATACCGAAAACTTGTATGAAAAAATAAATATGATGTGACATACGATAGCCCGATGATATTGTGTGGAGTAGACCATTGACGTATGAAATTATAACAACTTGGTATTTATAGTGCATTTTATAGATATATTTAAGTTTTGCATTGGTTAAATAATATAGCTACACTTTCGTAAAATTCATTTAAGAATAAAAATAAGACACTGGATCTTTTTGGCCCCTGGCGGTCTTTTTTTACTTCGCCTATGGATAAAAAAGTACCAGTTGAAATTTTTTTGAAAAACACATTCAACATTGATAAATTATATAGCTACACTTTCGTAAAATTCCTTTAACAATAAAAATAAGACAATATTAATTAGTTGGGAGTTTTACTGAACATAGTCAGATAGTTGTTTGTTTAATGTGTGATATTTGTTGTGATGTAATTGATTTGGTTTTCCCCGACCTACCCTACCTAATGATTGTGTTTTTGATTGTGAAGAATTGTTTATTATTAAGTAACTATAATTAAGTATTAATATATATTATCATCATTATTATTTATCTATTTAATAATAAATCACCATTAGTTAAAATTAATTGCAATAAATTGACTTTGCTTTATAAATTCTTTACATCAATTTTTAATTAATTAAGTAAATTTGCTTCGTTTTTTTAATTTGTAATTCTAATAATTTGTTATAATAGTACAACATTTGAGACCAAAATTGGATAAACTATATGTGTATGTAAACCAAAAGCTTTTCTTTCACCGAAATTAAAATTTGACATTAAAAACCATTTAATGAGATTCGATAAGTACCTCTACCTACTAATAATGATAGGATTTTCGAGACGATCATCCAAGACATTTCTTTAGAACTAGCGGCAAAATTGCATATTTTTTTGTCTACGGTTTTCCAAAAATGTTTAAAAGATTTTGAAAACTTAAACGCCTTTTGAAAAGATATCAGTTGGAAATCGTTATGATTAGTTTTTGTTAAAGATCATAACGTGCCTCATAATTTTTTTTGCGAAAAGAATTTACCAGACTAGGTCTTTTGTCTGGGTATGTCGGGCTAAATACAGACTAAAACCTCTGCTTTTCTCTTGCCTCATGCTCCCATGGAAACCACCGTTAGGCATTACTTTATGGGGGGAGGCACATGAATTCTATAAACTCCACTCTTAAATAAACTTTTGTTCTAATTGGTCCCATTTCCGAAAGGATATGTGCAATTAATTGTTGAAAATTCTGTTTTACGATTTTTATGAATTTTTGTTAGGTGATAATAGATTGAAGGTAGAACAGAATGCTAAAATATTATAGGCTTACAAAAGTGGTTTAATTATAAAAAAATCAATGAAGTTTAGAACAATGGATCGTGTCGTAGTTTTTTTTTTGGTAAATCTTAATTCTTGATTAAATCGATACCTTCACATATTGGGAAGGTTTTGCAGTTTGTCTTGAGACAAATTTACACCTATTCAGTTAAAATATTATTTATACATTAATGGTGTATATCTTATAAATATATTATTTATTATATAAATATATTAATATATTATAAATTTATTAATAAATAATAGGTGTATCATGTGTAGGAAAATTTGATTGTACGCCTCTGTTTTTCCGCCCGCGTTCTCGGGTTACCCAACAATAAACTATCGCTCCCACATATATACCGCGCTTTGTATTGCTTTTATCAATATTTGTAGATACCAGAAAATACGATATTAATATATGATATTTGAAAAATCGACTACGTGATATTCGAGAATGGTAGTTATTTGTAAACTTCTCGACGAATACTATATTTCATGATGCTGGAAATTTGATGATGAATAGATGATATTGCAATATGAAATTAATTTTTGGGAGTGAAATTAAATATTGTTATGCATATGTAAAATATATTGAATATTACTGCGCGGTATAAAAAAATATAACGTTAAACGATTTAGTGTTAGAAGAGCAACTAGGTGTTTGAATTGATTTTATTATCAAATGAATAAAATATTAACTGGTAGTACATTTAAACAAAATTGCAATTGAGATTTTTTATTACAGTATGTTCTAATTATACTTGGTGGCTGATTATAAAATTAACTTGTTTTAGGAAAAAAAAATTAAATCAATTATCAAATAATTTTTCCTGTCAATTTAAATGTTGCCGTGAAATTTGAAACAAGAATTTCAATATTTTACATATTGCTATCTGGATTTTATTACTAACTGTTTTTAGTTAGAAACTAAGCTTTCTAACTCAATTATCTATAGCAAAATACAGAAACTTCTGAATTTAAGCATTCCCGTGGTCTAGTGCTTATCGGTTTGATCAGAAGGTATCAGATTGGTTACCCACCTCAGACAGCCTGATGTCAAGCTGACAGTTACATCAATTTGTACCAGAATTATAGATTGCAATATGTTCTCACACAATGTGAAAAAATACATCAACTAGAGTTTGGCCAACCGTTGGGTTGCTTTCTAAAAAAGCTGCGTTGTTCATAAAATGATCACAACAGTTAATAAGACTTTTAAGTTGTAGCCGCTGTTCGAATAAATGCATAAAAAAAACTTTTGTATTCTGATCAAAGAAATTATTGCATGAGCAATGCCTAGGACATTTTCAGTGACGTCAGTAATAATATTGATTTGCTCTGCAGAACATTGATTGAAACTAAAGCCCAAGATGTGTTATTATATATTTTTCATTTCAACACCATTCAGAACGATGTTATATAATCAGTTTTTATTGCCAATATTTAGCCATGTGTTTCAAGAAAATCATCATGTGGTTGATCATGCTCTTTCTGATGATGTTGTATTAGATATCAGATATTTTCAATAGTAATGTGAAAATATATGGCAGCAAAGCACCAAAAGCCTATTTTCACTTGAAATCTCAAATCAAAATCTGATGTCTTCTGTGCTGATACCAAAACCAGTGATTGTTCCAACACATTCTAAGCATAGAACCATGGTTGAACTTATGTACTTTAACTACTAAATATATATTTGAGACATGTGTACAATATGAGTTACCAGCCAAACTTGAAAATTCCACCTATTATGCTTATTATTATGCTTAAATTGGTTGATAAGATAAACCACACATGATTTAAATTACTTTGGCCACAGGCCACAGCATATTTTTAGGCAGTCTTTCGTCAAAACGAATTCAATTTTCAACGTCGTTTTCACCACGATTCCCCAACATAAATTTCTATTCCACCTCGTCCACTTAGTTTTTGTTCAATTTTGTCAGTTTCACCCCTTCGAACATATGAGTAGATATAATGTTCGCGAAAAGTGCACTAGCAGTCGCGATGATGTATACTCGCATTTCAAACGTGTCACGAGAGCGCAGGAAACGGCTTATATTGGTTATAGACACATACCATATCGAGATTCATCTTTTGGGGTTGATTCACAAAATCCAGCGAATTCCTGTTACTACTCTCAAAACGACTTTCTGATATGACATATTTGTGATATCATATGTCAAGGATTTAACAAATGCGTCGTTGGCGGAATAGCATCATAACTCACGTATTGAAATCTACACCTGTTGGATGATAGATGAGGTTTGTTCTTGTAGACTTATGACACAGTCGTCTATAATATTCAAGCTTCATAAATTCTTCAAAGTAAAAATTCTACATTTTAACATTTAACTTTATCAAACTCTTGGAAACTATGTATTGGTCAATCACTCATTAACTAAAACATATTAATGAAAAAATATGATGCACTACTATATTAATTTTCCATTAATTCAATATGTAACATTGCACGGCAGCATCCATTGATTTTTCCATCGAGATAACAGTTTTTATAAAAATGTATGCAAATTAAAATAAAATCATGAATAGCAAATTTCTGAAGTCTTTCTCCTGTCCTAGTTTTTTCTCCGTTTGCATATGCATAATGTTATTTTTTCTATTACGTAAATTTGTTATATGTGCTTTGTGAATGTCTGGGGCATTGCTCTGTACGAATCAGAAGCATGGATTCTAAGAAGTGCCAACAAAAACTATCTGGAAAGTCTTGAAATGTGGTGCTGAAAGCGAATGGAAGTAACTAATGAAAAAGTTCCGAGAAAAGTGTTCGAGAAAAGGACTCTACTGAAAAGAGTGTCTTTTCATACATCATCCAAGGTAAAATAGAAGAAAGGAATGGAAAGAAGAAGAATGTAGATGATTGACGACTTACGCGAGAAGAGACAAGACAGAGAACTGAAAGCCGAAGCATAGGACCAGAAAGCATGAAAACAGATGTTTGGGAAGTAAAATACGTAAGAAACTTATAAAAAAGGGATAATAGTAGTATAAAATGGTAATGGTTATAATAGAAAAGGAAAGATTGTGATGCTCTCAGACCGTGGACCTGCCTTCGAGCAAATTTTATTAATTATCAAGTGCTTTGTGCATTATTCAATTTGTTGCACCAAAAGCTTAAATTCTAAAATTAGAATTTTAATGCTGTTTATATTTCATGTAAATTTTTTTTTTAATTTTTACGTGTAACTAAAATATTTCATTGCAGTTGATTTTGCAATCCAACTCTGTCATACGCATTTATTCTCTAAATTATTAGACCAGATACGATTTTAAAAACTGCCCATATAAAATATGGATCAAACCCTAAATTTTAAAAACTGTCCATATTAATGGGCCGATTCTGCAGCATTCTGTATAACAGACCAATGTTTTGGCAAGGCCATGTTACGCTCCAACTTCCATACATTATGATACTGAATCATACGGAATATTATCAAAATGTCATGTATTTGCTGTGCATTCAGGCGTTTTACACATAAACTGCAACGCCACTCGTATGTTATGAAGCTGTGTCGGAAAAACCCTGTTATCTAAGATCGTTTTTTTGACATTTGTGCGGATTCTAGGTTAGGTTATCTTTCTGACAACATGAGAAAAATGCCTGACTGCATAGCAACCACTTGGCTTTGGTCAAATTTAGTATGGAACGTTATTCATAACATAACATTCCCACAACAATGGTCCATACATATGGATCGATAATCCTAATTCTAAAAGTCTTATTCAGACCTTCAAAAAGTAGATTAAAAGAGGTGGTCAAACGTTTTGTTCTTTATATCTTTATGGAATAAAATTGCCTTCTACATTAGTAAAAATTATTATAACAAGTTGCTATAAGCAACGACATATTCTAACAAGTTGTTCGAAAACAACCGAGCTGATCAAGGAATTTGAAAATATCCTTTGGAACTTCACTTTTTGATTAATCACTCTATATTTTACACTCATATTTACAAGATTTTTACCAATTTTTATAAACAAATCAATTGTTTAAAATAAACATTAAATATTCTATTATATATCCCGAAATCAAATGATGACCTCAGCAAAGTCGACATCAATCAGTCGGTGCATTAAAACGTCAAATTGAAATAGTGTTACCGATCAGCATACGTAATAAATTCATACCTACATTCATATATATTTCATAGTTCGAAGGGTTCTATATTCGAGTTTTCACTTAACCCGTAATAGAAACGCGATTTTTTATATATTCGCCTGTCAGATCATTCCTTATTTTTATGTGTTTGCATGAGCTGTGTGAAACCCTCATATATGCCGAATGTTTGTATATCCGTGCGGCCGACTTGATAAAATATGTAACGCATATCCCATACGGCGGTTTTGTGGAGGTAAATATGGGCATATATCACCAGATCATATACCAATATCCATCCATATAGAGACAAATATAGGTTTTTGCGCTTGTTTAATATTTATATATATATATATATATATATATATATATATATAGCACATTGGTTTAGTCAATTATACGTGGTAGTATGAATTTCTGCTCCATTATGCAATTAAATTCGCATTTTTCTAATAATTATGGTTTTGTATTAAATTCCGTAAAAAAATAATATATTTTCATGAGTTTCATGCTTTTGCATTATTCAACACAAAATAATTCAAAAAATCCCAGACAATTTAAAACTATGCTTGCGGAACAAATTAATACTTAAAAACACAATATAAACTTTGTTACCCGATTGTACTACAATTCGAATAAAATTTATTTAAACAAATTATAGAAGGATCTTTATTGTCTATTTATATCAATGGAACTATAAATAAACGCAATGAACTCAATACGTTATACGATTCAAATCTCTTTTATTTAGATAGTATTTCCAAATTTCTCACAAAACAATAAAAATGTCGCGCAAAGGATTTGCAATTAGTTTCACACATGTGTAGAATCTTGGTAAAAATATTTAAAAAAAATCTTTTCTTTATTATGTCTTCAGCCAGCTTATGGACCACATATATATTACACACTATCTATTTGTGATTTTGAAGTTGTATTCTGTGAAATATTGTTTAATTACAAGTTTAATGTTTATATTACATAGTATAGTGCTTTACCATATCACAGGATATGGCAATAGAATATCATCGGCAATAGAATTTTCTATTTATCTACATACATACTACAAACACTCATACACACACACATATCCATTTTTTCTAAGGTATGCCAAAATGTTCAGGAACCTCTAGAACGTGGAGATATGCAAAAATATTTATTTTCAATTTTTGGCCCATTACTATAACTATGAAAAGTTGATAGTGCAATAGTGGTCCCTATTGCCCCCTTGGTGCTGGCTGTCGCTTTTTACCTTGTCTAATTGATAAAGTTAATACAGTGATAAATTAGCTGGGAATTTCACTAAACATAGTTCGATAGTTGTTTGTATAAAATGTGTTATTTGTGATGATATAGTTTGATTGGTGTTCATAATATAATTGCTAAAAGTGATATTGGACCTTTGTGTCGGGATCTACCTTATACTAGTGTAGTCTGTAACAATGTTCTGCAGCATATTTTCAAAATAAATTCGAAAAATTACTTATAAAAGTTCTAGCCAAAAGCAGTATTTATTTGAAGTATTCATTAACACAATGCAAATATTATTAAAAAGTATTGATTCCTTCAACATAATACCCATTTATTACCTATTACATTCGATTTTCATTCTATAACGATTTCCTTATGAATAATAAACTTTTTTTGTCGATTCGGATACATCTTAGCCCTCTCATCAAGAACCATTGTAAACAAAAATAGTCTGCGCCCCTCTTATCTTTCATCGAATTAATAAAAGGAATACTCATGTTGAATCCAAGGTTCGAACATCTTTACAATAATATTCAATGAGATTGAACGGCTACCCTCTATTTATAATCCGAATCTCATTAATTTCAATTTAATCTTTTGCAGTGGCATATCCGCGTTTTATCTCCCGCCGTCTCGTCTCACCTTCCAGAATCGTTTTGCTCGACATAAGATGAGAGCCGATTTTAATGATATTATTTAACTTTTCCCGGAGAGCTGAGAAATTATTATACATTTACACCGCTTTGATCCGGAAATGTCGCATTGCATTGCGTTTGTTCGAGCGATTAATTTTTGATTTATTAAGATGCTCGCTGGCTGATTTTATATATTCGAAATTGAAATAATTAATAAATATTGGCAAATACAAACACTCACAGGTAAAAATGTCCATCTAAGGTCTATAGTAACCTTGTTAGGAATTTGTTAATAATATTTGAAAGTAGAGGGGGTAAACATATTAACCGGCCATCACCTTGATTCCCACGACGTTGCTATCAGGAAATAAATGGCGATGTTTGAAAATCCATAACAAAAGTAATTTCTTCGTTATTAATTTTTTTGATTGTGAATACTATTGTCCAGTTCACGAGACCCTCATATAATTTTTAACTACACGTAATTTAATTGTTTGACAAGTTTTAATGTAATTTTTAATTTAAATTCAACAATTTTTTCGTATAACATCTATATAAATGTTTACATGTGTTTTGTATAAGTGATATAACTTTTAGTTTGTTTTTGAACAATTTTGGATTTTTTTTTAAACTGAAGTGAAAAATAAATACAAGTGACATTTAACGAGATCTTTTCCTCCCCCACAAAATAATTTGTAATTTTTTGTCAAACTCTCTCCCCCCATCCTCCTTTAAAGTTCACGTATTTAGTGGACGCCTTTTGCAATTTGCGTTTCTTCGTCGGTCATCACCAATGTGGAATTGTATTGATTTTTAATAAACTTTTTCTAACTGAATAAAATATATTAAAAACCTCATCGATTACAAAAAATTACAAAAGAAAAGTGTACGCGTAAGATTCACACGCGATTGAAGTAAAACTGTTCTGCTATCGTACGAGATGGCATTGAAGTTAAAAATAAATACATCATACATCAATTTTGAATAATGTTTCTTAGTAATATGGTAACTCTCAATATGCACATGTTTTTTAATATCAAACATTATACATATTTATATAATAATGAATTACAAATTATATATTTAAAATAGCATTTTTATAATATTTGAAAACAATAATGCAATTAATGTCATACTTCAAATATGACATGATCGGTTTGTCATTGTAATTAGCATTTAGAACTTGAACTTTAGAGAAATTGCATTAGGTAAATGAAGTAATTGCTGAAATAAATTCTACAATATTCACGTTTACACAGTGGACAGCTTTACTATAACAATCTTGAATAATTCCCATTATGAAGTATATCTGTACATAAATGATACACAGCTGCACAAGCTATTGTTGTGCTTGATTTCTTGTGTGATAAATCTGAATATCAATTCATTCTTCATTATTTATATTTATTTTTAAAAATATGCAACTTTGTAATACTTTACAATCAGGATCAGTAAAATGAAATCGTAAGCTTTGGTATTTGAACGAGAACGGTTGTTTCACTTGTCTTGTAATTAACATACATTTATTGACTATTTGTTTTTTTGACTATTTCGCTTGCGATACAGTCTCATTCTTTGAGCAGCTGTGGTATGTGTCTTGCCTATCAAAATAATTTCTAAAAATATATAGTAACCACGAATAATACAAATTATTGCAATAAACTTTACAACTTTACATACTTACCTTACTTTATACAATTAAAGAACCCTCTGACGCCACACGACGACCAATCGCAATCGACTCGTATAGAAATGATATCATCGAGAGCGAATGACGAATCATTGGCGTAACGCTCTTCCGTTGCATTTTTACATATTTACACCCTAGTCGCGCCTAAAAAAGTTTTACTTCAAAAATATTAAAATGTCATAACATATTGTTTTAATGTCCTCTGACCCCGAAGCTTACCCTGACCCCTGAAGCTTACTATTTTGCCACAATAGCATATATCATTACATGTGACTATTTTTTATGAAACCCAAACATAAAATTTTTAATTTCATCTGACTACTGCCGAATAATAAATCTGCATTACGCGCGATTTTCTAATCAAAAATGACAAAACACGATTTGATCGAAAGTGTCCTATAATAGAAAAAGTTCGTCGAAGTTTTTATGCATACGATGATTTGTGTAATGCTTTTCTCGGCTCGCGCTGCAGGCGAGTGCGAGCGGGAGAGCGTCCTCGCCGACCGCCCTGCCAGACGGAGACGAGAGAGGGCTAATGACGCGTTATACCGAATTTGCATGCTCAGTAGGAAGAGAAGCTAATAAAAAACGTCAGCGTTGTTATTTTGTTTGATTTGTTCTGCATTCGCTTAAACGGGACATTTCATTCTTAAATTTCTTTCAATAGAGAATTGAAATATTGCTTATTTTTCATCTGTGCACATGGCTGACTTTTGTATTTTCCGGATTATATTAGACTGGGATAAAGTGAGAGAAAGAGCATCCCGCTCCGGATTATGGCTGATGGATATTCGTATTTTCGAATATATTCATCTCGGGTTCATACTTAAAAGCTTTCTTATTGAATATTCGCATATGGAAAAATAGATTTATTTATGCCAGCGAAAAGAGAAATGGATTTTATGCCTCACAAGTCCATAGCTTTTCCAATATTTTTCCGAACTACGCTCGATTTGCGTGATTACTTTTATAGTCGCACATATTCAAATGTATATTTTTATTATTAGTACTTTTATAGATATTGATATTATAACGTTAATGTGATGAAATTCAGAAAAAGACATTGGATCTGGTATCTGAGGATATTGTATTCCTGCTATGATCATAACATTGTATCAAATGCCTATTGCTTGCAGCATCAAACTTATAAAAACGTATAAAAACACATAAATAACTTCCCGTGGGGTAAGTTATTGTAATCGTCCAAAAAATGAAATTGAAAATTATTGCATATATAAATATGCAAAAAATGGCAGTTTTTTAGATAACTAAGCATCTGATTTGAATGATTCAAAACAGTTTCTGCTTGTGTTAAAGAAAAAAATGCTTTTGTTATTGTTTTTTTTTCAAAAATTTTTTTTTGTATATCGAAAACAATTCGGATTTTAATTTTAATTCTGGCTAAAGTTCTAAAGCTCACTTATATACTATAAATAAATAATTTTAACTTTGCAATCCAGTTATATAATTCTTATAAACAAGACAATGTTACAGTATTTATAATAATCTAATTGAAAACATTTAATACTTCTCGAATATTTCGTTAGGATACGGGAAGTTCCAGCAATTTGCCTCAAGGCATGATGCCATACACCACTAGTTTATTGCATTTGGATTATCATATTTAAATCAGCTTGTTTCAATATTATCTTGGCAAGACCAAAGTATCCTGTTTATCTTAATATTTTAATAATAATAAGTAATCAGTTTATAGCATTGTATGAATTTTTAAAATTTTTATAATGTATTATAAATCTATTCCAAGATTAATCGACCATTTCGCCACAATTAGCTTAACATATTACAACAATATCTGAGAACTCGGGTCATTTTTGACTATTTTTGTTACACCATATTTTACAATATTCTTATATTTTAGGAATCTTTAAAGTTTACCTTTGTATTATTTTTATTGTAATATCTATGTTTATGTATCTTTCTATGCTTATATTGTAATCATTTTGAATTGTTAATAATTTCGAATCGATTATAACACATTTTATGACGTTAATTTAGACGTGGCTTTGAAACGTGATGAAAACCTTCATTATTTGTAAAATAATCATTATTTGGTAGATCCCTTGTAATTAGTTATTTTTATGATGACTATTTATTTATAATTTATTAGAATAACCATTATTTAATAGATCACATTACTGTAATAGTTTCTTATATTGATATAACATTTCAATATATTTTTTATTAACTTCCCCCTGAGTTAACTATAGTAATCGCAAAAAAATCGAAAATAAATTTTTTTACATATCTTTACGTTTGAAGATCTCCTGAACATTTTGGTATACTTTAGAAAGTATTGATTTATGTGTTTGTGCGTGTGTATTTGTATATGTATGGATACAATTTTTGTCCACGATTTCTGCACACAGAATAACCGATTCGAATGATTCAATCAATATTCGATTAAACTGCGAGATGTATTGATTAATTTTTGGTTAAGGTATGTCCAATAGTTTCCGAGATACGGATCTAAAAACGAAAAAAATAACAGCTATTGAGAAAACGGAGCATCTGATTCTGTTGATTCATAAAGTATTTTACTTGTGTTGAAGAAATGAAAAATTTGTTACATTTTTGCGAAGGCAAGTCCAATAGTTTTGGAGATGCAGGAAAAAATTGCAAAAATTGAAGTTTGTTGGTCAAATATGATCTTTAAGAATCATTATTATTACTTCATATACAAATCGAATTATTGGTAAATAGATATATAGGTATACAGGAATACAGGTAGACAGGTAGACAGGAATACAGGTAGAAAAGTAGAAAAGAACAAAAGCAGACAAATAAGCAGATTGTGAATTATAACTGTTTGACTGGTAGGCAGGTAGACAGTTAGACATGTAAACAAGTAATTAGGTTAAAAGTCATTATTGAAACATGAACACAGAATACTGAAAAGCTGATTGGCAGATGGACAGACAGACTAATGAAGAAGTGAACAGCCAGGAAGGTGAAAAGGTAGACAGGTAAACAGAAAGACGGGAGTAACTGTTGAAAAGTAGGCGGGTAGACAGACAGATAGGCAGACACAGGTAGAAATTCAGAAAAATGTATGGTTAAATCGATTTTTACACGTGCCAGGTACATGAGGCCAAATGTCACTTGCAAATAGGTTTATATATACAACTATTAGAAATAAGTTGATAAATGTGGCAATGTGACGAACTAAATATATACATTTTGTTACAATTGTACAATTTTACCCGTTTAGGAGAAAAATGATTGTGATATATAGATATGAGGATGGACAATCGAATCATATTAATAATTATACAATTAAAAAATAAAGATCCACCTGTACTTTAATAATGTATTTAAATCGATCCTCACTATTTTTACAATGTCGATGATATTTTTGAAACCAGATGGCGCCCTTCACACAGTCTTATGAATCCAGACTCCTGACATGTCAAATGTATAAAAACTCGGATGAATTATTATGATAGATATTTTTTCTCTCGGGAATAGCTTTTCTTTGATATACGCACAAATATAACCCGCTCTTGTAATACCAGGAGCTTAACAGCTTCTCAGTCAAGAAGACATAAATAACATTAAATATATCATAAACGCCACATTGCTAATCACCTCTTTCAAAAGAATGATCAAAAGCCAGTTTATGTAATTCTGTCAAATACAAATATCATATGGGCTTCAGATTAATTAAAGATACGTTCCTTCGGAGTGTTTCGAGAAAGCTACTAAATCTTTTTTATTTCCTCTGGCACAAGAACCATATTTTTGGAATTACAATAATTAAACGACTAGTTATGACTTGATAAGATCAACACATTTTTTTTGGTACGTATGCTTGAATATTAATGATTCTTACGAATCAGAACCAAACTGGTAAGAGAAATTTATTTTCCCAGATAGCTCAATGTCAAGTCAGTACTAGGTTCTACTATGCAAGTTCTAAAAACGGAGTTATAGTTATACAAATTAACTTATTAATATATTTTAAATTACCTGTTAATTAACCGTTTACGGTAACTTATGCATATAAAATATTTAGTATGAGTTTTCTTTATAAATTTTCATATAATTTAAATGTTTTAATATAATATAATATAATATATAATATAACATATAATTTTAAAAGTTTTTTTTTGTAAAATAAAATAAGTATAAAGTTGGAATGATGACTTATTGTGTTTATTCAAGTTGAGGTATTATAATCAATTTATTTTGTTATATTATCGTAAATTTAGGAAACCTCAAATTTTCTTTTTTCAAAAATTTAATCTAGTTATAATAAATATGGGTACTATGAAGTTTATAACAAGTAAAAATGCAAGCGTTTTTAAAGATTTGTTTCACCTTTTTAAATTGGCAGAAATTATTACCTTATTAAAATGTTGAGTAATTATTTTTTGTATTCTGATTTAAAAGCAATTACTCACTCAATTTCAAATAAAATACTTGAATAATTATTATTCAAACGTAAAATTTAAGATTTAGATTCGTTACATAAATATATTATAAACTTTTAGCATTTAGCTTTGTCGTATTTAAATTTTCGCTTTTTAGACTTTTTTAAACAGAAAATTTTATTTTATAAGTTTTATTTGTATAATTTACAATATTATACAACTCCTAAACATACTAGTGCGGACCTTTAATTTGAAACATTTCTGTTTAGTGTCTGGTAAAATATTAAAATTAATAAAAAATTCTAAAACTAAATGTTTAACTGTTTTAGTTGATTACCAGTTCTAATTTATGATGTTGTTTTAGTCAAAAGATACTAATCACTATAATGTGACAAGTTATTAATAAGAAAATAAGGAATACTTTTACTGAGACACCTCAGTACGTATGATAAGGCCGTATCAAAAAATTTATAAAAAATTATATGATAAAACCCATTTTTATTAAAAAACTAGTGGTGTGTGATGCCTAAAGGCAAATTGTTGGAACTTCTGTACTGCAATTTAGAGTTTTGACATTATGAATTTTTAAAACATTTTTGAAAATTTTAAAAACAAATTGAAAGAAATTGACTTTTGAGAATTGTGATTTTTTTTTCAAAACTCTAAATATATTAAATTGGACCCAGTCCCTGCGTATCCTACGACGCTGACGACTTATCAAGACGAAATATTGAAACGAGATAGCGCCGCGCATCGAATGTTTTTTGAATCATTCCAATCTGTTGATCCGTGCGCCCGAAATCGTGGACGAAAATTTATATCCGAACAGACATACTACATACACACATAGACACACACGCTACACAAACATTATTTTTGTAAAGGCTTGTTAGAATGTTCAGAAAGTTTTGAAAAGTTAAGATATGCTAAAGATATAACTTACCCTGCGAGAAAAAAAAATTAAAATATCATGATTTATAATAAATTTCTATGTTAATAATGACGCTTCACTATAAAATGATTTTTTCTTTCTTTTTTTTTATTTCCATATAAATTACAATCTGTCTTCAAGTGACATTCAGTAATTAGATTGTTGGTATTAAAAATGGATGCTTAAAAGGATACCCAGTAGTAAACCTTTTAGTTATGATATGTAACAATTATGGCAAAATACTCATAAATATAGATACTATAAATATAGATATGACTATAATTACATATACATATAAATAATTCCTACATAAACTAGCTTAACTTATTCTGTTAATTCGAGTAATCATTGTCTTTTTAGACTGTGATTATATGTGGTATTGTACAGTTCGTTTGCTAAGACGTTGGGGTGACTGCTTATTTTTGTTTCATAGTTTTGTGCTATTTTGTTTATCTCTTCATTTACTGTGTTGACGTTTGCGTCATTTTTCCTTTCTGATTTGTAATAATTGTTTCAGAACTATATTATGAAAAATACGTATTGTTTTAATATAGTATTTTATTTTCTTTTTCGACGAATTTGATGCAATTATCTTTGGGAATATGCATGCATATATATATATATATATATATATATATATATAATTGTAAACGAATAAAATATATGTATTAACGATGGCCATTTGGTTATACGAATGCGCATGGTAATTTGTAAAGGTATTTATATCTCCATATTAAAACATCAAGCGCTAAAATCAATCACGGCGAATTAATATTTCCCATAATAAAAATCAATTAGAGGCACAACCTCACCTCACACTCGGCCCGTACATGCGAGTGCGAAAGGGCTGGTGAGTGCATTGCAACGATATTTTAGCGTTCTGCGATAATAAATAAATGAACGAGCGAAGAAAATAAAAGTGATGCGAAACAAAGAATTGAGTAATAACAAATCTTTCTTGCTCGTCTTGGAAAAAAATTAAAACGACTCGAAAATACAATAAAACGATGCGAGAGAACGCGGACAGAATTGATTTGCGGCGATTCGCATTGGTCACGTCTGTCGCGGGCTCGGATCCTCGGATCGGGCCGGGTTCTGGCTCACGCGACATGAGCACATTTCTTATCAATTTCTGCACCTTGTTAACCTCCGACATCCGACGAAAGAACGGTCGCGGAGCGAAGCACCTCTTGTGCGAGCACGCTGCAACGCGCCGAGCGGGACCACTATTTCATTAAAAACGCCCGAAAAAAACTACAGGGACAAGTTCATTGAATTGTTGATATACATTCCTTTTCGAATGAGTTATAAGCAAATGCTCATCAACAAATTATTATATGTACCAAAAAGCAAAATTTATGTTATTAGTTTTATAAATATTCTGATAGGGGTTTTAAAATATGTTTGTTTATTATGATGTGTAATAATTGGAGGGAGTGGAGATTAAAGTTCCGCGGGTAAAAAGGTGCACTACCAATATCTTAGAAACAAGTAAGGAGTTTCCTAACGACAATATTTGAAGGAAAAGTAGAAGAAAAAGATGTGTAACCAGCTATCTTCTCAAATCAACACAATTTTTTTTTTTGTTGTTAGTTTTTTTGGTTGAGGACACTGTTGTTAAGTTTACGAGACCTTAATGGAACTTTCAAGTATACGTTCTCTAATTGTATTATTAGATGTATTAAATGTAAGATGTAATTTTAAGTTAGATTCAATAAAAGTTTTTAAATAACCTCTCTCTATGTCAGCTTACATGTGGATGGGATCAAAAGGACTAACTGAACCTTCACCCTGGCAAAGGAGTAAATAATAAAAAATAGTACATAACTATGGCATGGCGTGCCTTGAAGCAAAATGCTAAAACTTCCCGTAACAAAAATTAAAATTAAAAACAAATTTAATTTTAATTCCTTTTTAAAACTTTGAAAAAAGATTTTTGAAAATTTGGAGTTATTTGAAAAAATCACTTTATTAGGAATTTCGTTTTTTTGATGTTCTGAATTTGTTTGAATATTTTGAACTTTTTCTCAAAGCCATCGCGCTGCGTAGCTGTTCTAGAGACAAAATTTCGCGCCGCTTTTTTATCTAACAAATATTGGTGCGAAATACATAGAAATGTAAGCAAAATATGCGCTTATCATTAAAATCTCTATAAAATTCGATAATTTGATGTTTAATGATCATTTTTGACCGCCAAATGACTTTTTTTTTCTTTTTTATTGGATCTCCGAAACCGTTGGAGCAGTCTTCTCAAAAATTTAATCTGTTTTTTGTGCGTCAATACAAATAAAATGTTTCTTTGAAGCTTTTGAAGCTGTCTCGTATCTGCAAAACGGCTGGATCTGCCTTTGCCAAGAACTCATCAGAAAGCAATCGATTGATCTCGACATTGTCAATGAAATTTTGTATTCGCGCCTAAGCGCACATATAATTTTTTTTTTCTAAGTTATGTCAAAATGTTCAGAAGCCTTCGAAACGTGAAGATATGCAAAAAAATTATTTCAAGATATATCGAACAGATATACTTAGTAAGTACCAAAGCAAAACTGATGCTAGTAGATAGAATTCATAAATAAACTTGTTTATTATGTTTAACAATTCACATTTACAATAAACATTTCAAATTTGTTTGTTTGTTCTAATAAATTAACTGCATCGCTTTGAATAAATAGTGTGCAAATTAATAAGTAAATCATATGTAAAAAACAATAAGCCGGATACTTTAAATTAACTAACAAATTAAAATCAAGTTATAAATTAATGTAAAATGCACAGAAATAATAAATATATAAGTATTTCTATATCCAAAGTAGATTCGAAAGATCGCAAATTGTGAAATTGTGTAATAAGTCACTTAAAATTTGCAATATTAGTTCTATATTTTTTTATACTTTCAATATTAAGTGAAATGTTTTAAAGCCAACTTATCATTTCTTGATTTGGACAATATAATGAAAATTAAAAGGTAAAGCATTGGTTGGAATAAATGGGATAAGCTCTAAAAATTGAAGTTATCTAATATCTCTACATTTGTTTCTTTTTATATTTATATCTTTGTGAACTTGAGATTTTGATTCTTACATAATTGCAATAAAGCAAAATATTATACGTGTCTTGTATCTTCAAATGTTATTTTATTTGAGTAATTTTTATTTCATTATCTAGTTCTAACAATAAGACAAAAGTGGGCTACTTTTCGTGCAGATCAGAGAACGTTTGCCAGATTTTTTATGGAAGGAACGCTTTATCACAAACATTAGATAGAGAATAAAGCAGTAAGAATTCTTTTTCATTCTTGACCTTGTTGACCCTATCGATGTATTTAAGTTGTGATGAAAAGAAATAATTTTGCCACCCGTTTATTTCTCACTGACTGACAGGGAATTACATCACTGACATAACGCGAAAAGTCATCGTAAATCAAGTTCAACGAAGACAGGGTTCCATCGTCCGAGAGGTCCTTATGACCGCATATGACGAAATAAATGCTAATTTACTTTTAGTGCCAACAGTTGTTTCGAAATACCAGCGCTCCCGCGGGCTAAACGATTATTAAATATTGGCCGGCTCAAGTCACAAACGGAATGGACGCCCTTTGAACTCGTTTAAAGGTAAAAAATGATCGAAAAATATCGTGGAATGGAATATAATAAAGATAATAAATAATTAAGATCTTATTTTTCTGAATTTTATAAAATGATTATCAACAAACATTTTTTACAAATGAACTATATAACTAAACAGACAAATGAACTATATAACTAACAGTATGGAGGTATGAACGGGTTTGGACATTCGTTCGTTACAAATTATAACAATATTGAAAACAAATAGAAATTTGTCATTGTAACTTTAGCTTAATTTGAAAAATGTATGTATTTTATTATGAACTACGTCAAAATACATAATATGTATAAAATAAACAACTATGGTACTATGATCAGTAAAATCCTAGGTAATTTTTAATAAATGTGTTTTTTACTATATTTCTAAAATTTGTCATTTGTCCCTTTTCAACCCATGGACGGGGTAAAATGGAACAGCCAAGGGGCCAACCGTTGTACCGGTACAACGGTTCAACGGTACAACGTACCAGTACCATTGATATCTACAATTGTACAATTGTGCTGTATAAATAAATAAATAAATAAATAAATAAATAAACAGATCCAATGTTTTATTTTTAATTTTAAATGGATTTTGCGGATAATAATAGCTATAACATTCAACCAATCAAATATATAAGTTTCATGGAGACATTATTTACAAAGATTTTTTATAAAGACACTGTTTTAATTTTAATCTGATATTTTGCCGGAAATATTCATCAGCAGGAATAACTATTAATCAAATTTATTTCTTGTAAAATTGCTTAATTTAATTGAATTCACATTTTTATTCACTATTTTTTTATTGTTAACGCCTTTTCCAGGGTAAAGCTTTAGTTTGACTTTTTTACCCTACCCACGTATAAGCTATTAGAGAGATTATACAAAAACATCTGTTGAATTTAGCTGAAAAATAACAATACTTTTTATAAAACAATTGAATAATGTATATCTGAAAATAATATTAAGGTCTCGTAAACTAAATAACAGTGCTCACAGCCAAGAAAATACTCCTGATCTTCAAACGTGGCCGTTTACGTTCAGATAGCGACATTTCTTAATTTGTGGTGATGACTGATTTTACATCATTTTCCTTCTATATTCAAATATTGTTATTTAAAAGTTCCTATCTTGTCTTTTAGATATTGGTGGTGGACCTCTTTACCCGCGGAGTTTCAAGTCCCGCTCTACCCTATATTCGAAATGGGTTGAAAGCTCAGAGTTTACTTTTTTCACCTATAACAAACAAGGGTGATAAATAATACATTTCAAACTATACCTAACATTGAATTTGTTTAAAACTAGGTGTTAGTGGCATTTTGCTTTCAGGCCAGTTTTGTGAACTTCCTGATATTTGTAATTAGTCGACTTAATCAATAAAAACTGAGAATTAGCTATTTTTTAAATTAGTATGATATATTTTAAAAATAAACATTTTAGTTTTAAATCGCTCACACATACTTTTTCTTTAATTTTGGTGTCAAATGATTTAAAATGACTGCAAGCATCTAAAATTCATAAATTTTTGCGCAAAACCTGTTGTGAAGATTTAACTTAGCTAATAACGTAGGTTTTATAAACAGTTGGTCTTAACTTTGTCTTTGTCTTGTAAGGGTTATTTTCACTTGGAAACATATTGCTATTTATATTTTCTACTGAAAACCAATGTTACTACTGCTTGACATCAGACCGTTCGAGTTAAGTATCGAACCTGGCACCTTTGATTGTAATCTCTTAGCTCTAACCACTAATCTTCGGGAACTTAATAAAATTAAAATCAATAATGGGATTATATAGAGACATATATCACCTTATTTCAATGTTTGTCTTTGCATAAACCGGTTTTACGAATATTTTACCAAAAAGCAAACAATTTGATTCATGCTACAAAAAATAAAAACTAAAACTATATCCCATTTGATATTTATACAAAAAGCGATGCTTGTGCATGGGTAATTTTTGGAATAAATTCTGAACCCGAGAGCAGAGTGGTGCGGATATTGTCCACATTACCATATTTGAGGTTATCAGTTCATAGTATTTCGATATCGTATTTTTTTATAGTTCACATAAATATTTAAAAGTTTTGTTTATATCGAATGGGAGCCGGGAGCCAGTAGCCGAACTCGCGTGGTTTTAATGAGCACACTCTTTCATTCTCTTCTCGACAGAATGGATGAGATAGTGAATTTATTAAAATGACATCAGTTTGGGATAAGATGAATGAATAGATTAAAAAAAAAAGCTCACTATTCAATTCAGTTGAATTTGCACTTGGATATGCTAAGCGTTGATAAATTTCGTTTTCGTTTATGGTTACTAGAAATACATTCAAAGTTAAGTTGTATCTAAGTTAGCTTGGTTAAATTCATAGATAGTGGTGAATGGCATCTTGCATCAAGGCAAATTGCTGGAATTTTCCGTACCTAAAATTAAAATCTTTAAGGAAGATTCAATTTTATTTTAAAACCCTGAAAAAAATAGATTTTTGAGATTCTGCAAAAAATTACATTTTTGGATAATGAGAATTTTGAAGTAAAACTTTTTTAGGTTTGCGACTAGGGTGTAAATCGGTACAAATGCAATGGAAGTGCGTTACGGCATTTTTATATGGGTCGATTATGATTAGTCGTTGCGTATGTGAATAGAGATCTGTCGTTGTATGCGTACCGGCATCAACGTTGTATGCGTACCGATATCAACAAGGAAATCGACATAGATAAATAAACATTTTAAAGTTACATCGTTGTACAAATCTTGATTTAATGAAAAATGCCTGAATTAGAAAAATATTTTACCCTCTTACTTGAAAATAATAAAAGAAATTGAACATTTATTGATTGATTGATTGATTGAACATTAATTAGAAATTATTTCTATATTATTCCTAGGTTCTATAAATCTTTGGGGTTATTAAAATCGAAAATATTTTAAAGAGTGAGATTATATCGCCAGCAAAAAAGTAGAAAAATACCATCAGTCAATAAATGTATGTTAATTTTGATTACTAAAAGTTCTTCAAACACAATTATTACATGATGAGTGAAGTTGCAAAAACAATATTTTTTAGGCGTTGTTTAACATAACCCACTGTGCGAACGAATATTATAGAATTTATTAATCAGCAATTACTTTATTTCTCTAATGAAGGTCCAAGTCCTGAATACTAATTACAATGACAAACCGATCATGTCATATTTGAAGTATGACTTTAATTATTGTTTTTAAATATTATAAATATTTTCAATTCTATTATAAATATATAATTTATAATTTATCTTTATATAAATGTGTATAATGGTTGACACTAATAAATGTGTGCATCACGAGTGTTACCATATTACTAATAAACATTATTCAAAATTGTTATATGATGTATTTATTTTTACTTAAATGCCATCTTGTACAGTAGCAAAAGTTTTACTTCAATCGCGTGTGAACCTTACGCGCACTATTTTTTTATATTTTGAATTATTGTGATAGTGATTTTGAATTTTTAGCTGCGTAGAAACCAAATAGCAAAGCTCGCAAGCGCCGCGTTGCAATCTGACGTGTGAACATTGGTACGGAACCCATAGAAATATACACAAAATTTGTACTTAATATTATAATTTCTTTAAAATATCTTATAATATGATGTGCATATGTCTAATGCCTTTCTAAAAATTTCAGTAAAATGTTTTATGCATTATTCAATTTGGACGCTCCATTCTCTCAAAAATCTTAGGAACGACTAAACCTGTCTTTGCCAAAAACTAATCAGCACGTCTCCTTATCGATAAAAATGAAATGTGTTTTGAAATATTCAAATCGGTTGATCCGTGTTCTCGAAATCGTCGACAAAAAATTGTATCCGCACATACATACTGTTGTTCCCCATTCAGCGACGGTGCCAACAATATGTAGGTTCTTCCTGCTGCTAACATGCTCGTACCGAACTGTGAAAGCGAATCAGTAAAACAGATGAAGACGTTTGATGATTTTATTTATTTCATGACTTCTCGTATACACTAGTACGAAGTAGTATACGTAGTACACTTTACATATAACTTGAACAACTGAATTTAAATATAATTCCATTGATTACCAAATACTAGTGACTCATATTGGCTGAACTATATTGATGTGAACTTATTGAAAACTTGATGACGACTGCTATGAGAATGAATAATGAGTGAACAACGATTTCATCATTTTGTAACTTTAATACTCTTTATCGGAATGACGTAATTCTTTCCAGAACAAAGTTTACAATGTAGTAGGTGTGAGCAACACTAACTGCTTTGTTTGTATTTTGACCGTTATATAGTAATTCATAACTATAAATAAATTTATAAGTTATTAATAATTATTACAAATGTGTGAATACCACTACAATACATACACATACACACACAGTTACGTCCATTTTTTCTAAGATATGCCAGAATGTTCAGAAACCTCTAAAACGTAAATATATATAAAATTCGATTCGATTCTTTTGCGTTCACTATAACTTACCCTATGCGCAGTCAATTATTGCAAGTATTCATGATACATTTCAATCAACTGAATCTTCTAATGTGCATATGCTCAAATAACATGACAATATAATATAACTCACAACAGAATCACTTATGTTCATCTCCCGTCCTTAACCGTAACACGATACTGCCTATATCGTGTTTTAAACTCGCGATCCCTCTTTATGTTTGTTATTTGTGAAATTATAATTTGGATATGCACCCCGAACACGCGTCGCATCTCCTTATACGAAACAGTGACGAAATTGAATAATTACCTTAATTATAACCTTTTAATCTGAGATATCAAGATAATTATGTTTTCGACAGAATATTCTGTTACTAAATTGCACGTAAATGCTTATTAATTATTTGGAATAACGCAACGTTATAAGTACTATATAATTAGTTGCTCGCAGGTTTAATAAGTGATTCTGAATGTTTTTGTTATTTGAATATTATTACATACATAATTTGTGCAAGGATTTTTTCAATCTGTTTATATAAATACGTTATATATGTACCTATATATTCTAATTTTGTTTTTTTTTTCGGAAAATCCAACTTAAAAAATGCGCTACTTTCTCTGTTTACTCGACTTTTTAAATTATGTATTTAGATCATTAGTTAAGCTTCTTAAAAGATATTAACGATCAAAAGTCACTTGCATTACGAACATTTTTCCAATCAACACAAAACTCTAGTGTAAACTCTAGTTAACTTCTCGTAGGGTAAGTTATTGTAATCGTCCAAAAATTGAAATTGAAAATTTTTGCATTTCTCGACGTTTTGAAGGTTTCTGAACATTTTGGCATACCTCAGAAAAAATGGATGTGTGTGTGTGTGTTTTGTGTGTTCGCATTTTTTTGTTCACGTTCTCGGGCGCACGGATCAACCGATTTGAATGGTTCAAAAAACATTCGATTCATATTGATAGGAAGATGCGCTGATTAGTTTTTGGCAAAGGCACGTCCGGCAGTTACGTAGAAACGGAACAAAGAGTGCAGAAATAGAAATCGAGTTTTTGAAAAAACGGAGCATCCGATTTGAATGATCTAAAAATCATTCAATTAGTAATGCTTGGGAGAAGTGATTATTAGTTTTTGGCAAAGGCAGGCCTAGCTATTTCGAAGATACAGAGCTAAATGTGCAAAAAATGGCAGTTTTTGAGTGAAATAAGCTCCGATTCAAATGATTCAAAAAACTTTCTGCTTGTTTTAGCCAAATAAATGATTTTGGAAAAAAAAAATTATTGCTTCAACTTTTTTTTAAAAAAAAAAAATTGTTTCGTATATCGAAAATAATTCAGATTTTATTTTTAATTCTGACTATAGTTCTAATATACTTTAAACAAATAATTTCAACTTTGCAATTCAGTTTATATAATTCTTATAAATATTAGACAATGTTACAATATTTATAATAATCTGTATGAAAACATTCAGTATTCCTCGAATATTACGTTACGGTACGGAAAGTTCCAGCAATTTGCCTTAAGGCACGATGCCATACACCCCACTAGTTTTATTGTGGCTTTAATCAGAACTACGTGTTCTATAAGCTGTTGTGATGCCAAATCCTTAATCTAGTATTTCTACAAAGCAAACCAGTGGTTGACTTTTTTCTTTCTGATTGAAATAAAAAAAAAATTAATAGTGATACGCCTTAAAAGGCTATTTTTACTTGGTATTATATTTGACCTAAAATTGAGACCTAAAATCTTCTGGGATTTTGATGAAACTTCGCATGGTTATAGAATTTATAGTCAAACTCAACACCTTGAATTATTGTAGGTCTATGAGAACTGATTTATTTATAAAAATTAATTAAACTTGCAAAAAATAGAGAATAGATTCATAGACGAGACAGTTAAAAATGACCAGGTTCAAATACCGACAGAGTATAATTCATTTTTAATTTTTTTAATTTTATATGAATGTTTCATCAGTGAAATATTAATAGAATATATTATTTATTAGTAAAAATATTTATAGTTATTAACTAATTTCATATATATTGCGTATCATTATTTGTATGCAAATTGGATATTAACAATTTTTCATATTTTAAATTTTGCTCTATGTCATTATAAATTGAACTTTATCATATTATGGAAGGCGCATTTGCCGCACTTCGATGAAAATCTGATATCAATTATTGATGTCAAGCAGGCCAAGTCGAATCTGGAACTGGTAGTTAACATTATTTTCTAAAAATATAGAGAGATACGGAAAATAATATTATTCAATTGACAAACACTAAAAAGGTTATTTTAAGAATTATACGCATTTGACAATTCATATTCTTCTAGACTCTAGAATCTAGAGTAATATTCCGCATCTAGCATATTCGAAAATATGCAGCATTTTTCAGAATTTTCATAAATCTAAACGAAAGCTAACATATATGACTTGTTACATTACCTTAATACTGAAAAAAAAAAACAAAAGTTTATAATTTTCTCAACAAAAAAATCACAAAACATCACATTTATTGAAAATATGTTCCACATGACAGTTCTGCCACAGGTACGGTTTTTAAATCTAAACGAGAGCCAACATATACGATCGGTTACAAAAACAAAAAAAATAATTTATTTTTCCAATAAATTAAAATCATAAAACATTATATTTATTAAAAGTGTACACAAAAACAGTACCCCTATAACTCCTGCTACGGTTTTAGTACCAACAGGGTGCAATTTCGTATCAATTTCAAAGTTCTAAAAAAAATTATGATTTTGAAATATGCAGCATTTTCAAGAATTGCCATATCTAAACTATGCCAACATATATGATAGATTACAAAAAAAAACAACAAATTAAAATTATGTATATTATATTTATTAAAAGTGTATACTAAACAGTACCCCTCTGGCTCTGCCTAAGCTACGGTTTTTGCACCGAGAGAGTGCTACGCGGCTCGCGCTGGCGGCAGCCAGATTCAATATTTAGCTTTGCGCCACGCGAACCTCGCCGTCCGCCCCATCGCAAGTTATTAGGCAATGCGTGAAATCGTGACAAAGTTTACTTTGCATATACACGTGTTCCGTTGAAGAGAAGGGCGTGTGTGTTTTTCTGTTAATATAACATCATATCAAAAAGGGGATGCGGTGTTGATATATTAATTTTGATTTAAGCGCGCATTAGTTATACGCTAACAGTGCGAACGCATGCAAATCGTATGCGTTTCGACTAACACGCTTATCAATTTAATGAAAAGATTTAGAGGTTAAAATGTGTGTTTGATTTTATGCAGATGTACGAAGAAGCTGAAAAGTTTAAAATCAATTTGAACTCATTTGAATATTTTATTACTTGCTTATTTTCACATATGAAATTAATATTCGATATGCCAAACTGTATTCTGATCTGACACTATGGCTGCAAATAGAGCACACTTATAATAAAGTTGTAACCTTTGCAATTTTTCCCTTTTAGAGAATTTTTGTAATATTTAATCATTTTAAACTAAATGTGATCTTTTTTCTTCAAAATTATTTGAAATTATTAACCGTGTTTTTTATGACTAGTGTGCAATATTTAGCAGATTATTTTAAGATAAAATGTACAGTAAACATTGGAAAAGAGTATAGTATCTTTGGGTAAAAACTCATATATCATCCACATATTGCAATTCACATTATCGTATGCGTTTCGACTAACACGCTTATCAATTTAATGAAAAGATTTAGAGGTTAAAATGTGTGTTTGATTTTATGCAGATGTACGAAGAAGCTGTAAAGTTTAAATTCAATTTGAACTCATTTGAATATTTTAGTACTTGCTTATTTTCATATATGAAATTAATATTCGATATGCCAAACTGTATTCTGATCTGACACTATGGCTGCAAATAGAGCACACTTATAATAAAGTTGTAACCTTTGCAATTTTTCCCTTTTAGAGAATTTTTGTAATATTTAATCATTTTAAACTAAATGTGATCTTTTTTTTTCAAAATTATTCAAAATTATTAACCATGTTTTTTATGGCTAGGGTGCAATATTTAGCAGATTATTTGAAGATAATAAAAATGTACAGTTAACATTGGAAGAGTATAATATCTTCGAGTAAAAAACTCATATATTATCCACATATTGTAATTCACATTATTTATGAAAAATAAGTTTGTAAAATACAAAAATGTTAAAAATTGAAATTAATATTTGTGAATCAATGACGAGAGTTAAGTGTTTTAAAAGTTTCTATGCAGTGTTGATGCATTAAATGTAAAAGTATCAGGAGTATTAACTTACTAACAGAATCTAATCAAAACTTTTGGCACCTTCTCTTGAATATTTATGACTCATACTGATCATTTTATTAAAATGAATAACTTATGAAATATTTAACAATACTTTTAATACTTGTTTTATTAAATTAAGATAAAAACCGAAATAGAAAAATATTCAGAGAATAAAACTAGAGCAATATTTGCAATATTTATTTCGCAATTTTTTATTTTATATATTTTGCTTTATTGAATTAAGATAATAGAAATGAAAAAACATTTAGAGAGCGGAACTAGAGGTCCACAGAAATGCCTTAAGGCAAATTGCTGCAACATCCCAATGAGTAGTAACAATTATTTTAAATATTTTCAAATCATTATAAAAACTACTGTAAATTTGATAAATAAAAGTAAACAAAACCTAATCGGAATGTATCATATCCGGAATACTTCCAAAAACCTTGTCTTATATTATTATAAATCATGAAACTGAATTACAAAGTTTAAAATTCTTGCGTTCAACTATAAAAGAAAACTTTCCAAATTTTGAAATTTAGAAAAACTTTGTACATATTATTTTTTTAATACAACCATATATTCACTTTCGATATATTTTAAAAATGATATTTTTAAATCAAACCGTTGGACCTGTCTTCCCCAAAAACTAATCATTTTTCTGAATGACTCTAATCGGATGCGCCGTTCTCTCAAAAGCTGCTATCCATTGCATTCTCTTGCTTCATATCATCCAAACCGCTGAACCTGCCTTCGCAAAAATGTAATCAATTATTTACTCAATTAATTCGAATCGAATATTTTTTTAATCATTCTAATCGGATTCGCGTTCTCTCAAAACCTGTATTTTTTGCACTTTTTGCTTCGTATCACCGAAACGGCTGAACCTGCCTTTGCCTAAAACTAAAGAACACGTCTCTTATACATGATATATAATGTACCTACTAAAGAACGTACTAAAGAGGATATATTCTGTTTTTTGACATAAGGTAAATAAATTCAATACAAATTGAAAACTATATCTAATATTGGACAAAAAGTTTTCTTCTCCGTTTTGCTAGTGGTTCCTCATTAGCTTTCTCAAAAGGACATTTCCTGAACATCAGATTCGTATGCTGTTTTTTTAGGCGAGCACCACCTAAGAAGATTTTCTTTTATTTTATTATGAAAGTATATAACCCAAATTTATGTTTTCATTTTCTTAATTTTTTTATAACGTAGTTATAATAATAATACATCTGTAAAATTTTGTAGTTGTTCAAAAACCTATTTGAACTAATTATATTTCAAACTAACTACAGGCTTTTTTATAACAATTACTTTCCAGCAGATGCAAAATATAGTTCCTGTTTGTTTACTAATACCATCATCTCATGTACACCACAACTAAAACAGTAAATGTAAACCCTGAAAGTAAATTGAGACGTGTCTCCATGTGACATATGCGAATGATAATACGGCGGGGTCCCCAAAATTTTCTCCAGTCATTCATATATCAAATAGATACAACGGAAGGGTTTAGCTCGCGATGAGTAATGGACTTGTTCATATTTTCCGCTGTTGGCTTTCAGCTGGGCGGGACTAATTGTGGGTCATGAAAAGGGGTTCTAAAGTCAACACGGACAAGGGTAGTTATGATATCAAATATAGGACTAGATATGTATTTATTTATGTGTAGGTACTAGTAAATATTCTGTCAGAGATGTCTAAAAGAAACGTTAAGAAATAAGTTTTCGTTTTTTTGAGCTCATGACTCTTGTAGTGGTGCTTTTTCTTATCTATGCAAATTTATTAGAAGACCCTATGGTCAGCCACTCTATTTAATTAGAATTAGAATTTTTCTAATACTGATGATTTTTCATTATAAAACATTTGGAACAATTTCACGTGTAAACCATCCCGATTTACTAGTAAATATTGACATCAAGCTGTCCAAAGTGTATATCGAACCTACTTGGAACCTTCTTGTTATAAAGGTAAAGCTCTAATCAATAGGCAACGGACTTGCCGACTTCTCTTATGTATTAGGTATATTTAAAATAAAGGGATCCCGTTATTGTCAATCAATTATCATTATTATTTTCTTTAAAAATTCTATTAGTATTTTTGTAATGTAGCCATTAACTATAATTATATCCCTACCTAAATAATCTTCCAATACCAGGCTAATAAAATGATTTTATTTTAATTTTCGTATAATTACAATTTGCTTGGAAAGGCATTCAGTAATTTCAATGACTAATGTGTAGAGATACGATTTTAAAATACTTCCCAGTGGTAGTCATTTTTAATTTGGAAATTGATGAGATGAAGATACAAAAAGAATAACTTGCCAAATCAAAAGGGTTAGTTGTTTTAGGTCTTCTGTTCTTATGCCTTTAGCAAGTAGATTTGAATGGTTGTCCAGTCTTGTCTTGTATTTGGATGCAAGTCTTCTAATTACTTTTGTAACTTGTAATTGAAGTCTTGGTGGTCATACTATTCGCGACATATTTGGGTCAGTCTGATATTTTAATAAAATTATTAATTTCCAAACCTACGTAATTTTATTCTACAATTTGTAAAGCGTTTTCTCAAGTCGTCATCAGAATATTTGATTCAATATAACAAAAATATGTTTCGCAATTTTTCAAGATTATTGTGATTTGAGCTTTTATTTACCATATTTAGTCTTTATTACAAAGCCTTATGTTTATGTGCCAAATTGTTCAATATGGTTGTTTTTTATTATTTTTTTTATTCAAGCTATCGAAGCTGTTCGATCAACAATTTTTTTTTTTTTATCAAGGTTGCTTTTTCACCAGATTAATCGATTATTAATAATAGTCTGATTAAAAATGATAACCTGATTTAAAATTTAAAATAACTTATTATAACTATTGTATTTTAAATCAGAAGGTAACCCAAATACATATTAGCTTATTACAGCTTATTATGATCTATTTTTTTATATTGATATCACCACAGCTTGATATCAGGCTATCCTAAACGCAGATTTAAACCTCGTGATTAGTATAAAGAAATATTTTTTTATTATTTTTGTCACTTTAATGATTTGAATGACTTATCATTTGATCTGTTTGTCATTCTCATAAATCTACCATCTATCGTAATGCATCTATCGTATGATACGATTCGTATCTTATATTATAAAAAAGTAAAAAACCATAGTAGAATCGACAAGTTTTATCCATGCAATACCATTGTTACTTGATTGTAATAATTTATAGAGAAAAATTTATTATCGATAAATTATCGTACTTTGGCTAAGCAGTATTGCTGGATGCAATTTTTGTGTGTAATATTTATTCTGTATTTTCTGTAACTTATTTTGCTAGTCATACTAGTTAGATTAAGTTCCGCGTCTTTAAGTTATCTATACTTATATTTTTCACTTTATTTTCATCTGCATAAAATATTGTTTTAGATTTCAGAAAAATATTTAATAACTTATAAAAGTTTATAAATAAATTAATTCAATAATCATATTTTTAATTAATAATAATTATCAAAATATTTAAGAAATGTCATTAAACTTTTTGTTGTTAAATGTTGTTAATGTTATTGTTTGCATTTTCATTAATCTGATGGTTCACAGTCATAAATAATTGACATAGAATTATTTTTAAGCATAAAATTGCTTTTTACTGTGATCATTTACTACATAATACTTATGGTTTATTTATATGCACGTTTTCTTTAAGTCTATTCGGCGTGGCTACTTTGCATACCGAGCCGGTGCGCACCCCCATTGGCAAAAATTCATTTGGGGTCGTCGCTACCCTCTTGCTATATTTCACACTACATTTAATGCATTAATCGCGGATCATTTGTTCAATATTCAATTACGGAATTATACAAATCTGCATGAGGATTATAGACACATACAGTCATATATTTTGCATTAAATTTATAGCTGCAATTATTTAATTTTACCCATACGTAAAATATTTTTGATCAAGCTATATACATTACCGTATTTAATAAAAAAAAATCATGTAATGTAATTTTGTGATATTTTATGTTGTTTAATGCTTTTTTTCTATTTTCCGGTAAAATCTTACTAAACCTTACCTAACAATTACCTTACTAAACAATTACCTAAGACTCAAAAACTTTTTATATATTATCGAGATTTTAATCAGAACTAATTTGTGAGCTGTTGTGATGTACTTTTCTGTACCTAGTGTCTCTGGGGTCGACTTTATGTTATATATATTTCTAAATTTGATGAGAATAAATATTGCAGAAATGTTCCAACAGGCTATTTAAGTAAGTAAAGTAAAAATCTATTGGTTTTAAATCCAAAGCTGCCGGATTAGTTTCTTATTGGGCTTTATTTAAATTTAGTAATTTAATTTTATATATTACGTGAAAATATCTTATCAATACACTACTAAAACAATAATGTCAACTGATTGATGATAGAATTAGATCTGTAGCATATGAAAATAACAAATTATAAATTGAAAAATTTATCGTTTCACTCTTCATAAAACAAGTGACGAAAATTCTTCATAGCTGGCAAAATTATTTATAGTAGTGAATCATATATTGTCAGAATGATTTATTTATTGGGTGAATCGTTTTTTGATATTACCCTGTGATATTACACTTTTTCTGTGATATATGTTGTTTGATTTTCACATTTTAATTAATGTCAAATGATTATATGATTACAAACTTCTATATTGCGATGCTGAATGGGATATTTCACTCATTAATGCATCTAATAGAGTTTAACAATTAATCACGAAATATACGTGATTAATTGTTTAATACGATTTTTCATCTTAATAACTAAATATTACAAAATTGCCTTTTTGTTAAGATTTTTAACTTGCCGTAGAGTAAGTTATAGTTTTTTTTTATTTATATATTTTTATTATATAGAAATCAGAACAGTAAATTATAGTAATTGCAAAAAATCGAAAATGAAAATGTTTATATGTCTTTACGTTTCAGAGGTTTCTGAATATTTTGGCATACCTTTTATTCATATGAGAAAAAAATGGATGAATGTGTGTGTTCGAATACAAATTTTTGGTCGACGATTTCAGGAACATGGTTCAACCGATTTCAATGATTCAAAAAACATTCGATTTCTATTGATAAGGATACGTATAGAATAGTTTTTGGCAAAGGCAGGTCGAGCCGTTCTCAAGATATGGGGCAAAAAGTCCGAAAGTCCAAAGGAGCGTCCGATTTTAATAATTCACAAAATATTTTACTTGTATTGACAAGATGAAGAACTGATTACATTTTTGGAAAGGCAGGTCTAGCGGTTTAGGAAATCTAGTAAAAAAAGTGAATAAAAATGCTATTTGGCTGTCGAAAATGATCATTACACATATGCACATCAAATTATCAGATATTTTATGGCGATTTTAATAATACGAATTTAATTTAATGTAAATTCTATCCTTTGTATTTTATTTATTTAAATTTATGTTATTATTTATCATTATTACTAGATACTAAATTATTTAACAGTTGTAATAAATATTGTAATTAAAAAAAATGTGGACATTTCTATGGATCAATTTTGTACTATAAAACTTGAACAAAGTTTTGATTGACAAAAAAAAAAAAATTCTATGGGTTCCGTTAAATAGTTTGTCCATTGGACGGCGACGGTATTTCATTTCTATACAGCTAAAGCAATGCGATTGCTTTGAAAAAAGTTCAAAATTTCCAAAATATTTTAAAATAATCAAAAACATTTTTTTCAAAAGTTTTTTTTTCAAAAAGTCAATTTTTTTCAAAATTTTAAAAATTTTCAAAAACCTATTTTTTTTCAAAGTTTAAAAAATTAATTTTTTGGTACGGGAAGTGCGAACAATTTGCCTTAAGGCACGATGCCATACACCACTAGTTTATATGAATTTTTACACAGCTACGCATGATTAGGTCCAGCTTATAGAATTAAATAAATATTTTTTTTTTGCTTCATGTTATAAATAACGTAAACTTCGAATTTGCTGTAATTAAATTCAAATGCTATTATGCAAAGATTCTGGGCCTATAGTGAATCACACTTTCAAGTTTTTTGCGAAGGATTCAATAATTTATTTAAACTTTTAATGTCATTTTGGAGATTGTTCTGCATTTATATCAACATACATATATCTTCCCACTCATGTGAATTACCAAATGCTTTCATCATTATTCGATGTGTACCATCGTTCATCTTATGAAACTCCATCGGCATCAGTTCACGCTTCGGCTGCGAACACGTCGCACAGATGATATCAATTCACCCTTATTGTCCTGCATTTGTGTAAACATCATTTCGTCCATCAAAGCCCAGAGACAACCCTTAACTTTATACCCGGAAACACAGACAACAGACAACGATTGCCAAATTTATATAGTTCCAAGCCACACAGATGAGCAAACATATTAATATACATATGTGTAAATATAATTTGATTTTATTGAATTTCAGAATTGTACGTGCTAATTGAATAAACAAGGTTGTAATAGATACATTGGAATCATCCTGGGTTCGAAATTTATATGAGATAATTTTATGCTTACAATTGTTAGTGACAATATTTAGTTACCTAATGGTACACGGGTAAAAAGGTCCACCACCGATATCTCAAAAACCAGTAAAGTTAGATTTTTTTATTTACATTTGTGATTTACAATATGTCGTTCTCATACAACATTCAGTAATTTTGCTGGTTTATTAAATAAAGGAAAAAGGTCGAAAGGTCACCCATTGGTGATCCGATTCGATGTTGGAAGAATTTTTTTAACAGCAATTTTTGTAAATAGACGACAAGGTAAATAATCACCTTGATTCTTACGACAATGCTTTCAGGAAATGTAGGCAATGTTTGAAAATCAATAACAAAAGTATTTTCTGTCATTGTTAGTTTTATTAGTTGTGAGCACAGTTGTTTAGTTTACGAACGGTGATATATTTTTTAAGTATACGCTACCAAATTATTTTTTAAGATGTATTGGTATTTTTAAGTTAAATTTAACAGTTTTTTATATAGTCTCTATAAAAACTTATATGTATTAGGTGGGGTAAAAAGAACCAACTAAACCTTTACCGGGGCAAAAGTGTGAACAATCTAAAATAGTTAATAAACTAGTGGTGTCTGGCATCGAGTCTTAAGGCAAATTGCGGGAACTTCCAGTACAAAAAATTAAAAAAATTAAAATCATCCATGAAAAAATTAGATTTTGGAAAAATTAAAAATTTTTGAACAAAAAAGACTTAAAAAAAGAATTTTTATTTATTTTGAAATATTTTGGAAATTCTGAACTTTTTTCGCGCAGATTTAGCTGCATAGAAACGATATATCGAAGCGCGTAAACGCCGCGTCAAACGATGTTACGGAACCGATAGAAATGTAAACAAAGTTTATATGTATTATTAAAATCTCCATGAAATATCTGATAATTTGATGTGCATATGTTTAATGATCATTTTGACCGCCAAATGGTGTTTTTTTACTTTTCGCTAGACCTGCCTTTTCAAAAATTTAACCACTTCTCCATCTTGTCAATACAAGAAAAATGTTTTTTTTTTTTTTTATAACTCGTTTTATTTAGCAATCAATATAGTTTTTTGAATTAAAAATTGAATTGTCATTTCTGGCTCTTTTTGCCCCTTATCTTTGAAACGGCTGCATGTGCCATAGCCACTAATCGGCACGTCTCCTTATCAGTAGGAATCGATTGTTTTTTGAATCATTCAAATCGGTTGAACCGTGTTCTCGAAATCGTCGACGAAAAATTGTATCCGGGCACACACACATACATCCATTTTTTTAAGATTTAGGCATATCTTAAAAAAATGGATGTATGTGTGTGTGCCCGGATACAATTTTTCGTGATGTATAGAGGTTTCTGAACTCTGGAACGTAAAGATATATGAAAATTTTCATTTTCGATTTTTTTGCGATTACTATAACTTACCCTACGGGAAGGTAAAAAGTATATTCAGTTATAGTTTATTAATTAAGCAATCTCACGCAAATGACAAATAAGAAATGGATTAAGCAAATACTTATTCAAACTCTGCGGATGAATATTTTTGACAAAATGCCAGATCAAGGTCACATACAGTTTGTAAATTTGTAAAAAATGTACCCATAAAATTTATACTTTAGATTGCTTTGATGTAAGTATTATTTCGTACAACATCGCTAATGGGGTAAGAAGAACAGGTGACAATTTTTTCAAGAACAGCAAAAAACATTTTTACAGTAACGAATTAGCTGGAAATTTTGCTGTACATAGATAGATAGTTGGTTCGGTTTTCACAGTATAATTGCTAAAAGTCGAATTGGACCTTTGTCTTACTCTATGTATACACACCTCATAACTAGAATTTCATTTTATATGCTCCATGAAACATATGTTACTTCAATATTTGTTTCCAAAAAACACATAAATTTCCATAGATCTCCAAAATTCGTGTGATTTAAATTTTGTCAAGTCACAACGTATCTATCAGCAGTCAACACCCTGGTTTATGGTATTCGGGAAGAAATTAATTTCAAATCAATATTCGTCCCGTATTATTTGCTCAGCGACTGAAATAACAGTCAGCACGTGTACTATGTACAGACACGAAAACAAAACGACTTCACGCATATTGCTGGGTGCTGGGTGCTGTGTAAACGGGTGCATGAAAGGGTTTAAGGGATGATGAGGCGGACAAGGGATGGTCCTCGGACCAATTTGATAGTATCTAGATTTGTATCAATTGGAGAATTTTCCCATAAATTTATAACTAAAGTATATTTTTTATACTTTTATTAATTTAGATTTCAACTGATTTTCAAAACAAAATCTTTACATTAATTTTCATTACTTTGTTTTGTTTTTACTCTCAGGATACCAGTCGTAAATAAAATTTTACAGAAAATCCTAATTGGTAAGTAAGTTTGTGTTTTCTCAAAGTTCCAAGTCATTCTGCTTTGCTTGACATCGAAATTGGTAAAAAAGTGTATAACTGCCCTGATTTCAGAAATTTAAAAACTCGCATTATCGATAAGCGTTGCTTAGCCTTTCGAGATGATCGGTCAAGCCGTTTCTTTAAAATTGGCAGATAAGTGCAAAATATTTCGTTGGCGTTTTCCGCACAAAAATTAGAATTGATTTTGAAAACTTAAAAATCCTTATAATTTCTTTCCTCATCTTTGAAAGATATTATTTGGGTCTCAAGTTCATTAATTTGTGGTAGAGATCAAACTTAAAATTCGACCATGATTCTAAACAAACATACTAAAATATTTTAGTTCCATGAGAAGCCGTTGACTTGTGAAAAATGAGAAATTGTGGTTTAATAGGTTTAATTATATCATTCGTCAAAGTTTTAGCATCGCATTTTCAAAACTTATTGTTACAATTTTAAAACTTGTTAAATCCCAATACTTATCGACGAGGTAAATTATTTGCGCATATCATAAAATTTTAGAAACTTTTGAGGCAAAATGCCACTGACACCTAGTTATATATTAATATTTCATCAAGTGAAATATAAGAGCACAACAAGTAAAATAATGTAATTGAAAAAAATTTATATAAAATAATGATACTAATTTAGTCACGCCTCTAAACAAAATATCTAAACAGAAACAAATGAAGACACAATTCAAATTAACGAATTCAATAAGTAACTTCTGTAATGAGTGGCGATCAATTAAAGATGAAAATTTGCAGTAATTCGTTTCTGAAATAATTATATTCTAAGATACTTTGTTTTATTTATTATTTTATGAAGATTTGTCCTTCTCTGATTTAAACGGCTTTTCCTCGAGGCTTTCCCTCTCGCGATAGACACGGTTTTATTATATGAATCACCACTTACAGAAACAGATTAGCGCAACACTTTGATTTTTGTACCGTGAATTCATAAGTTAGCATTTTTAATGAAATTTAGAGGAAACAAATGTAATTGTAAATTCATGATTGCTTTTGCCGAATTTTACACGATATAGGCAAAAGCATAGAACAGTTGGATCATGATGTAAGGTATATACGATTTCAATTCATTATAATCCTAATTTTTATATTCTAAAAAAATCTTAAATCTTTCTAAATAATATTTTAAAAATATTCATTCAAAATGGTTTTTGAAATAAGTTTCGGGATTTATTTTAGTAAACAAGTATGTTATTTAAATAACCTAATATAATTTTTCATGGATATTGACTTAAAAAAAATTTTATGACTCATTAATATTTAAATTAAATACATTCACTTTCAATTTAGCTAATATTTATTATTCATATATAAATCGAAGTCAACATTTTATTGCATATGCATAATAAAACTGCAAAATTGGTCACTCATCACGTACCAAGAATTACATTTTTAGAGTTTTGCAAATAAATTATATCGCAATAAATTAACTGCCGGTTCCAAATGCGAAGGTTAAATAAAATCGTTAATAATTTAATTTCTTAATCATTAACAAGCCGTTGATAATAATTATTTGTATTGTTCATGTCTTTCGATAGCCTTGTCTCGATGCCTTAAATCAATTCGGATTTATGACTGTGAATTAATGTTATTCTGCATGATATAATTAAATTCGCATATTCGTTTAGTATATTTTTTGTTCAAACCAGAACATAGTAATGAATTATATTTGATTTGAGATATTGTTCTTAATAAATCAGTCAGATTCCAGGAATTTCGAAGTTGTAACATGTAGAATACGAGTCATGGAAAAGCAAACTAAAATCATTTGTAGTTTTTTAAACAATATAATATAACAAAGCATACTAACAAAAGTTTATTTTATTTACGTATGACATTTGATCAATTGGGAGAGTCCGCAATTGTCATCGGCAATGTTCGCTCAGACATGTGACGTCACATACCCATCTATGTTTGAGCACTATAAAACATATGAGGACTAGCAGTCCATGTAGTGTAATGTCTATGCATTTAATCAATCGGGAATGTTCCACGATTGTCGGCAACGCTCGTTCACTAAGTGACGTTTCAGTCCCCTTCTATTTCGATACACTTTATGAAATGGAAAATATATGAGGATTAACAGTTAGCAGGACTAGCATTCCATGTAATATCTTTAAAATTAATGCATAATATTATTTGATATGTCAGGTCTGGCCGTCTCTATTAACACACATTGCCTCTATATATGATCTCTTTATTCACTACTACTGTCATTAACATTATATACGCTTTTTATTACTTATGCATCAAACAATAGAATAGCGCCATCTATACATAGGTAACAGATGTCCTAAATTATTACTTGAATTAATTCAAAATAAAACTGAACTCTAAAATTAGGAAGAATGCAAATAAATGCGCAATATTCTATATATTTCGTTTATATTTTGTACTACACATGTAAAATAAAGAAAAAATCAAATCAACCCAAGTCCCATCATTTTATTGACATGGGTTGATAAACACTGAAATTATTTCGCCCACAAAGTTTCAGGAAACTCATATGATCCTTCACATAGGCATATTCACATATATTTTGTTGCGAGCGAAATTGCTTCTGTATCTCATCTCATCCAAAGTAATAAAAGTGGATGCTGTGTATAGCACCGATTGAAAGGGTTAAATAATTCATATGGTGTCAGAAAAGGGAGACTTGCTGAAAATGAACGACAGCCTTTGGTTTTGATCTTTGTGTGTTTATTAAAATTTAATTCTAATTACATATAACCCCGACGAAGAGATGAAGGGGTTGTAAAAATCAGCAAATGTACGACTGCAGATATAAAACACATATAATATATCCTAAATCTTCTGTATGTGTTGTGTCACTAAACTGCTTCTATTCGAGTGTTTTGATAAATCCAATAGATAGTGTTGATAGAGTTTGTCAAAAGAAATATAATAGTGGTAATTAATTAAAACAATATAGTAACCATGGAAATAAAAGTGAAAAAAAAAAAATAATAACATTGTTTGACAGATACATTATTTTTTTAATTTTATGCATGCATAGACCTCACACTACATGGACTGGTAGTCCTTATAAGTTGTCGATTAAAAGATAGTCAAATGATAGAAGAAGACTGTGATGTCACTGGGAGAACGAGCGTTACCGACAATCGTGGAACACTCCCGATTGATTAAATGTCATATGTCACGTTCTTAGCCTAAAAGTACATATTACATAATGATGAAGGAACTTGGAATGATCTGATTCTGCTTATTTTTTTTATCTAAATAGCTAAATTTCAATTCATCATTGACACGTATTGTGTACATGCCACCTGACTCGAAGCAACATGCCACGCACACCTAGCAATTTTATGGTTTAAATCACTGTTATTAATCTTGTAATTTAATTACAGTCTAAATAAAAATATAACTATATTAATCACCGACATCAGCATATAATTCAATACCATAATAAAAATATCCACATGAAGTCGTATTGCATTAAATTTATCGAGTTCACGGTAGAATCGAAAATTGATTGTTACAACTGCAAAACAACTTGATGAAAACTCATCATCAAAAAGGTTTCGAATGTAAATAAATTTGCTTTCGAAAGATCAGTGAGTTGAAATTTGCATATTATCAGATAATGAAACTACAATCGCAATGCATGAATATATCAGACTAATAATAAGAAACGAACAATAGAGTCTTTTGTAAACAGAAATCGTAGCTTACATGTTAAATTTACTTATACCTATATCCATGTGTAATATGCAGAATGAAATTTAATGCTAATAAGACTACTTCGTATGCAATAACAGATCTTTTATGATGATAACAAATATCAGCCATAGTTTAGTAACTCGACGAGTTTCTTGCAATACAAGAAATTTTGATTGCACTGCCAGCTTGTGGAAATTGCTCTTGAATTACAGGTTCACGTTTATCTAATTTGTCGTAAAACAAATAGTAATTGATCTTGTAACAGTTCAAAATTTGTAGTAAACGAAGAGTAACTGGAAATAATGTCGATAAACGGATTTTTTTATACACATATGCATGTCAGCAAGCGCAGGTATAAAAAGTCTGATAGTTGCAGAAATATTGTTTCTAAATCAAATTTGATTTGTTTATGTATTATGTTTGGTATCATCTACTATTTCATGATAACTAGTTTACCCGGTAAACGTTGTTTTAGAAAGGAAATATTAGAAAAAAAAATGGTTTGCAAGAAAAGAGAGCCATAAAGCTAAGAAGTGTATTTTGAGTTTCTAATTACACTTGCAACGTTTATTAATATTTTTGTGAATAATTAAAACTACAAATAAAGCTACTTAGTATAATTAAATAATATCCATCTAAAATACCCTTTTAAATTTAATTGAACATAATCTGTCGAAACCATTCGACATTTGACGTATGAGCCGCTGGCAATTAATTAATTTTAAATTAAAAATGTAAAGTTTCTACGCGGTTTTGAAATAATACCTCACCTTTCCCACAACCTCTGGATTAGCACGAATATGCCAAGACTAAGACTGGCCAAATCCGTTCAGCCGTTTTAGAGCTTTAGGATACCTAACATAATACCGAGCTCTATTTTTATAAATAAGATATATTAATTTGATGACGACAATTATTTACTTAATGTATTTTGAATGGCTTAGGAGTAGGAGATACTGGGTACGGTTGTGCCACATTTTTTTGATCAGCAATAATTTTGGTAATATACTAATTATACTAAAATTGATTGATAATAATTTCTTTTATCTTTCGTATTTTGTTTTAGTTAAGTTAGATTTTTTATATGTTTATCTTCTTCCGAAAGGGATGAAAAATACATGTTACACCGTACCCAAACAAATTGTCACAATCGTACCCAACGCACACTCTTGGAATCAAATCATAATTATGACTGAACAAAATTACCTAAGCAAACACTAATTGCTGGTAAATAACTACTAATATTCAACTTACAGAAAAATAACATACAATTATCTGTCTACAATTATCAGTTATTATTGAAAGAATTCGAACATGAAAACTTAGTTTTGACCCTTAAATAGCAATACGGTCAGCAGATCATATTATTTTAAGGCACTAACTGAAAGCAATAATGGCAACTTTTTCGATCCTACATCATCTTTCTCCTTTTGGGTCCTATCTCATAATCAGGTATTGCTTAGCTGTTATGCCGACTGTCACTACCGTACGCTGGCACAACCGTACCCAGTATCCCTTTCTTTATATTATCATGAAAACCAATTTGAAAAGGACGTGTTCAGGATCCTCTTTAGATGACTCAGATTGTTAGAACCTCTGTAACTGTGGACTGTATAAAACACTGACTCGAACACGAATTTATTGTCACTAAATTCTAGATGTTTTCAAGATTGTATGTATATATAGGTGCTTATTTATTATTCATGCTACCATGCAGACTTTTGTTTTTAAGTAAAATCTAAGCTCTGCGCTGCCCCCACCTCGGGGTAGCTAAGCTCAATGCCATGAAGATCGCTGTCTTCATGACCAATATAATAAAAATGTCTGATTAAATAAAAAATCATTCAGTTCAATTTAATAATTTAAAAACATTATATTTGAAAAAATCTTTGATAATATTTCTCTAAAATTATGATATATAAAGGAATTTCCCGAGGTGTGAGTACGAGTATCCATCCTGAAGGTCTCCTCGGAAGCGTTTATAGTGACGGGCGAACATAATAACATAATTCTCTTCGTCGGCAAATTGCTCCATTATATTGCGGGTCGCAGTGTCTCATATGACAGGGGAACATTTAATCCTCATAATTAATAACGATTCGTTAGGCCCTGTAACAGCAGAGAGCGAGGGCGGCGCCGCACGCGTGCCGCGTTATGAGCTTTTATGGATTCACCTTTCTCGGCCCGGAGCTTTTGACGTACCTGGAGCGATTGCAAGCGCTGCTCGATATTATCATATTTCATAAGAGGAAATATACATACATGTTGATGGGTTGATTGAGGGATAATATGCAAAACCATTGTTCTACAGATTATATTATTTAGTTTGATTAATATAAAATGCAATCTACCAATTAGCATTGATGATAGGACATCTAAGAATCGAAGAATAAAAAGTAGAAAGTCAACAAGTATGTAAAAGTGGACTAGAAGGCTTTTACCATACCAAAATGCAAATTTTGCCAAAAACTACAATTGCTAAGTATAATAAAATATCGTTCTTAGTGCATTTTTTAACATATTCGCATACACACATATAAGCTAAATTTATAAATATTTAGAAGTATATGGGGTATCCCAAAACTTAACGTCAAGCCGGAACGAGGTGATAGTTTCTCATATTGTTTGGAATCTATGAGCTTTAAAGTGCAACGTGAAGCTTTGGTGAGACTATTACCATTTTTCGATTATTGTGGTTAACTTCCATTAATTTTGTTTATTTGAACTTTGGAACTATGACCTTTATTTTCGTAGAACTAAAAATTTAATTTTTTTAAAATTGATTGACTATAAGAGGCCCTCCTTTAAGAAGAATGTGCCAAATAGTGTTGGCTAGTTTCATCAAAAGTTGAAAAAACTGGTAGTAAAATAGTTGGTAATTTTATGATTGAAAAATTTCGAGTAAAAAAATAAAAACCTAAAAATAACACAATCTTTGAAAATTTATTACAAAAGAGTTTTACTCTTCAAAAGTTGTTGTAGTTGTGAACACTGTTGCATTGTTTATTGAATATTAATATAATTTTTGAGCATACATTATTTAATTGTTTCATAAGAGTTGTTGTTAATTTTAAGTTAGATTCAACAGTTTGTTTTATATAACCTCCACAAAAGCTAACACCTGGGTGGGGTAAAAGAATCCAACTGTAAGAAATAAAAAAATAAATTAAGTTAAGCAAAGTAATTTTACAAGAGATAAAAATAGTTATTCCAAATCTGCTGATAAATAATTTAGACAAAATACCAGAACTAAGTTATTTACAGTTATATCTCTGTAAAAAATGCACCTATGAAAGTTTTTTCTGTATTGGTTGAATAGTGTAGCTATTATTTTGTAAAATACCTTCAAACCTAAAATAAGATATTGAACCTATTTACTCCCTGGTCGTCCCAATTTGCTCAGTCTATGGGGTAAAAAACCAGGTGAAAACCAGTGAATATCTGAAAAACAGCAGAAAACACATTTCTACAATGATGTATTAGGTGGGAGTTTTGCTGCACATTATAGTCAGATAGTTGTTTGTTTGATATGTATTATTTGTTGTGATATAATTGTTTTGGTTGCTCAAAATCAAGTTGAAGCTTTTTGCCCCGCCTAACCCTTATCATAAATTTCTGAATAATTAAAATTGGATTTTTCACCCACATATAAGCTCAGTCTTAACGGAGCGGATAATGTGTAAATTTTTGGGCAAAAAATACATCTAAATAATTTTCTATATGTAATCTCTGATTATAAAAGCCTAATAAAATACCTAGTGAAAAATTACTTCATCAACTAAAACAAACTTCAAATTACAAATATTATTTAAATTAGAAAAATAAATGATTTTATAAATTATAAAATATCTAAAATTGTTTGACTAGAATCGCAATGCATAGAATAAAATCCATTTGTTTCTAGACTTACATAAAAACGTTGCCGTCTATATAATGCCACATTTTTGATGAAATTTTCTATATTTTGCAATATAAAGTATTATTCCATTAAATGGTGTATAGTCAAAGGTCTAGAGATATTTATGACTAACTCGTTCAAACGCGTGCGTGTTCCAATCATACTTTTCGTTCGCTTTGTTCGCGAAATTTCGCAAAAGCACTCGATGTACTGTTTTCAACTTTATTTATTCGGCTCGAGAACGAAACATATTTTCCGTTATACAACAATGCGGGCATATCAGAACGCTAGAATGATTTCAGATAATCTGATAATAAGTATGCGCCGCGTACGGGGAGTTCAAAGGACCAAAATTGGCATCGACTCCGTTACTGTAGCGTACTAAACGACTCTGTTTCGCTTTCGTTCGAAGGGTTGAATCGTCAGAGAGCCGCTGGAAAAATCAAAATTTGGAATATATATATATATATATATATATATATATATATTATTAAAAAACTATAGCAAATACTACTGATTTTTCAAAGAAGAAAGCCAATTCCAGAACTAGAAATAGTTAGATCTCTATTAAAAAATCAATGAATTCAATGCATTCCAATAGAAAATGCAATTTGCATGCAATTTTCATAACGTCCAAATCAGTTTCGCATTTTTTTCAAATAACGGCAGTTCCACGCTTATTTATGCATGTAAATCAATTTTTCAATGTTGCTAAAATGATTACAAAATGGTCTTAAAATGAAATGATATCAAATTATTTATTTTTCGATACTTTTACGATTTCTGTGAAAGTAAATAAGTAGGACTCCAAGGATCTGTATGGTCTTCTGGTAATCACAATTATAATATTATGGTTTCTACATAACGATTATTTAAAATTGTACAATAGGATAGAGTGGGGCTTAGAAGTCCACGGGTAAAAAGCTCCACTAACAATATCTTAACAACAAGATTTGAAAGTAGAGGGTAAAAAGTGTAATCAGCCCTTGCCTTTAATCAAGTAACATAGTTATCAAGAGATGAACGCCTATTTCAAAATATATAACAAATATTTTCTTTCGGTATTAGGTTTTTTGGATGTGAGCACAGTTGTTTAGTTTATGAGACTTTAATATAATTTTTATGTAAACATTATTCAATTGTTTTATAAGATGTATTGCTAATTATGAGTTAGATTCAACAGATTTTACATAACGTATTAGCTTATATGTGCATGGAGTAAAATGGACCAACTAAACCTTTACCCTGGCAAAGGCAAAGTAAACAATAAAACATAGCAAATAAAAATGACAAATTTGTAGAAAACACAACTTAGTGAAACAAAATAGTTATTCCAATTCTGCTTATAAATATTTTTGACAAATTACCAGATCAAGGTTAAATACAGTGTTATCTTTGTAAACATATTTCATTGAATTTATATTTTGCATTGGTTGAATAATGTAGTTAATATTCGGTAAAATCTTTACCAAATTTAGAATAAGACGTTGAACTTTGCCCTCTGGCCGATCTATTTTACCCCGCCTATAAGATAAAAAGGACCAGATGTCAAATGTTTTAAGAACAGCAAAAAACACATTTTTACAATGATGAATTAACTAGGCTCATTTTACTGAACATAGGCAGTTACTGATAGCTATTGTTTGATGTTATTTGTTGTTATATATAATTTGTTTGGTTTTCACTATATAATTGCTTAAAGTCAAATTAGACCTTTGAGTCTGTACATTAGTGTAAAATATAAATAGTATTTTTATGAACGGTTTGCTGAACTAAAGTCATTCTGTATAAGACAATCAAGTCGTCTCTTCTGCTATTGAAATACCTTCTACGAAAGTGCTAGATATGGCATTAATAAAAGATATGTATTTATCTAAAAATAAGTGAGCGTAGTGGATTAGTGCGTAGAGCTTTGGGCTTCCAATCAGAAGTTCTTGGTTTGATATCACGGAAAACCGTAAAAACATCAGTTCAAATTTGTGAAAATAGTCATTAACGGCATCACTGCATCAATAAAAATTTACCAGTATTAAGGTTATGCAAACCAAAAATTCATCACAAAAAGATAAGCCAATCGTTTGGGTGCCATATATAAAGCGACCTTGTTAAGAAGTCATCACAACAAGCTTTTAGGACTATTAAGTTCTGATTGATAAAACAAATCTAAAATAATCATTAACTACAACATAATTTACATCTAGCTCTCCGCCTACTGCGTTGGCCTTCTGGATTTGGAAGAGGTGAATAGGGCGGAAGCTGTATGATTATATTAATACCCCAAAAGACACACGACTGCTATAGAAACAATGACGAATTAATGGAACAATATCGCGCACGAACAATATCTGCCCTTTCCATTTGCATTCGGTACATTCGCCCGCCAGAGATTCGGAGAATTACAGAGACAAAGGGACGTTATTTCGTAATCTCCATAAACTGAATCGAGATCGGCCGCGGTGGAACGCGCCTTCCATAGCTCTTTGCGCTATGGAATAGGTGGTAATAAAACGATGCCGTAAATTATGTTTCAGCTCAAACGATTGTATGTAATCCTGCAGAAAAGCATTCGGGAATGATTTTGATTGAATTGAAAACTGGGAAAATTCAAATTCAGATGAATCAACACAGATTGCAGATTGAAAAGTTTATAATGACTCTAACACCGTTGTTGCTCGAAATAAATATTAATTAAATACGCTTGTAATTAACGCTATTTTAATACATGTAATTAAGAAAACAGTCAATTCTATGCTGCATCAAAACTGTTAATTTATTATTTTTTATGAGCGCAGTGGCGTTAGGATAAGGACGTTGGCTATTCCCTAACATCGGTAAAGATTGATATCAGGCAGCATGATATTAAATTTTAACTAATGGGCTAGATCTCAAACATAGATAGTTTGCGGCGAAGTTTGTTGAACTACGCTCTTGCAGACGCAAGGTTTGAAATTCAAATCCGCGTTAAGACAACTTGATATCAAGTAGTCGTCTATATACATTTCCACTTAAATGCTATTCGAGTAAATACGAGTATTACAACAAGAAGGACAATCATCGGGTTGCCTTCTAAAAATATTTTTAAATAGGAAAAAATGATATGTCTTTATATGATGATTTGATTGTAATTAATATGTGATTTTCTTCTATACATATATTAATTAACAACATTGTTTTATATAGTACAGTCATTATAGTAGGTTCACCTCGGAATTCGAGATACCCAGCTGTAAGTCTGTAAATACGGTATATTGACACACTAAAAGTTGTCTCAAAACCTACATATGGTAGGGTGTACGCAACACATGTAGGTTTTGAGATAACTTTTAGAGTGCCAATATACAGTATTTACAGACTTACAGCTGGGTATCTCGAATTCCGAGATTCTTACCTAACTTAAGCTTAAATGACTGGACTAATATGTTTACATTATATTTGAATATGTATATCCAATATTCATGTACATATTTCAGCACTGCCCTCGAAATGCTAATTACCACTATTAAAATTTATAATCATGCCGCCTGATATCGAGCTTAACCGATGTTGGGATCAAATTTTAATTTTAATATATTAGATACGTATATCAAATATTGATGTGCATGTGCATGTTGCAGCAATCAATATTTACAAGTTGAAATGTTTATCACTACTTGATATCAAGTTTTCTTAACGCAAATTTGAACTTCAAACCTCGTTGTTGCAAGACCGTGGCTCTACTAATTTTAAATACATTTTAAATTATTTTATTTCAATACAAAATTCGAGTTATATAATCATTTACTTGTTTATTATTATACATCATTTTTATTGTTTATATTTTTTATTATATAATTCTTATATTTTCTTGTTATATTTTATATTCTATTTATTGCATATTTTTATAGATTCTTGTTTTTTTCTCACTCTTCTCTTTTGTACCATAGGCCTGCCTTAATTTTAATTTGCAAAATAAATTGAATCATTACAAAACAAAATCACTCTGAATCAGTATCTAGGCAGTTTCAATTTTCGACTTCCTATAAAAACTATTATACTTTATTATCCTAACTTATTTTTAAATATATATTTTGTTGCTTAGAAAATTCAATATATGCAAATAATAATAACCGAAAGTTAGAAATTGATTAGACTTTATAATATAAAACTAATTTAAAATTTTTAAATGTGATCAAGTATTTTGATCTTCAGGATTTCAAATTTCAGAATAGTTTACTTCAATATCTAGGCTTCACTGTGGCATAAGACGTTTGGTCTTGCCCCACGATTTCAAGCAGAATCGGTTTTCACCGAAAATGTATATCTCTAAAATGTTTAAAAGTGAAAATAGCATTTCGCGGCATTTTCGCATCGCATTAAAAATATATTGAAAAAATTCAGACAATAAAAATATAACTAATACAAGTTGACCAACAGTTGCCTTGCCTTCTGAAAAAGTTACTTAGTTCTGGTTATTCAAAAACATTAAGTAAAACTTTGGAACCTAACTGCTATTAAGATTGGCATGAGCCTGAAATGATGTTTATTATTAATTGACTTGTTCTTGAAGAAATTACCATGAAACAAATAAATAAATATGTAATAGCAATAACGTATAATAATTGTCGCGCTTCCATATCTACTACACTTCTACAACAATTCTCCTGCTTCAACGAAATATAACTATTATATTCATTTATTTTTAAAGGTATTTTTAAATTTTTTTTATGTTTTATTAGATATAGCAAAGTAATTTAAATTAACAAAAATTTTCATAATCATGTAATATATCACACTCTCACAATTTATGGCGACGACCTACAAAATGATACTACATTTTAGGCAATAGTTTTACATTGATACTTAATTATGATTTACATGGATATGAAAATCGTCTGAAATTACGTTTATTGTAATTGATCCTAGTTTGCTTAATAATAAATATATAAAAAACAAATGAATGATTATCAAATAGTATATACATGAATAGTTGCCGCGCATCCATTTCTACTATATGTATCTACTATCTAGGTATCCGTGCGGCGCAGACGTGCCGGTGCCTAGCTGCCTATATATGAATATGGTAATTCTAGGCAATAACTCACCGTGGATAAGATCGTATCATATCATAATCATGATGGCAGTACGCGCTATACTTCATGTTGGTACCAATAAACAATGATAGTAGACCGACAGCTGATGTAGGACTTTAGGAAATAAGACCAAGATTCTAAGATTTAGAAAACTCGGTCCTTGATATATTCGTTCCTATCAATTTGGTCCCATTCTCTAACTAGAGATAATAAAGGTAATGTTGCAATGTTAAATTTGTAAATTATTGCAATGTTAAATTTGTAATTATTATTATTTTATTTGTTATGATTAATGGTTGAATCGATCTTAACTCATCTTGATACAATTGAAGTTGGTAACTTAGCATGCATGAGTTAAATTTTATATTATTTCATTATTGCATCAAATTCATACAAATATCCGATTAAAATGCTTCAAAAAATATTTTACTTTTGTGATGACGGAATGAAGATTGATTAAATTTTTGTGAAAAAAAGGACTAAAACTGATATTTGTTGATCAAATATGATCTTTACAAATCATTATTATTGATACATATACAAGTAGAATTATTAGGTAGGCAGTATACATATAGACAGGTAAACAAGTAAACAGGTAGGAAAGTAGATAAGAAAAAATGCATACTGGTAAGCAGTACAGTATACGTATACAACTGATAGACATGTAGACAGATAGGCTGGTAAACTGATAAGTAGGTAAACTGGTAAACCAGTGGACAAGTAGGCAGGTAATCAGCTAGACAGATATACAAGTGACCAAATGGATACGTAGACATGTAAGGAGGTAGACGTGTAGGCAAGTAAACAGGTAGGCAGCTAAACAGCAAACAGGTGGACATGCTGACAGGTAAACAAGAAAACAGAGAAATTATATAATAATTTAAAAAATTAAAAATATGATAAAATCGATTATTTTTACATATCGGGACGATCATGTAACTTGTCAAAAAGGAAAAATGGCACTTGCAACTTGTTTTATATTTGGATAATATAGAATATTAATAATCATATACAAGTAGCAAAATTGATAGCAGGTAAACAGGTAGATAAGTAGAAAAGAAGTAATGAAGAAAAATAGACTGCTAAGCATGTTGGTAGTTACAACTGGTAAACATGTGGAAAGGTAGGCAGCTGGACGGTAACATAGGTGAACAGGTAATCAGGTAAAAAAGTGAAAAAGGAGACGTATATACAGATAGAATATAAGAATGGTAAACTGGTAAATAGGCAAATTGGTGAACAAGTCGGCTGATAGATCGGTATATAGGTAGGGAGGTAAACAGGCAGACACGTAGACAGGTAATAGGTGAGCATCTAGACAGATAGACGTGAAGACAGGTAAACAAGCAGACAGGTAAACATGCTGACTGGTGGTCAGGTAGACAGATAGATCATATATAAATTTAAAAGAAATGATCAAACCCATTATTCATACATATAAGAAATAAAGAGATAATGCAACTTGCCAAAAGGCAAAATGGTGCTCACAACTGGTACTATATTTAGATAAATATAAAAAAAATAGAATTAATTCAATGTGTTTTATCGAAATTACAGCTTACAGATTGAAAGACAGACCTCAAAATATCATCCTAATTTTGAATTGATAAACCGATAAACAGATGCATATCCTCAGTGAGCGTTTTATATGGTTTATACTTTTAATATTATTTTGGCCAATTGTTTTACATACTGGGCACTGTGGTCGTTGGATTTCTTTAGAAGATTTCTTTTAAAAATATTACTATTATTTCTTCCAGCTCTCTTAATAAAATAAGAACCAGGAGAGAACCGAATACCCAGCCGATGCGGTGCTTTACAATACAAGGATTGCGTTCGGTCATATGGGTACTTAAATACATAATCACTAATACGACACCGCTGATTAACCGATAAGATGAATAAATTCGAAATTTGTCCAGTGATGAAATATTATTTACTCATACGTTTGCTTGTTATGTCTCCCCACATCAATATATTATAATAGTTAAAACTAGTTTTGATTGTGGAAAGGTACTTATAGTTAGATGTACGATGACATGTAATAAGATATTGAAAAAAGTCGAATTGAATTTAATGTGATGCTTTTAATAATAAATTGAGTATTATGTTAGATACCGCGACTTTGGATATATAATAATGGTTGTTGAATCAAAATAAATGATACTGAAGTTCTAAATTAAAAGTTTTTATAAGACTTCATAAAATTCAATTCTATTATGTATTCTATATTTAATGTTTGGAATAATCATCACCTGTTATTTTGACAAATATGGATAATAGTATGGCAAAAAATGATTTTATTGTTGATTCCCATTTTAGAAGATTAAAACAGAAGCAGCTATCGTTTTAATATACTTTATTAATTTCGAAATTTTACTGAAGACGGTTCTAATTAAATTTATTTTTTGTTTTACCTCAAATACTATATTTTTATATACGTATCATCAATCACAATAGCTAAAAAAATAACTGGTCTTATTGAAATTTCAGAGTTAATAAAATATTAGTAATGACATCAATAGTTTCACGAGCTTGTGTAATTAAACTATTTCTTTCTGTCTATTGGAATAGTCAATAGTCAATACAAGTTCCTTTTAGTTTATATATGAGAACAAAAAATTTGTATTTTTTATCTAATGATTTTCCCACAGCAATATTCTTAACATAATACTTGAAATATATTTTATCTACTTTTTTAAGTATATATTACTACTGCTTGATATTTGTGTATAAAACAATTATTTTGTTTTATTGACATACTGACTATGCTATTTCCATACAAAACTTTGATTGAATTGCGCTTTATCTAAAAGACAATAATAAGAGCTAAAACTTTCAGAGAATTCTTTATCAATTTGGAATTATATTTATATATATATATATATATATATATATATAATGTATCATAATTCTGGTAAATTCTTAAAATCGTAAATTAGAGCTTTTGCTCTAATCTAAATGAAAAACAGTCGGATTTTATTAACAAATGCTGAGTGATGAACAAATGTAGCAAAAAAGAGTCATAAAGAATTATATAGAAAAATATAATAATATTAAATATGTTAACTTCGTTCATATCTATTAACACACCTAACCTCTAATTACTCGTTTATTGTCTCTAATTACACACTCTACAATATTCATTTCAAATGTAGTGATTACTGTGTGTAACTTACAATTAGAACAAAATTGAAATGTATTTGGTTATATAATTTTTTATTTAGTAGAGCAGTATTTTATGCATAATTAATTGCAATATTTAATCAACATGGGCGGAGAAAAAGCAGCTTAATTAAGACCAATGTTTATGAAATTATATCTTTTTATGTCTAAATCAAATAATTGTAAAACAATATGTTTAAGATAAGAAATGTTTGTTTTAACCTGAAATATCGATATTTTTTTATAATTTAGTTTATGCATGCGCATGTACAATAACCGATGTACCTGCATCTGATGTAAACTTTTCAAATTTCTACATTTGGATTATTGTCCACGAATTATAGTGGCATGGACAGACTTGGAATACAAATTAGCTAAAACGTTTGTTTAATAATACGTTGTCTAATAGTATGGTATGGATAACATTAGTAGCAATATTTCATATTTAATATAAAACTTTCTAACTATAATAAATTGTTGTTCAGAATAAATTCATTGTTATAGTAAATATAGAATAGACACTTAAAACTATCGATCTTAATTTCAAATAAAAAACATTCACAAGAAAATAAAAAATATAACTGCTATTCATCTATATTTGTTTGTATGCCTTTTGCTGCAATCGTATCTTTTCTCTTCAATAAACCTGATAATTCAAAATAAGAATAAAATAATGTTCTACGAATTAATATTAAACATTGTTACAGGAGAGAGAAAACAAAAAAATGTCATTTGTAAAATATAAAACTTACTTAGATTAAAATTAATTCAATTTGATAAAGATTGAGGACACTGATAATAAAACACATAAAGAAGAACTGAAAGTTGATAGTAATGATTCTGGAAGAAATAATTGTGACTGATTATAGTAATATTCGAATATTGACTTTCTTTTAGAAATTCATCAAATATAGACAGGCAAATCTGGGCAAATCCTTGGATTGCTTGCTGAAAAGTGACGTAGTTAAGTAGAGCTTATAGATCCCTTTACTTCTGATTCATATTCAACACTTTTAATTGCTTCGATCATTTTATTCAATAGCTTAAATGCACCACACAAAAGCAATGCAAATTAAAATCCATAATTAGTGGTACATGGCATCGTGCCTTAAGGCAAATTGCTGGAACGTCCCGTACCATAATTAAATATTCGAGCAAAAAGACTTAATAATCAATAAATATTGATTAATGATTAATAACAATTGATTTAATATTTTTAAAGAGATAATTATAACTACTATTAATTTGTTCGTTCATATAATATACAGTGACGATCCTATCGCTCAAAACACTTAAAAATGTTTACATTAAGAAGAGATTCCTAAATCCATCTGAGGATATCTGAATTACCAATTCTGACAATTTTTATCATGTATCGTCGAAACGTATGGACCTGCCTTCGCCAAAAACTAATCAGTAGGAATCGAATGTTTCAAATCAGTTCAGTAGGAATCATTCAAATTGTTGATCCATGCGCCCGAAATCGTGGACAAAAAATTGTATCCAATCATACATACATACACACGCGTGTATCCATTTTTTCAAATGTTCAGAAACCTTCAAAGCGTAAAGATCTATAAAAACAATTATTAAAATAAACTAATACTAACTTTCCTAATACTGGGAATATTTAATTAAATTAAAATAAATAGTTATTTATATTTTATTTATTTTTTTACACCAACGCTCATACTTGAATTCTTACGAAACGAAAGCTACTCGTCATGCAAAAGGTGTTTTAATACATTTCATATTTCAATTGTGTGCGGGCACAGGTAACACATAACAGGAAATGTATAATAACACAATCGTGTTATACATTTAAACTTGATAATTATTTTATTTTGTGCACAATTTTTCATCTTTCAATGGTGTTAATTTGTATGTATTAATTTGATTCCATTGTTTTATTGTTTGAAATTCTCTATGATTTGGATGGATTTTATTGACGCTTTGCACGCTCTGTTATTTTCGGTATTAATATTAACAATGCGATGCATTTGTATATTTATTCTGTGTTTGATAAAAGAGGATGTAATGAATGGGAATAATAATTTTGATACATATTTTTAGATTGTTTTGTAATTTTACATTGTTTCTAGCCTTTGTGGAATAGTTTAGATGTTTTTAGATCACTAGTTTAAATAATTTCATCATAAAGACATATAATTATAAATTACTATAGTTTATATTTTCGATAACGTTTTTCAAATAAAAAATTAACAAATGATACTTATTATAGACATTATTTCTAACTATATATTAAACGTTTCAGCCAATTTTTTAACTACTTAGAATTATTGTCAAAATATAAACTTTATGAATTTATGAATTCAGATTAGCAATCATGAAAATCATTTTAACTGAAACGTTCTATGCCAATTATAAACAAAACACTTTAATAATTCATAGTTATGTAGTTTGATTAACGATCGGTCTGTATTACGAGAACCTTTAGGAATTTTTCTGAAGGCAAGTTGTGACATATTATAAGTAAACAGTATTTATGACTTCTTATTTCTTATCCAGCAGTGACTGCGAAAGTCTGTTTCTATTTGAAAACGTATTTGACATTGATGATCTCAATTGAAAATCTAATAGTACACTGCTTGATATCGAGCTGGCCGAGGTTGGGATCGAACCCGTAACTAGTGAATGCAAAGCCCAAGTCTTATATATACTTATACGTCTTTTGCAGTGATTTTGGTAAATACTCGAATATTTGCCTATCGAACTATTGCCCAGGATCTAATCTAACTATTGTCAACACGAATATATAAGGTGACAAAAAAAATTGCATGTAGTTCGAAAATTGTCATCTTTTATAAGTACAACCTAGAGCTTTGGTCAAATTGTGATCATTTTTGCTTATTGTGATTAATTTTTATAATTTTTGGAACCGTAATTGTAAATAACATTTCTAGACATTTTATTCTCAATTTCTAGCATCACAGTCAAAAATAATGACACAATTGCTCCAAACTTTCTAGCATTAAGACTATTTGTTAAACTATGAATTTAAAATTTTTCAAATCGTTCGACTTTGAAATACCCTTCTTTAAAAAATGTACTAATATGAAGTCTGTTGGAAAATTGCATCTAAAGTTTGCGCATAGAAATATTTTTTATGGATAAACATTGTTTGCCGTATATATATATATATATATATATATATATATATATATACTTTTCATGTCAACATATATGAAAGTCATTATCCAATCTATAAGCTCTTATATTTCGTGTATAATATACGAGTAATGAAAGTTACAGCAATTATAATAATTTCTTTGAAAGCATTTAATATTTCTTGAATATTTCATTACAGTACGGAAAGTTCCAGCAATTTGCGTTGACATACGATGCAATACACCACTAGTTATTTTTTACTAGATTTTTTTAAAAGTATTTTGCTATTTTGCAATTCCCATTGCATGCGCCAACTTTGATGAAATTTGCCAATTCATTTTTTTTACATGAGGGCCTCTCAAAGTCGACTGATTTTGAAAATTTGAAATTCATAGTAAAACAAAAAATCTTAATTTCTGAAAACTAGAAGGAAATTGTGTTATTATTATTGATTGTGATCCTAGGAATGTTTTTGATTATGGTTCGAAAGCTTAAATGAACAAAATTAGTAAAAATTAACTACAATAGTCGGAAATTGGTCATAATTTTACTAAAGCTCTAGGTTGTACATAAAAGCTTGTAATTTCCAAACAACGTGAGATAATATTTTTTCTATTTTTTTTTTGATGTTTAACGCTTTCGGGACGGTATTAAAAAAATCGGTTTGTGTAATGTGTGATATATGTTGAAATAAAAAAAAAAAAAATTAATAATAGTAAGGCGTCTGGCGAGGTTGGTTCACCGTTGTACGTCTTCCTACTTTTTGTTGGTACACATTTGGACCAACAGTTCTATAAAAACAATAGAACAATTTATACTGGTACGTATGTGTACCACTAATCTAATTTAGTAATAAATACAAAATTTATGAAACAGTTATATTTGCTGGAGCTTTCTTGTCCACTGTAATAACTAACAATCACCAAAAAACGCAACTAGTTTATATATTTCATTGAAAATAGTATAATTTTTGCGACGTGGTCTGGGCGGACAAAAAACAAAACGAAACTGTTTATAAACTAAATGCTGTTTTATAATCTATATGTGTTTTATATCACAGCTAAACACATACATTACGTTGTTGCATAAATTGCATTACGTTCATACATAAATTCTACTGTAGAAATTTTCAAACTTGGTGGTACGTATGTGTACTTTGGTGGTTGTGGTCAATACGATCACCCCGTTTCGGCTTGACGTCAAGATTTGGAACACCTTGTATATATATATATATATATATATATATATATATTTATACAGGGTGTTAAATCAAATAAAAAATGAGTAGTTATAAATTTTAAAGATTTTAAATATCCTATGTAATCATCAGTGATTATAAAAATAGTAGTCGATTTGGAATAATTTTAATATAAGTTTAATTCATGTTTAATTACAGAATCTAATGATCCAAATAATGATCATTTGTTACAAATACGATCTTCAACATCGATCTACCTCTGGCTTAGCTAAAGATCTGTCGCCCGTCGCCCTACCTGCGGAGCGATCCGTTCCCGAGTTCCCGAGTTCCCGTGCAGTCGTTGTTAACGCGTGTGGTCATGTCAAAACGAAACCAAAAAGAAATTCCGCGGACAGTTTTCACTTTTCGCGCTGACACGGGAACGTGTGTGCCTGGTCGGGCTTGATTTACGACCGCTAATTGCGACTGAATGAAGTGTGTGTGAATTTAGAAGCACTGCAAAGAGTGCAAAGTGAACGAAATGCCAACTATGATTATACATTATGTTATACGAAACATGATTTTTATACTGTTTATGGGTTGATTTCAAACAATACTGAGAATAAATGATATACTTTAACGAAGGAAAGTTGATCAGATAAATTGACTATGGTTCAATAATACAACGAGTTTGTGTGAGACCGTGTGCGACTGTCATACACTTGTATGTATATTAGGTTGTCAAATATCTCCCTTCCGCTTTTTTGCTCTTGGTTTATAATACAAAAAGGCGGAAGGGAGATCTTTGACAACCTTATATGTATGACATGAATCATACTTACATGTAATTTTAATTAATAACAAGTTAAGAATTATTAATTAATAACAAGTTAAAAATATTTAAAAATTGACATACAAGAAATTTTGAGCTACTCAGTACGAATATGTATAGGAAAACTAGGCGCTTATTGTAATAGGGGTACTTAGTAACAGGCGTTTTACATTATAATCTTAAACAATATTAAGATATTTTTAACTTCCCGTGGGGTAAGTTATAGTAATAGCAAAAAAACCAGAAAATGAAATTTTTGCATATTTTTACGTTTCAAAGGTTTCTGAACATTTTGGCGTACCTTAGAAAAAAATTATGTATAAGTGTGTATGTGTGTGTGTGTATGTTTGGATACAAATTTTTGTCCACAATTTCGAGCGCACGGATCGACCGATTTGAATTATTCAAGAAACATTCGATTCCGATTGATGGAAAGATGATATGATTAGTTTTTGACAAAGACAGGTCCAGTCGTTTCGAAGATACGGAGCAAAAAGGGCCAAAAATTCAAAATTCAAAATACATTTTGCTTGTATTGACAAAATGAAGAAATGTTTTAAATTTTGAAAGACACTTGCAGCGGTTTCGAAAATATAAAGAAAAAAAATTGGCGTTCAAAAAATGATAATTAGACATATATTCATCAAATTATCTGTTATTTTATAGAGATTTTAAATATGAGTACTATTTTTGTTCTAATTTGTTTGAGTTTCGTACCAAGATTTTTTTATTTTTACAGTTCACTGGTACACACATCAAACATCAAAATTTTCAGAAAAAAAATCATAAAATTTCCAAAAATATACAAAATTTTATACTTTAAATATAAATTTTAAATGTATAATTCATTTTGTACCAATTATGCTAATGATAAGAAGTATATCCTCAGATAGATCATTCCGCATGTTAGTGTAAACATTCTCAAGTGTTTCATATATAGTTAATATAAAATTCAACTATTGTAAAATGTCAGACTGCGTTATTACTATCGACTTATTTTAAATTTCATATATCTTAATTTTTTATCTCAAATTTATTAATCTTTAATATTAACATATTTATGAGATTGATGTTCTTTGATATTAGCATTTTTTATGATTGCTAAATTGTTTAAATTTAGTTTCATGTGAAATAACGAACAATACCTATAGAATTATTTATACTTGATTCGGAAGAGAAAAAATTACAGTCTCTATACATCTTGATTTTGCAAAAATATAATCAGATAATATTAAGATATATTAATACAAAAAAAATGGTACGGCAAACTCTTAGCTCCCCAACTGGTATAAACGTTTTTTTTTCTAAATTATTAAATCAAGGAATGTTTGCAACTGGAACAACCAACAATTTTGCACAAATTTATTTATTTAAATTTTAATTTTAATTGAGTAACTTATTGTTGAAACGTTTACGAAATAAACGTTTCTGAAATATTTGCATACTCGGTATCATTCCTTACAGAAAGTTTACAGATTTGACTTACCGAGATTTAAAAGAAATTTTCAGGCTTAAATTATATTTAATTAAATAATATACTTATTTGAATTTCATAAGGCAAATATAATTGATCTATGAGGAAACTAACCAGAATTTTGAAACGTCTAAAATCATAACATTATTAAACAGTTAATGCAAAAAGATTTTAGTGATTTTACAATGTGCATTTATGTATGTAAATACTACAATAGATAATTTTTATCTTTTTTATCATTTTTATTTGAATTTATGATTCAAACCTTATGGCGCAAATAAAGAACAGGCAAAGATTTTAAAGCATCGTTATTTCCTTTCAGATTTTTCGACATTCAAATTTATACCATCATCAGTGGATACGGAAAAAATGGAATACAAATAGAACATGCAATAGCAAGAAATTATAAGATACGAAATTTGCACGTAACACTACAATTACCAGTGAGAATTCTACAAATATAAATTTTTTTGAGAACACAAAGTAATCAGGCAGGCAAATTCGGACTACTAATTCAGGGTATAACGAGTTTCATGAAGATATATTTCTGTAGTTATAGTTATTCATGTAGTATAAACTTCCAATATTATTGATTATCAAATTAGATTTAAGCATTTTATAAATTGTTCTTAGCTTTATATGTATATTTCAATTTGCGTGTCATAATGCTGTATCTTTTGGCTATCGCTATTCATCGAAATATGAAAGTCAAGTAGCTACTGTAAAAACCTTTCATTTCCAGTGATCCAAATTTTCGAAAAAAATCCAAATAGGACAAAACGAGTAAATGACTAATATCCTCTCCCCAGTATGGACATAAAGCACGTTCTGCGGCAAATAATTGTTCTCGGCGAGTCCAGGGTGTTATAATCAGTGCTGATCCCTGGACAACGCTTCGACTGATAGAATGGATATAGACTTATAGAGTATTGTTGCACTATGCTACTGATACTGTGCATAGAGCAGTGAAGCTTGTAATGAGATTAGGACAATCCCTACATATGTGCAGGGTACAACTGCCATAGAGATATTTGAAACCGCGATATGTTGGGACACTGCTGTTCTGGCACCTTTATTTCCATCGAGTGCACTAGACAGACGTCAGGTGAGCGAGCGCATATACATGCCGCACGGGTATTATGGTTTGGTTTATGTAAATGTTGGGTTTAGCTAATGCCTGTTGTATATGTACTATTAATTTGAGACTTATTTGAAAATGCAATGAATACCTTCATAGATAAATTTAATTAATTAAGGGGGTATTTTAGTGTAGAAATTCAAAAAAATGGTCTTTCTGTAGGTAAGATATAGTACTTGCCCGAAAAGCGAAAATTAAAATTTTTGCATCTTCACGTTTTTGTATATCAAAAATAAATCAGATTTTAATTTTAATTGTGGCTGAAGTTCTAAAGCTCACTTATATACTTTAAATAATCAATTTTAGCTTTGTAATTCAGTTTATATAATTCTTATAAATATCAGATAATTTTGCAGTATTTATAATAATTTATTTGAAAACATTTAATATTCCTCGAATATTTCATTACGGTACGGGATGTTACAGCAATTAGCCTTAAAGCACGATGACATACACCACTAGTTTCTTACATTTCATATGTTCAAAGTTAACTATTTAAGAATATTTAAACGAAAAGATTTTTTTAAAATTTAAATCATTTTCGGAGATACAGCTGTTTTGACCATGATACTACTCGTCTCTTTTCTTCCTTTTGCGAAACTTTGAACGCGTTTTTCTCAAAACCGTTTTTTTTTTTCAATACGATGCCCACGATTTCTAGAGTTCTAACGAACCGATTTATTTGAAATTTTCAGAGAATCTTTTTTATAGACTCCTCTCTGGTATATACTAGACATATTCTCACATTTCAATGTTTAATATATTTTAAAAAATGAGAAACTCATAAAATTGGTTTAAAAGGTTTTGGTTTTTTCAAATAGTCGCGATTTTTGTAAAACAAAAAAAATTAACTTATTCGTAGTATATACCATAGTGACAACATTCTAGAATAGTACTATTCTAAAAAACTTTCTAGTAATCTTTCTCTCTTTTTCATTTCGGATTACTAGGAGGGTTACAATCGTGGGCATGATTACGTGTCAAATTTTTGGAACCGCTGACTTCAGCAACTGCTAATTTTCAAAAAAAAAATTTTTGCTTTTTTTCTGTACTCTTATACCATTGATACATGAATAATAGTAAAATTTCGAAATACAATTATTTCAAAAATGACCTAAAATCTTTGTCTCAACACTAGAATTTAAAATTATAAAATATTATAAAAATGTATTGTTATCTATCAAAACTTATTCACCAGTAATAAATATTACTAATAATGAAACACCATGAAAACTATTTAATTATAATTTTGGAATTTAGTGGTAGTTAGTCTTACTTATGTAATGTATCATCAATTGCATATAAAGAATATTTGCAACATAAAATTAACACAGGTCCACAAAAAATGTCTTTTGGACCTGTTTAAAAAAAATCTGAATAAAAAATGTATTTGTTCCGGACAAATTTGAAGTTAGATGTTTTTATATCAAATATGCCTAATAACATAGGATATTAAAATAATAATGTAGGGTAGGGTGGTACATCCCTAAGGCAGGTCTATGAGTTAAGTTGAACTCCAACTCGATTCAGAGAAAAATAGTGTGAGGGATTTTCAATTGCCATTTCACACCGCAGTGTCTAAAATGGGCTTATTGAAAACACATTTTTCATCTATATTTTCAAGTGAAATTGGTCATCACTGCTGCATAAATACAGAAAATGTATAAAAAAGGTAAAACTAATATCTAATATTATTAAAACCGAATCAAAATTTTTAACTAACAAAGTAACACAGTTAATTGTGGTTAATATACATTAATGATGAATTACATGTTTTATTTTATGTCTCATGCATTCAGTACTAATTTGTATAATATGTTGATATTTGGTAGAAAATACGAAATCTTTATATCCAATATTATTTCAACTTTATCTAATTATTCAATTGTGAGAAAGTGCTTAGTTGTTATACTTATATAAAATGTATATTGCAATCAATTTAATTCCTATCATAATTTACGTCCTAAAATATTGCTTTTATATATTATGAATAATTTAAAAAAAAATTGGAAAAAAGTTATTGTTACATATATAAACAACAGTACAGAAATATCACTGTATAATTAATTTTTATAATAATAAAAAGAATATAGTGTATAATGTGAATTTTAATACTTTATAGATAGAAATGGTTCTTATAATAACAATTAATTTAATATTAACATTATAGTAAACCTCAAAAATAATTATTTTGGTTTTTAACAGTTTGATTGCAATGCACAGTAATCTAATGTAATTTAATAATTCTTGCTAAAACGTCGATTTTTACAAATACAAGCAAATGTACAAATATTGATGTAATAAACTTTCTAAAGTAGTACATAGAAAGAATATGGCATATAAAATAAATTTTAATATTTCAATACAGTACTAGAATATTTCTATACAATAAATATTTCCAGTAGCTGTAAGTAAGAATGTAATAATAATGTAATGTGAATTTTAATATTTCATGGAAGACATATTTTTCTAATGCGACAATACTAATATCAGTTTTTACCATCGGGCACTTGTTACCTATGCACTAGTCCACCTCATGGCAATCTCTTACCTGTGGCGCCACTCTGTTGCAATTCGGCTTCTTTTATAATTCATCTTTTGACATTTGATGTGCAATTTTTATGTGAAGGTATCACTTACTAATAATTATATAGTGTTATTGTTATGTAGACTATTATATATCATATTTATTTAGAGAACATTTAGCCCCGGTGAGTTTGTACATTGCTTTACAAATATACCTGTGAGTGATTTATTGTGTGCCTTGTTTAATAATTATTTAACAATTTGTGTAGTAATGATGGTGGCCATTTTGTGCGTGATATTAAATTTTATTTTGTGATAAAAATATGTGTATATTACACACTCGAACTCTAGTGTATAAAATTATGGTTGACGCTGTCAATCACAATGAATCGACTTGTAAGGTAAGCTATTTTAATTTTTTTTACATGTGGTTTGAGAAAGAAATATAAAAAATTTTTCTATATATTTGCATGATATGTAAAATGCATTTTTATGCATTTGCCCTCTAACGATTTACTTTTCTTCCCAATTTGATATTGTTACCTTACGATACGATGAATACAATTGAGCATAGCTCACTTAGTAGCGTGTCCGATTCACACGACAGGGTTCTTTGGATCGAATCCTGTTATTGACTTAAAATTTATGAAAAATATATATAGTTAATTTGATATTAAATAAATTTGAAAATAGGATAATAGATTTCGAATAGCTGAATTGAATTAAAAACAAGAAAACTAGTGGGGCGCATGGCATCGTGCCTTATGACAAATTGCTGGAACTTTCCGTACCAAAAATCATGTTTTTTTTAAAAAGATTAACATTTTTGAAAAAAAAAATACTTTGAAAAAATTAGATTTTTGAGAAACTTTAAATTTTTGACAAAAATTTACTTTTTTTGAAAAAAGACTTTTCGAAGAAAAATTTAATTTGAATTATTTTGGAAATTTTGAACTTCTTTCAAAGCAATTGTACTGCTTTAACTGCATGGAGACCAAATATCGAAGCGCGTAAGCGCCGCGTGGCCGTCATACGGATAAACATTGGTACGGAACCCATAGGAATGTACACAAAATTTATACTTAATATTAAAATCTCTTAAAAATATCTGATAATTAGATGATCAGTCTAATGATCATTTTTGACCACCAAATGGCATTTTTTTTTACTTTTTTCACTATCGCCAGACCTGCCTTTATGAAGATTTGATCAGTTCTTCACCTTGTTAATGCAAGTAAAATGTTTTTTTGAATTATTCAAATCGGACGCTCACGTTCTCTTAAAAACGTGAGTTACCGTTTTTGGCACTTTTTGCCCCATATCTTCGGAACGGCTAGACCTGCCTTTGCCAAAAACTAATCAGCACGTCTCCTTATCAATACGAATCGAATATTTTATTAGAAAAACGTGTGGTTATATAAAATTATTATTATCTAGAATTCAAAACTAGTGGTGCCTTAAGGCAAATTGCTGGAACTTCCCGCAGCGTAACGAAATGTTCGAGGAATATTGAATGTTTTAAAATAGATTATTGTAAATATTGTAACATTGTCTAATATTTGTAAGAATTATATAAACTGAATTGCAAAGTTATAGTTATTAAATTATTTATTTAAAGAATATAAGTGAGCTTTAGAGCTTTAGCCAGAATTAAAATTGAAATTTGAATTATTTTCGATATACAAAAAGAATTTTTTTTTGAAAAAAAAAATTTGGGAAAAAATATTTTTATGAACGAAACGTTTTTTTTCCAAGTCAATTATTTTGTCGAGCAGAATTTTCTTTGAATCATTCAAATCGGATGCTTAGTTCTCTCAAAAACTGCAATTTTTGTACATATAGTTCTGTATCTTCGTAATGGCTGGACCTGCCTTTCTCAAAAACTAATCACCTCTTCTCCCATTTCTTATAAATTGAATGTTTTGCGGATCATTTAAATCGGATACTCCGTTCTCACAAAAACTTGATTTTTATTTTATGTACTATTTGCTGCGTATCTCCGTAACGACCGGACTTGCCTTTGCCAAAAACTAATCAGCACATCTCCCTATCAATAGGAAACGAATGCTTTTTGAACCATTCAAATCGGTTGATCCGTGCACATACGCACTCATCCATTTTTTCTGAGGCCAAAATGTTCAGAAACCTCTGAAACGTGAAGATACGCAAAAATTTTCAATTTTGGTTTTCGGCCTATTACTATAACTTACCCTATGGAAAGTTAATAATTGGCCTTAAAATGTGAATGCTATATGGTGTTAATGTCCGCGAACGTTTTAAGGGGGGATATAAGATAGAAATTTAATTCAATAATAGGCACTACTTTTCATTCCAAAACATATATAATCAAAACATACCTTTATAATAATTTATGAATATTTATAATGATGAGACAGTTCGTATGTAAATAAATTTAGAAAATTTTTTACAAAGAACCCTCGAAGGCACTGACAATCGAGAGCGTTTCGTGCGGCGCGGCGCGTTATCTAAATTAAGATATCAAAACCGTGTACTGTGTAACACCTTGAGCCAAAAATAAATAAATTACTCGGTTATTTCGTAGTGAGAAATGCTAATGGTAATATCATTGTGTTTGACTCAGTCTGTAAACGTAATTTGTCAGAATTCCCCCATTTATACACTTTTATTTTATTATTCCAACAGTTATTATTACATATTTAGATAACGCTCATGCAACCCAAGACGTTTGACTTATTTCGTATATTTTATAAGATATTTATTAGACATGTTTGGAGCGATAACAGTGTTATTTAATACGGACAATAAAACATTTTAACAATCGTTGTTTCTCACCAATTCATACTAGAATACATGATATGGTGGATAGTTTTAATGCCGTTCTGGGTTTTGAAGAAACTTTTTGATCTCTAATTTTTATATATGGCTGAATAATTTGAATGCAAACTAACATTTTATTCATTTATTAAAATTATAATAATTTCAAACATTTCACCAAATATTACACAAATACAACTATGCAGATATTGCATAAACAATACTAACAATTGCCAATAAAAATTAAGTGGGTGTAAGTGACATTTTGCCTTAAAGCAAGTTGCACTAACTTCCTGATGTGTACAAATAATCAATTTACTTAATACTTGTCAACAAGTAATTTAACTTGTCTACTTGTTTACCTGTCGAAGTGTCTACCAATTTAAATGACTACCGGCTTAAGTATACCATTGTCTAATACTACTAGTTTCAGTGACTACCTTCAACTTGTCTACTATTGTACCTGTCTTCCAGTTTACCTGTCTACTTGTCTACCTATTTCCATTTTTACCTGCTTACCAGTAGACCTACCTTCTTGTCTATTTTTCTACATTTTCATCAGTCTACCTTTATACTTATCTATATGTGTATTTTCGCACTTGCCTACTTGTCTACCTGCCTACCAGCTCACAGGTCTATCTGTCTACCTATCGACCTTTCAACCTGCCATCTGGGTATCATTGTCAACTTGTCTACCTATTTACCTTTTTACCTGTTTACCAGTAGACCTACCTTCTCGTCTTCTTTTCTACCTTTTTATCTGTCTACCTTTTTACCTATCTATATGTCTATTTTCGCACTTGCCTACTTGTCTACCTGTCTAGCAATTTACATGTCCATCGGTCCACCTGTTCACTTGTAAACCTGTCATATGGGTATCCTAGGTAAATCTATATTAATGATAAGAAATTATCCTTATAACAAATGTCGATTATCAAAAAAATGTACCTCTCTACCGGTCTACCTTTCTACGGGTCCGATTTTCAGCAACCGTCCCTGATTATGTGGACGGTTGTGACACTTGCCTATTGCTTGTATGATTTGACTTTTTTATGACTTCGTACTTAGCGTCCGTATTTATATATTTCCATAGGCAAATGTTCAAATTGCTATTTAATTTACATTTCTTCCAGCTAGCTGGTAAATTGGATTATGATGCAACCACAAGATGGTACTGTCTTAATGGACTGTTAATAAAATATTTTTTTAAAAATTTCTGGCTTTGTAAAAACAAGTTAGTCAAATAGTTCGCTGGCTCTTCTACTATTAACTCCTATTATTTTTTAGAGATAGTACTATAACTGAATATTTATTTATTACCCAACAATCCTCTACAAATGCCGAAGAAAGGTTTCCTTTTCCGTTGCGGGTTGCGGGCACAATTCATTCAATTGATGTATGTATGTGATGTATTATATATTCGAGAATGTGGTTTATTGGTACAGAGGCGCCATTTTGAATATAATTTTGATTATGGAACACATTGCAAATGTCTGGTGGCACGAAACAGACAACTTTATTACGGCAGAGCGAGCACACACAATAAGGGCGGAATTATATAGCGAAAGGGGTAGATTACACAGCGATAAGGGATGATACACTGGAATGAGATAACGATACACACATCTACATATGTATCAGCGCATGACGGAATTTGATTTCTGTGAGAAGAGCAAACTCTTGGCTTAAATTGAAATTAAAGGATTCCCTTCCCTTCCTACAATACTATGTTGCATTTCAATGTTTCGTTCGGGAATAACTTGATGATATCGTTGTTTTATACATTGTTTGAAAATCGATCCAATTCCAATGTACGACCATGGGATTTTAAATTACTAACAATTTTTGTCTACTATATACATGTATCAGATTAGTAACTTTCCTTAGGGTAAGTTATTGTAATCGTCCAAAAATCGGGAATGAAATTTTTTGCTTATCTTTACGATTTGGAGGTTTTTGAACATTTTGAAAAAATGATTGTGTGTGTATGTATGTATAGATACAATTTCTCGCCAACGTTTTCGTGCGCACGGATCAACCGATTTGAATGATTCAAAACACATTCCATTGCTATTGACAATTATATGTGCTGATTCGTTTTTGACAAAGACAGACCGAGCATCTGATTTGAATGATCGAAACTACATTCAATTCGTAATGATTCGTGGAGAAGTGGAGATTACATTTTAGCAAAGGCAGGTCCAGTCGTTTACGAGATACAGAGATAAATATGCAAAAGATTGCATATTTTGAGATGACTGAGCATCTGAATGATTCAAAAACCTTTCTGCATGTGCTGACGAAACGATCGTTTTTTTGGGAACGAATTTTTAATTTCCAAAAAACATTTAAGATCTAAAGTTCACTTATATACTTCAAATAAATAATTTTAGTTTTGCAATTTAGTTTATATAATTTTCATAAACATTAGACAATATCCTCCATTTTAAATCCGATTGATTAAATTTTATTTATATACTTTTCATATATAAACGTCGTCGAACAATTTATAAGCTCTTATGTTTTTATTAACTTCACTATAGTAATGAGCCAAAAATCGAGAAATTTTTTTTTTCATATCTTCATGTTATGAATATTTTGGCATGCCTCAGAAAAAATGGATGTGTGTTTGTGTGTGTATGTGTGGATACAATTTTTTCGGGAGTACCGCTCAACCGATTTGAATGATTGAAAAAGCAATCTATTCCTATTGATAGGGAGATGTGCTATGCATTTGATATGTTACCGAGATACGAAGCAAAGCGTGCAGATAATGTTAACTCGTTTTCTCGATTAGAATGACTCAAAAAACCTTCAATTCGTAATGATGGGGAGAAGTGGTGATTAGCTTTTGTCAAAGGCAGGTCCAGCCATTACGAAGATATGGAGTTAAATGTGCAAATAATGACAGTTTCTAAGAGAAATAAGCATCTGATTTGAATAATTTAAAGAATTTTTTTAATTTCAAAATATTGTTTATCCATTTTTTTTTTTTTTGAATATCGAAAACAAATTGGATTTTAATTATAATTCTGGCTATAAAGTCTTGAAGCTCACTGATATACTTTAAATGAATAATTTTAACTTCGCAATTCAGTTTATATCATTCTTATAAATATAAAACAATTATAAAAATCTATTTGAAAACGTTTAGTATAGTTTTCGAGTATTTTGTTACGGTACGGGAAGTTCCAGCAATTCGTCTCAAGATACGATGCCATATAAAAACACTTTTACATACTGTTTACTTACTAAATACTGTTAATATAAATTAAATACGTAACGATAACTATAACAATAAACAGGGCATATAAGATGAATTTTAAATTTCAAATAATTTTGCATTTTTCATTGATGTCTTTCAAAACAAAAACACTTGATGTGTGAATATTAGTAGCGTCCTTCTACATTATATTTCCAACAAATTTGTTATACAAGATTAAATATATGTAAAAAGCAACTTATTACTAGTTGTATATTTTAAATATTAAAATAGGACCTCCCTTCCCTCATGTACAAATAGCGGTTTCGTCCTGCTAATAACTTTGTCAAATTCCAAGTTACAAAAATCTGAATAATTGTGAAATGCATGCAAATTTTTCATATAAATTTAAATTATTTTGACATGGCCTCCCCTAAGGGTTTATTAATTTCGTCCATCCACTTCGAACATTCCTTGTAATGTGTTACAAAAGTCTCATGAACGCCAACGTTCATGTCCAATAGTTAAATTCATACAATTTCTCTAGGTAAATCTGTGAACCCATTTAAACCTAGAGAATGAAATGAACCTATATGTCCTCCCTTATCATATAGAAACCGTATAGAAAAATTAGTATGTTAAATACAATTATGGAAAAAATATATAGAAAATAAATAATACAATTTAAAAACTATGGGGATAATTTATTTTGTAATAACATTATTGCAAATTATGAACCTAATATAAACATTTTTATAAATAAAGGAATCTTGAATTTAAATAGGTTTCTATGAATGGTTTCTCATTAGTCATGGGCATTAAGTATTTTGTTTGGTTTTGTATATACAAATAATATATTTGATAAATTGCATTTTTTTAACTAATTTATTTATTTTTAGCAGAAACAAAATTCTGAGAAAAGAGGTCCCTATAATCATTCGAAAAAAGTAAAAAACTCACTAGACAAAAGAGTCAACTACACAAATCGTGCAAAATACACAATCATGAGATGTTATGTTTCAGAACAAGTGAATAAAAACCATTAAAAAAGTTCAAGGACAATAGGGTAGTAATAGTGAATAAATATAATTGGACTTTTGGATTGTTTCGTGAACTAAAAAATAATTTGCCTGGTGTCGACTCGTAGTGATTGTTTTTTTTTCGATTTTTGAGCTATTTTTTAATCCGAGTGTTTTTATCGTTTTTTTACTGTCTGTGTAGTGTTTTATAAAAACCTTTATAGTGTTCTAGTACAGAGATAGTGTCTTGTTTCCGGTTCCTGGTTCCTGGTTCCTGGTTCCTGGTTAGCTCTCTTCTGAAAATCACGAGGTAATACGCAATTTTTTTTAGTACGAACGATATTTCATAATTTATTGAAACTTGCTTCATTTTTTTTTATTTTTCAGACAACAAATTGGTAATCGGGATGTTCCAGAAGAATCGGTGATTTTAAACAAAGGTCAGTGCATTTTCATCCTTAGGCATGATTTCTAAGAGTACGGTCACACGTATCGTTGTTCGTTCACAAAAGTTAACTAGTTTATAGTTAGAAAGGTTAATTATTATTTTTTTAGTGTAGGCAAAATTGTGACCGTATCCCTTACTAATCCACAAATTCCTTTCAGCCTAATAAAAGACTTTTTAAAAAATAGCAGTGAGTTTAGTAGATCATACAATTCGCGTAAATTAATTAATTATTGAAACAAGAGTGTTAATAAAATAAATTTTGCATAATTTCGCGTAAAACAGTGTGTGTGTGAGTGAACTATTTGACTCTGTGCAATTTTTTGAAGAAATGCTGACATCCATGTGGTCTGAGGTAAGATCTAGAATATGTACAAGATTTTAAATAGGTGATTTTTTTCCATTGGAAATTTTTACAATAATCGGCGAACATATTAAATTATAAGCCGTAAAGAATTTAAAACAAAACGCATTCGATTCGTATTGATGAGATGATGGTTAGTTTTTGGCAAAGACAGGCTCAGCTGTTTCGTTGATACAGGAAAATTGTGCTAAAAATAATTCAGTTTTTTTAGATAAGGGAGTGTCCGATTTGAATGATTTAAACATTTCATTTGTGTTTATGAAATGAAGAACTGACTAAATTTTTTAGGAAGACAGGTCTAGTCCTGTAAGAAATGCCATTTAGCTATCCAAAATAAACATTAGGCAAATGAATATCAAATTGACAAATTTCATAGAGATTTTAATAATAAGTACAAATTCTATTTACATTTTTATGGGTTCTGTACCAATGTACGGATAACGTAAAACAATCAAACCAGTAACGTATAAAATTATCTAACAATCTCTAACACCGTATCATCTCACCAATAAATGATAATTTATATATATATATATATATATATATATATATATATATATATACACATTATCCGCAAAAAGTGTACTATTTTAACCAAGTTCGGCAGTATCTCGGTGGATCACCAGCTCTTTATATAGTTCATGTTTAGAACCAACCAGTTCATAACAAACATAGTTTATCAAGTCCATTAATCATCTATTAACAAATAATTAATTTTAATGTTTTATGCTATGTTTCCCAAATCTTCTGCTTCCATAATATCAAACATACTCGTCGAGTGCTCAACAACTTGAAGCGTTGGAATAATTCCGTAACACTTACCGCATATATAGGTATATACTTGAGATATGTACTTTGCTCAGAATACAAACGGCAACTGCAAATTTCAATTATAATCAAATCTGTACATTAAGTATTCATACTGCTTAAAACAATGCTTCCCTCATCTGATGTCTGACACGACGATGTTGGCGCAGTGCGTGCGACGAATACGATGAATTTCTACCTACTGCGATGTTTGTTCGAGTTCAAGTTCTGTTATGAAGGAAATTGAGCATATTTAGACAATTCGACTAACATTTATGATTGCACAGCTCGCCCATATTCAATCTATTCGCTTGTATTTAGATGCATTTCTAAACCCTTTCGAACGATCCATACGTTGATAGTGCTGAACGTCATTTGGCTTTTAGACGAGTTTTACCCATGTATGAATCAACTAGTGATGAAAAACTAGTATGAATCAACCAGTGATGAAATTGATGAAACTTTCCGTGCCAAGAATTAAAATTTACAAATAGTGCAATAATTGGAGAGGAAAAAGGAGTATAACCTTCCTTAAAAAAATAATTTTTTTTACTGTGCTCCGATTTGCATGACGTTTTGGATTTAGGTTAATCTTACCCTCAAATTGAAAAGTAAAAACAATTTGGACTCCGCTGCCACCCCCCAGGAGAATGATACCTTTTCCCAGTTGTGTAATTTTATTTTTTTCAAAATAACGTCGGATATCGATAGAAGAACTAATTATAAGAAAATAATGTCTTTTAAAGTTTTTCAAAAAAAACGAATACTTTTCAACTGACTACTAAAAATTTATATATTTTCGAAGTTTTTCTTGGATTTTTTGCAAATATCTCCAAAAATGTACGATTTTAACAAAAATCGTGTAATGAATAAAGTAATGTCGACTGGAGTAAAAAAAGTTTTAAAACTTCGAAAAAATGATATTTTTGAAAATTTTGCAATTTTTGAAGTAAAAATAACAATTTGGAGGAATTAGATTTTTTTAAATATTTTGAAAATTTATAACTTCATTTTCAAAGCAATCGCGCTGCGTTGCAGTCTAACGCATAAACATTGGCACCGAAACCATAGAAGAATGTAGACACAATTTGTACTTATTATTAAAATCTCTATAAATTATCTGATAATTTGATGTGCATTCCCAAAATCGTCGACGAATCTTTGTATCCGCGCATACATATACACACAAACACACATACATCCATTTTTTCTATGGTATGCCAAAATGCACAGAAACGCTTGAAACGTAAAAATATATACAAATTTTTATATTCGATTCCATTGCGATAACGTTTTCAAACGCCAAAGTCAAACAAAAAATTATAAATATCAATATATGTAAAAATGTTTTCTAGGGAGTAAATTTGTGAAAATGCAACGGAAGTTGCGTTACGCCCGAATTGTTCGTCGTTCGCTCTCGATGAAATCATTTCTAAACGGGTCGATTGTGATTAGTCGTCGTGTCGAGTGAATAGAGATGTTTTGTAGTATGCGTACCGGCGTAAGGAGATCAGAATGTCATTAGATTTTAAGGTTACATAATAGTGCAAATCTTGATTTAATAAAAAATGCATGAATCAAAAAAAAAATTATCCCGTAAATAAAAAATAAAAAATAAAAAAACAAATGAAACATTTGTGTCGTGTAAGGAACGTAAGTTTATAGGAATAATTTCTATATTATTCGTAGTTTCCATAAACCTTTGAATATACTTTCAAGTTTTGAAAATGGAAAATAGTTTTATAGGCAAGACAGGTATTACAGCTGCTCAGAGAATGAGATTGTATCGCCAGCGAAAAAGTAAAGCTAAATATAAACACAATGAATGTATGTAAATTACATGAAGTTATTCAAACACAATTAGATGATGAGTGAAATTGTGAAAACAATATTTGTTTAGGCGTTGTTCAACATAATGCACTGTGTGAACTAATATTATAAAATTTATTAATCAGCAATTACTTCATTTCTCTAATGAAGGTTCAAGTCCGACGTGCTAATTACAATGACAAACCGATCATGTCATATTTGAAGTATGACTTTAATTACATTATTATTTTATTATAATTTTTTTTTATTAATTTATTATAAATATTTTTAATGCTATTATAAATATATCGTTATATGTATAATGGTTGACATTAATAAATGTGTGCATTACGAGTGTTGCCATATTACTAATAAACATTATTCAAATATGTGATGATGTATTTATTTTTAACTTAAATCCCATCTCGTACAATAGCAAAAAAGTTTTACTTCAATCGCAATGTGAACCTTACGCGCACTCTTTTTTCAAATAGTCATTCATATATTAATTGACATATCCAAATAATTTCATTCATTACTTTACGCACCACGGTTTGAATACCTCATGGTTAAATAAACTGAAGACGATGGCAAAAGAATAAAGAAATCACATTCCCTAATAAGTTTATATAAATAAAATAAACCGAATGCCGTATTGCGAACGACTTATTCCAGTAGCAGCGTCTCTCGTCATATTCAACGCGCCTGATGAAGATAAATTATGAATTTGTGCGGTGTTTTTTGTGCCCGCTGCGCCGCGGGAGGGCAGGTAGCGTGCGGTCGAAGTGATTTTGGGTCGTGCCCCGTTCATGCTACCGGTAGAGTATGAACGGTGGGACAGAGTGTCGGGTTTTGACTCACGAATTATCATTAATTATTACGGCCGTGACTTAATTGGGACACTAGAGTGAGTAATATGACAGAAAAAACACATTTCTTCAATGGGAGAGTGAAAAATGGGATTATATTTCTGCTATGCTTCTCAAGCAAACAGGGATATTATGGCTTTAACTTAATTATACATTGAAAAATGCATATTTTCCTAGTTACATACGTGAATTTGAATTATTTATTTCTATCTAAAAAAATCAATTTGGTATATAGCTTAAGGGGCACAACTAGTGTAACCGCCTAAAAAAAGGTGATTTTTGGGAATTTATATTAAAAAAGAAAATACTTTATCAATTATTTCAAAATTTCAAGAATATATTTACACATGTTTTAAGAATACATAGTAAAATTTCTGTGATTCCGGCCTTCTACGTGGAAGAAATTTAAAAAAAATCTCATTAAACTAGATAATATTGTCTGTGAAATAAACTACGATAAACAAAAATTAAATAAAAAATTGACAAAATAACGGCGTTTTTAAAAAGAGTCGAATTTTACTCAAAATTTTGGTCGTTTTTGGACTGCCAAAATTCAATTTTTGATCCGATGAAAAAATCGATAGTTCATTTTACGGAGAACTATATATAGAACATGTAAAAAAAAATTGATAGTGATCGGATCATTCGTTTTTGAGTAATCACTGCAGCAAATTCGGAAAATGCTGTTTCGAGAAAAACGCGTTTAAAGATGAAATGATTGTTATACGGTATAACCTATCAAAATATGGAAAAATTGAAAATTATTTTTTTTGAAAGTTTCACACTAGTTGTACCCTCTAAGGGATGATAAGTTTACTTTTCCATACTATACAATAATAAATGTAATACAAGGGGCAAAAAGAGTCATTAATTAATTTGCCATAGGCGAAATTATGTTTATGTTTATTTATGATTTTCGATGTTTCTGTTATATGAATCGTTTGACACAAAAATTATAATAATTATTTATTAACTATAATTAATTAATAATTATAATAATAATTTGTTATGCATGTGTATCTGAGCCACGAATTTTACATTTTCTAGACGTTTTTCTAAAAGCGATTTCTAAAATTAAAAGCCATTCGATGAAACTCTAAGGACTCGCGTTGATAAGCTTCTTCTTTATAATTAGCAGTTCAGCGCAATTTTTTTTATCTACGTTTATGCCAAAACTCCTGAACTGAACTTAAAAATATAAACAATTTTCAAAAGATTGAGAAAATTTGAGAATCGTGCAGATTAGTTTTTCGTAAGGACCAACCGGGCCGTTTCGTCGTAAATGTAGAATTTTTTCTTGACCATCTTGATGAAATTTTGTATGATAATAGTGTCCATCTTTTTTTCTAATATCATAAAGTAAAATAAGTGGAAACATAACTCACCCTTGTTATATTTTCACAGATTATTTTAACATTAAGTGGAGTTATGAGCAGTTTAATTTTTTTCAAAATTTTATTGCCAATATTTTAAAAGTTGCTAAATTGAAATTCTCATTGATTGGTTCAGGAGCGTTTTGGAATTGTTTCTTTAAAAAAAGTAAAAAAGCCAGTTACACATATTGTATTTAATCGTGAAATAAGTCAGCAATAAGATAACATATCTGAGAATATGCCTATATAATATAAACCTTATCTTATTAGTTTGTTATTAATGGTAGGTAACCTACATTACATTACATTGATATCGTTTAAGAATATTTCAACTTTTTATACATATGTGCTACAATGTAAATTTTATGAAGATTTAATAAATGTTTTTTTTATTAGGATAATAAAAAGCAACCCGATGGATGCCTTTTCAAGTTAATATATTTTTATATTCTTCAAATTAGAAGGCAATGCCCAAAATAACAATTTGAACCAAATATTTGATTTGATCTTTTGAACTGAAAATTGATATCAACATTACCTTATATCAGAGGTTTAAAGTAACTCATAATCCTGCACCAATCATATTTATCGATATTTATTATCTTTTTACTTAATACTACATTGTATTATATTTTTTAATAACTATCCTTATGTCCTATAAGCTGTTGGGCTGAAACTTCTCCTTAAGTCGTATTTTTTTAGAGAGTAACCCAACGGTTGCATATTTGATTATTTTATTATGAGAAATTATTTGATAGATCTATATTCATTTGGAAACATATTTAAAATCTACATTTCCAAAAAATGCTACTGCTTGATATCGGGGTTGACTGTGATGGGGTGTGGATATTAGAACAATAATCCTGTACTTATATATAAATTTTAATTTACACACTAGAAATGTTGTTACTAGGAAGACTTGGTTAATAGAAATATGCATAATTAATATATAATTGAGTAAATAGCAAACTCATTTGTGGATTGATAATAATTTATTTTTCCATGCCTGCCAAACACAAATCTGTCGAAGTCTCATTTCTCATAATCTTACATCCGAAGCATAAAAAATCCAGTAATTGCATATATGGTATGTTTTTATTAACATTTACAGCAAAAAGCAATTGACAACGCACACGTCCCATATAACACGAAACAATTTCTGATTTGTGCATAAATATTAGCAATAATAATTCCATTCATATGAAGGATGACGAATTGGAAATATACATGGAATTAACTTCAGAGCCAATATGCAATATGCAATTCACACATAAGTTCGCGCATAATTAATATCGCATTATGGTTTTTATTAAACAAACAATTCACACTGTTTGCACCGCTCGCAAACATTGCAAAACGATTCACATGTTCAATAAAGATAAAAGAAAAAGTCTGTTTAACATATATTTCCACTTAAAACTTATGATCTCTCACTGAACTTGATTCGATTTCGAAAATGTAATGTTGATTTATTCAAAATAAGTCGTAACCAATTTTAAATTGCGCGAAAAGTTTAAAGTGGGATAACGTTGAACAATTATAGATCATGTGCACAGTACCTTTAAATTTTACACATTCTGGTGCACATACATTATTTGCTTACTTAAAAACTTTTAATATGATCATTTAATATCATAATTGAAAGCATTATAAAATAATCAAAATCATGCTCTATTCTTTGGTTTTTATTAACAATATCTGAAAATCTGCGAAACTTCAGCAGAAAACTAATTGACAAAAATAGTATTTTTATCGGTCGTTTCAACTATTTTCTAATGATTTGTTATATATACATAAATTTCTCCATTCATTTTATATTAGTGACAATATGTGTTCGACTTTAATAGAACTATTTGTTTATTTTTATGAATAATATTTTATTCGAATGATATGAATTGTATCTCACTTCGCAGTATTTCAGATTACAAAATTTTTTATATTTCAGTTTATAGTAATATATTTTTAGATTGAGGATTATGAGCGTATTCTGATAAATAAGGATAATTTGAATGTTGATAGCTAATTATAAATCTATAAAGAAATTCATAAAAGAATGTATAAATTTAATAATTATCAAGTTGCTATAATCGTCTAAAAAATCTTTTCGATATGTGTATCGAGTTCCTTTTAAAAAATATTAAACTATTCATATCTATAATATTTTGCATCAATTTTTTTTACTGCGAATTACAGAAAAATTTGTATACCATTGTTGTTAGTTACTAAAGTAATCTTTCGAAATTAGTTGATACTATAATAATATAGTAACTAAACTAATATAGCTACTAAAAATATTAAATTAATATAGCTGCAAAAAATAAAATTAAAAGTTATATCAATACATAAGGTGTTCCATGGCATAACGTCTTGTATGGACAGAGTTGTGAGTTTGAACCCGCGCTCTGGATAACCTGATATCATGCAGTAGTGATATCAGTTTTTACTTGAAAATATGTTAGTTCAAAAATATAGAACAAAGTTTCAAATTGAAAATATAGTTCATTTTTGGGCACTTCGGTAAGAAATGGAAATAGGACATCTCTATCACTATCTTCTTTGCATTGATTTGGAATTTAACTCACTACTCTTTGCTTATTTACCAATAAATATTTAAACAAATATATATAAAAAATGAAAAGTGATCAATTTTATATATACTAAACATAGCTGCTGCATTATGCAGGTAAACATTACAATTCAGGCATAGTATTCTAACTAAAAATTCATTCCACGATATCTTAAAATTGTTTTTAAAATTTTGAAATGAGTTTATTTATTCAGAAAAGTACCTATATAGATAATCAATATACAAAATTAAACAAACAAAGTTGGTTGGTAAAATGACGTTCATTCTGAACATGCCAAAATATTTTCCATTTGCCAGACCGTGGATTAGCAACTTCAGTTTTTTTTTCACTTGAGATAAATGTAGAGCCTAATTGTGATACTATTTATTTAGAGCAGAGCTTCTTAAACTTTTGTCATTTGTGATCCCATTTATAATTGCAAGTTTCTTGACGACCCCATTTATGATTGCGAGTTTCGTGACGACCCCACACGAATATAAAAAAAGAAATTTTTTATTTATAGATGATTTAATTATTAGCTAACAATATACATATACACATATGTCAATATATAGTTTTAGAATTCGTTATAGAATGATATATCCATTTGACATAAAAATTTCCCGCAACCCCAAAATTTTCCTACGCTCCCCAAACGGGGTCGTCCCATAGTTTAAGAAGCCATGATTTAGTGTAAAAGCTAGAATAATGAAATTTTATACTAAAAAATAATAATTTCTAAAATATTCATTCATTCAATTTTATACGTATATCCAATCAACGTAGCCTATATGTTGTCTCAATACATCAACACGATTAAATAGATAGAAGTTTGGTCGAAATTTGTATAAATTTAAATGACATTAAGATAACAAAAATTAGAATGCATAAATATAAAATTCATATTATATTAATATAAACTATTTATAGCTGTTAATTCCGATCTTAGATTGTATAATATCAAATGTAAATGACAAATTTCAAAATACTATTCGAAAAAACTAATAACCCATTTCCTCAAAAAACCAGATCGGTAACTTCCACACACGAATTACTATCTTTATTGCATATTTATACAAAATATTATCGTCAGAAGTATTTCAAACATTTTAAGTATGATTTCGTATGAGCTATGCATCTTTGGATGTTGGTAGGTACATGAGGCATACATTAATACAAGCAGGGCCGAATTGGGGGAGAAAGTAATTTGTTTTCAGAAAAAAATAAATTTACAACATTTAGGGTACGTTAAATTACTTTTGCAATATGACTAAATTAATTAAGTTAATTATTTCAGTACTTAGTATAATGCAAGTCTTTGATAATATAATTTTTTTATAGTTAGTCAATCAATATAATTTATTTTTGTGTTTGAAAAGTTAAATATTGCGAAAATATTCATAATAATTCAAGTCAAAGTAAAGAATTACATGCTATTATTTTTATCTGCTTTGCCTTATGTAAGTTTAGTATGTTTTGGATCAATAAGGCATGCATTTTTCTCAATTAATTTGACGAGATAATTTAATAAAACTATAATTTGCACATAAAACATTTATATTATAATGTTCTTTGATTATGTCATTGTTTTAAAATATCATCTATAAAATGTGAAGTTCAGATATCATTAACTGCAACAGACGAAGATATAACAGCATAAGACGATTTTTAATTGATTAATTTACTTTTTATACAAATTTTATTATATTTATTTAACATAAATTTTATATTGTCAGTATTATTTCAATTATTGTTTTTTTTAATATATATTAGCTCTGAAACTCATAAGTGGCTCACTTGACTCTGATTATTATAATTATAAAATAATACATATCATCAAGGTAATTCTTTGCATCGTGATGTTGTGATTCATTTAAAATTTTGAATAAATATTACACTTCATACATTCTGTAAAATGTAATACTCAAAAAAAAAATTACTTTAATTAGGCTAATGATATTATGAAGTTCAATCAAATTTTATTGGTTTAAATTTGTACAAAACAGTCATAGTACGAAACCAGATAATTAATTATAAACATCCAAATTCAAATCCATCTCTGTATCAACAGTCCATTAATTGATAAAGGTTTTCTGAATATGATTATTTATTCTGACGGAATATTTACAACAGAACTTTCATCGAATTTCTTTAAGGTATCATTTATTCAAAACGTGTTGGTCTAGGATATTTATTATATCTCATCGTTATTACAATATCCGACAAACGATGACGGAACATTAGGTCTCTAACGAGTTTATTTTAATGAACATATTTATATCAATACATTGGGTTGAAAAAAACTGTAATTTGAATTAGAATTTAGAATATATTCCTTTTGACTTAGGGTTTGGTGATGTTTTTTCAGTCGACTGGGTGATATCTTTTGATAAAATGTAGAATTATTTGTGGTTTTGTTCTGTGATTGCTCAGAACAGCTCAAATAATTGAACTTATAATTTTTGGTTTTAAGTAAAAGAAATAAATTTCTAAGAATATCATTTCACGCAGTTAATAATTATTTTCGATACTTTTATTATTATTTTTGTTTTGTAGAATCCTTTAGGAATATTTTATGTATTATATTAGGAATATTTTATGTATTATATATTATATGATATTACTAACTTTAAGCCTTATTCTAAGTGAATTCGTACCTTGCGATTCTTTCCTTATTATAAATTTATCTTTCGATTCGAAATAATTTGGATCTTATTAATCTTTGCTATATTATAAAAATGTACAATGTTTAGTACCAACATCTACATTATTACGGATTATACTATATTATAGATACAATAGTTTATATTTGTGAGATGCCCCTTCCAGGCGTCTTTCTTAATGTTGTCATTTATTATGTTAAATATATAGAGTTGTGATAATATTATAATAGACACTTGAACCTAGTGCGTGTAAACTTAGTTACTCATTATTTAGTAAATAAATTTAATTCTATATGTTGATCAAAATTATATTTTCAATTAAAAACGGCCCATTTTGGGCACTGCGGTGTAAAATGGCATTGAGAATCCTTTCACACAATTCTTTCCTGAATCGAGCTAGAGTTTAACACAGCTCACAGACCTGCCCTAGGACAATACTACTCATTATTTAATCATGTCGATTTTCGCTTAACATTTAACCATTCATCGCAGATCACATCAGATTTTCTTAAAGTGTCAAATCAAGATTTAATTCGCGTATTAACACACATTAAACTAGGGCAAGATTGAAAAATAAATTAGTGTTACATTAACATCTATCAATTTTTTGATTTACTGACAATGGCCAGAAGATTTTTTATTTTTAACGTCATTTTTTCCTCCAGTTTTACTCTTTGTTCATTTCAGGATAGGTGTAAAAATTACTTTATAATGAAAAAATGAGATTGAATATATAGTTTCCTCAAGAACTTCATCTTGGATTTCCAAAGCATCGCTAAAAATCGTGGAAACATTGTGATCCTTGTAAATCATTCTATATAAAAATTATATTCTAATATTATAAACTGTATAATAATTATGCTATAAGGTTTTTGTTAAGTAACACATCAATCATGAAGAAGATTTGTTATGATTGATAAATTTTTAATATCTTGTAGTTCAGATAAATATATATTTAATAACTTATAGATTACAAAAATAATATGTACGTTTTTTTTTTCAAACAAAATCTAAATGTCAAAAATAAAAAAAAGAGAGATATCTCATAGGAGATAATCTCTTATATGCTTTAACACCATATTAACATCATATTGTCTTAAAAAATGTATTTTATTTTGATTGACAATAAAACTATGCAAAAAAAAAATAAATAAAATCTGTCTGTATATAGTAGGTATTAGTTATTTCAAGTATTGTTATTGTTCGATCAAAATTTAAAATATAGTTTTTTCCAAGGAATAAGGTATCTTAGATTTCCTCAAGCATCCTCAACAAATCGTGGAAACATTGTGGTCCTTGTAAAGCGGGGTATACGTTTAAGCGTTGTGAGATTATTGGTTTTGTGCGCATCTGTAGGAATGGGGAGGACTCACCGTTCTGGGGTGTCTCGGTCTCCCCATCCTGCACTCTGACGGGGCGATGTTGTTTTCTTCGAGACATTTGTAAACCGTTCGTCAAAAACAGCACTGTGTCTGTCCTCCCGCAGTCGACCGCCAGCGGATGACCGCTGGCCAACCTGAAACAACTTTCCCGCGCGTTTCAAACGCTTTAGAAATATTGGATTGTTTTGGGTTTAAGGTCTGGCGCACTTAATTACCGCACAGGACACCAACACAACAAATGGAGTCGTTGCGATTTGCGACCATCGCAATCGACAACAAGCACGATATTTCGTCCGTCGTGAAATAAATGCATAGAGGCATTCGTGGATGAGTTTCGCGGCAGGCTGCCCGGCATCGACTGTCTGGCATTCGCGTGGAGCGGTCAAGCGGCCCCCCACCCGCGACTTTCGCGAACTACGGCGCGTGTGCGCGGCGTCGGCCGTGTCAGCCGTGTTCCCGTGTTTCTCTTCGCGTTGCTTCGACTTCGCGAATCACTGTCCCCTGCCGTCCGTTGTCTTGTGCAACTATGGACCCTTGTTCGTGCGTGTTTTCACTGAATATTCTGTAGTCGTTGAGATGCATGCGCGTGCGTTTCAACGCCCCGTGATGAGGACGATGTCGCCTCCAACGATATAAACAAATTGTTTAGAAACGATATGTTGCATCGACATCGATTCGCACCGATTCACGGCGTGCTATTTTTTCTAGTCGTAACATGTTAAGGTTGACGTAGACATGCTGTTGTCTATGGAGTATTTTGTATGGACTACTTTGTCAAGTAATTCGACGGAACTGAATTCCATGGCAATATAGATAATAGTATGTTTATGGCACGCATCAAATATTCTAATAAAAAAAAATCATATTCATTTCATACCTGCTAGCACCTTTGTAATATTTTTTTTTTATTTTTTTTATTTTCTTATAAATTACAATATGTCTAAATAGAAAGACATAGAGTAATTAGTTTGACAAATAACATAGAATTTTATAAGGAAAACCCAATGGTTCACCTTTTATTAATGTACTAAATACTACTAAATTATATCTTAATTAAATTTTAGTATTAACTTTGTAATATAATTTCAATAATTTTATTTTATTTATTAGTGGTTATACTTTGATATTATTGATTATAATTTTAAAAATGTTTTACTTGCGGGAGGTTAAATTATAGTAATCGCAAAAAATCAAAAATGGAAATTTCTGTATCTCATTTTGTTTCTATGGTTTTTGAATATTTTAACATAGGTACCTTAGAAAAAATTTGATATATGTGTTTGCTTATATATACGTATGTATATATGTATATATGTTTGAATGCAATTTTTTCTCCACCATTCCAAGAGCCCAGATTAAACGATTTGAGTGATTCGAAAAAAATCGATTCCTATTGACAGAAAGGCCTGCTGATTACTTTTTGGCAAAGGCAGGTCTATTTGTTTCGAAGAACAGGACAAAATGTGAGACTTTACTTTTTGAGAGAACTGAGCGACCAAATAAAGAAATGATTAAATTTTTGGGAAAGATAATAAGTACAATATTTGTTTTCATTTCTATGGGTTCAGTACTAAGATTTGTAATGTTTAAATTTCACTATTATTGTTCAAATAAATTAATGTCCTCGACATTTTCTTCAATATGGATCAGTTTCAAATTTTTAGAAATAGTAAAGTTTTTTTTAAAAAAAATTCTAAAATCTCTAAAATATCTAATATTTTTATTTACATTTGCCTTAATGTTATTATTTTGCCTAGTTAGATTTTACCATAGTTAAGTAAACATTTATCTCAATGAGTAAGAAAAAACAAGTTGTAAATCGAATTCAATTTTGATTTCATCTGATAGTGAAGTTTATGAAATTCGACGAAACTGAATAAATATTATGACACTTTTTAATTACTATTTATTAAACTTGGTTTTCAGTTTTCTTATAAATCTCTAGCATACTTTTACTTTACTCCTAACATTTACATACGTACTCTATAACTGTACGTGAGTTTTATAATAATTGAAATAAGATGTAACAAAGTGATAAATTCTGTACACGAAAATATTAGTTACAATAAAAATTACATTTATTTATCAATAATCAACCAGACCCAGGTTCGCTGGTTCGATTCCCGCTACCGCCAAGCCTGACGGTCAAATTTGATGTCAAATTTCCACTTGGGGTTATAGATCACAATATAATTCCAAGTGGAAATCGTCCTTCGTGGACATAGTTGCATCATACAATCATATGCACACTATTAGTCATGAGAGGTAATATATAAACCCCACACATAGGAGAAGGATGAACCGATGGGTTACTTCTCAAATCAATACCTTTGGTCATAAGTCATACTCACAAACAGCTTATAGAACAATAATAAAGAGTTCTGATTGCTGTGGAAACAATTTAAAAAAAGATCAATAATATATAATACAAGTATATAAAGTCAATAAATTATTTACAATAGCGACATTCCTAGCATTAAATATTTACATAATTTGCGATTATGCCGTTTATTATATGACTTACCTGTCACTATTCTGAGCTAGATCTGCAAATCGATCTATCGAAGGTAGAAAAGCATCAGAAGGCGTTATGTCGAGCGCGATAATCCGCGGTCTCACATCCCACCCAACCGCGAGAAAAGACCCCCGGGAGAAGGGAGACCACCGCGGCGCGAATGGGTCCGCCGAAGTGGGGACAGCACGCCCAGCGCGGACCGACCGACGCGGGTTATTATATCATATCTGGCTGGTAGGTGCCTATAACATAATCCGCGAGACGGATAGCAGCACTCCCACGCGCATAAAGATATCATACCGAGCGAAAGAGGCAACCGATCTTTTATAAGATATGAGTTGAGAGATACGATACATAAATATGTGGCTTCTTGTTTGTTTCATAATCGTAATATAATTTTTATTTTAACATTCTAGTATTTTGATCAGTTTAAATTATTACAATTTATATGTACTTACTCTATAAATTTTACTTGGTTTTATTTTATAATTAGCTTTTCCCAGGGTAAGTCATAGTAATCGCAAAAAAATCGAAAATATTTTTTTTTATATATCTTTACGTTTCAAGACTTTCTGCACATTGTGCCTTACCTTAGAAAAGATGGATGAATGGGTGTGTGTGTTAGGTGTGGATACAAATTTTCGTCCACAATTTCGAGTGCGCGGATCAACCGATTTGAATGATTCAAATAAGATTCGATAACTATTGATGGCGAGACGCGCGATTTTGTAAGAAAAAATTTGCGTCCGATTTTGATGATTCTCACAACGTTGGTGGGAATGACCTTAGGAAAATGCTATTAAAAAATTTCGAATTTCTAAAAGCGAATGGTTTTTAGCGAATATCTCAGGAACGGTTAGAGCTATCATAAAACCAATATCTCAAATGCGCATATTTCATTCATATACATCATGATCCTATGTTGAATATTTTCCGAGCTATAGGCGTTTAACTGTTTCAAACTTCAAAATTTGAAACAATTTTGGCGTATATCTTGCGAACGGTAAAAGGTATCTTAAAATGTTTTATACTGGATTAAAGATCTTTTGATTCAGAGAATTTTACCTGAAAACATTAATATCGTATGATAAACCGTTCCAAAGTTCTAAGCGATTAAAGATTTCATGAGTAAAAAATTCCCAAAAATGGACGAGAAATTAGTTAGTTTTTTAAATTTTTCACAGACTTCCCGGGCACGTAAAAGCTTCAATTAAACGTCAGGTGAATTGTCTTGTGGGCTAGAATAAAGTGAAAAAAACGGCATTTTAATATTCTTAACGGTTGCCGAATAAATAAGAAAAAACTGAAGTCGTACCATGAAGGGTCATGTATTGTATTGCTATTTTTGAAAAAAAATTGCGTCCGATTTTGATGACTTTTACAACTTTGGTACCTTATGACCTTAAGAAAATGTTATTAAAGAATTTCGATTCCACATCAAATAGTTTTCGAGAAAAACGCATTTTAAATTTGTAAAAAGGAGCAAGTAGTTTTTAGTTTTTCGCAATGGTTTTTAGTTTATTGCAAAGGTGGATTCAAAATACCGTTAAAAAAAAAACGGATCATCTGATTTGAATAATCAAAAAATTTTTTTTTAAAAGAATTGATTACATTTTTCCAAGTCTAGCGGATTTTGGTAGACTGACATTTGAATGTTAGAAGTAAAAAGAAGTATTTTAAAAGTTATTGAAGTATATTATTTTGCATTTCGAGAAGTTCGTGCAACTTTCATTATGGTGAATTGCCACTTACATTAAATTATTTTGTACAGTAGACATTGTGATGTTTCAGAGATTTTTTTAATTGCAATTTAAATAGCAATTGGTCACTAGGCGTTTATATTCATTAATACACCAAATTGTACCACTTCTCATGACAAATTAGGTATTACTTACTCTAAGTAAACATAAAGAAGAAATATTTATCTATAAATTCATTTCAGATATTAGTTTCGAATAAAATATTTAATCTATTAAAATGTCAACCCTTTCTCATTTCAACATTTGTTGAGACAGTTATGTGACATATATCAGAACATTGCATTCTTGCTAAAAATGTATAAAGGAAAACCCAATATGAAAATCTGTATGAAATGACATAAATACGTACATATGTTACGCTGACAGTTAGATTAGATTATAGAATTTTGGCGAAAGGGTCATTCGTTTTACAAATAGTCAATAGTTTTTTTTTATCTCATGTTGGCATATTATTATGTCATTATTATCTATTTATTATTTATTGAATTTTGTTACTATTTAATAATATATATTTATTCGGTAATATCTCGTATTCACTTCTTTACTTTATATTTTTAATTGTTATTTATTATTTTTTATCTATTTTTTATAAATATTTGTAAATTGATTTTCTTGAGAATAGGTAATATCAAACATATTATATTTGACTGTAACTTAACATTTCTTTTGCTCTATTTTTTTCAGAGCGATTGTTTAGGAAAATTTCTAATTAAAACTATTTAGGAACAAATACATTTTTCTTGCACTGCTCAGATATATTTTTTAAATATATGGGGTAATATATTCATAACGATAATATATTTATGTAAGGGCTCATCCGTGGATTAGTGATTTTTCTACGGGTTTTAAATCTTAGGTCCTATGTCTTGTGTTTGATATCCGCCTCTAGTGCAGTAAACGGAGAGGAAAAAAGGGTATAACCTCTGAATTTTTTTACTGTGCTCCGAATTGAATGAAATTTTGGAATTAGGTTCATCTTACCCTCAAGTTCAAAAGTGAAAACAATTCGGGTTGCGCCATCACCCCCCGGGGGGGTGACCCCCCTTCTAAATTGTGTAATTACATTTTTTCAAAATAACGTCGGAAATCGATAGAAAAACTAATTATAAGAAAAAAATGTTTTATATAGTTTTTCAAAAAAACTAATACTTTTCAAGTTACTGGCCACTAAACATTCATATATTTTTGGAGTTTTTCTTCGTTTTTTTTGCAAATATCTCCTAAAATATACATTTTAACGAAAATCATGTAATGAACAAAATAATGTCAATAAAAATCTTAATAAATCGGTATTACATAAAGTGTTCTAGGAATAATATTAAGCAAGATTTGAAAGAGCAAAGTCGTTTTTCAATTCGTTCAAGATTTAATTGTTGTATTTAAAGCCATCTAGTGTCGAGGTTTTACATTTTATGCATTTCGGTGAAATTGGGTTTTATAGTACTAAACATAAGCTTTAAAATGAGTGCTGTTACAAGTTTTTTGCGTGTAAAATGAGTGAGCTATCATGTAAATAAGAAACATATACAAAGTTTTTTTCTTTTAAATCATATGGTTTAATGAGCGCCATTTTCACCAGAATTAAAGGAATTCACATTCCATCTAGAATTGACTTCATTATAGACATCTTGATGGATTCTAGCAGATTCGCTACTTTAGTACAAACTATTTTCAAAAAACTCACAATTTTATAAAAACTTTTTTTTCCAATTTTTTTAAAAATCGAACTTATTTTCATTATATCTCAAAAAGAATTAAAGATACGCATAAAAGCATATAGATAAAAATCAAGGGAATCTTTCTGGCTTATTATTGTTTTTTATTATTTTTCTTTCACACAAAAATTGATAGAGTTATGAATGTTTAAAGACTGCGCGGCCGCGCAAATTGGAAAATAAAGTTTTTATAAAATCGTGAGTTTTCTGAAAATAGTTTGTACTAAAGTAGTGAATCTGCTAGAATCCATCAAGATGTCTATAATGAAGTCAATTATAGATGGAATGTGAATTACTTTGAATCAGGTGGAAATGGCGCTCATTAAACCATATGATTTAAAAGAAAAAAACCTCGTATATGTTTCTTATTTGCATGATAGCTCACTCATTTTACACATAAAAAACTTGTAACAGCATACATTTTAACGCTTATGTTGAGTACTATAAAACCCAATTTCACCGAAATGCATAAAATGTAAAACCTCGACACTAGATGGCTTTAAATACAACAATTAAATCTTGAACGAAATAAAAAACGACTTTGCTCTTTCAAATCTTGCTTAATATTTTTCCTAGAACACTTTATGTAATACCGATTTATTAAGATTTTTATTGACATTATTTTGTTCATTACATGATTTTCGTTAAAATGTATATTTTAGGAGATATTTGCAAAAAAACGAAGAAAAACGCCAAAAATATATGAATTTTCAGTGGCCAGTAACTTGAAAAGTATTAGTTTTTTTGAAAAACTATATAAGACATTTTTTTCTTATAATTCGTTCTTCTATCGATTTCCGACGTTATTTTAAAAAAATGTAATTACACATTTTAGAAGGGGTGTCACCCCCCCCCCCCCCGGGTGGTGATGGCGCAACCCGAATTGTTTTCACTTTTGAATTTGAGGGTAAGATGAACCTAATTCCAAAATTTCATTCAATTCGGAGCACAGTAAAAAAATTCAGACCTAAAACGCTCCGTTTACTGCACTACTCGGACAGCCTGTTGTCAAGCAATAGTGACATCCGTTTTCACTTGGAAATATAGATAGCAATATGTTTCCAAGTAAAAATAGTATCTTCACTTATAATTATAAAATTAAACAGAGAGATAATAAAACTGCTTAGGTTACCATCTATAAAACCGAAAGAAATGGTCAAATCATCATAGCATCTGACAGAACTCTTAAGCTCTGATCGCTGTTCAAATAATTGATAAAAGTAGTATGTACATATCCAAAAAATCTAATGGATAAAAAATTCGGTATGTAAAATATCTGTTAATTCACAGGCTGACCCCATACGTGAGTATATGTGGGTCGCCTTGATGCGATAAATCGCTTTAGGAATTTCATATTTCAGCGATGCGAAAACAGAAGCTCAGTCCGAAAAACAAAAGGAATATAATATAAGAGCGATGAGAATAAAATAAAAGAGTATCACATAAAATAATAAAAACCAGACATTTAACAGATATATGGATGTATACACATGCGCAAGTTGAACATAAATAATGCGTGGGAATACCATTCGAGAACAAAGAATTGACTTTTTAGTTCAGCGAATGGTTGTACTAAAATCAAAGAGATGAAAGTTACAAAATGCTGAATATAGCTGCTATTTTTGTTTTGATAGTTAACACTTGAATACTTTTAAAACAAAATTTCCGGAATAAAAATAATATCGATATTTATATTTTATGAATTTAACTCAAAAGCTAGCAGATCTTCAAACATAGATAGTTATAATTATTATTAATTAATTTGATAAATTTTTATTGATGTAGTAAGCCATACCTGCCTACCTGTCTATTTACCTGGTAACCTGTCGAACTATCTATCTTTACTTCCCTTCCTATCTATCTTGTTACTGGCCTACTTGTCTATTTTTTCTTTGTTTACCTGTCTACCTGTCTACCACTCCACCTGTATATTAATAATTGTGTGTATATATATATATATATATATATATATAAATCTATAGTAATGACTGATAATAATCATTTTTGACTACAAGATGTAATTTTTTTAATTTTTAATACTGAAATCCTGAAACAAAAATACTGCCTAAGCAAAAATATAGTAAGTTTTTCATTTTGTCAATACAATGAATTGCTATTCGAATTTTTCAAATCGGATGCACCGTTCTCTAAAGAATTATTAATTCGCCCTTAAAATATGTAATATTTTGCTCCTTTACCTTCATATATCTAAAACGTCTGAACCTGTCTTTGCCAGAAACTAATCACCATGTCTCCTCAGCATTACGAATCGAATATTTATTGAAACTTTCAAATCAGATGTTTTGTTTTTTAAAAA